>NC_138370.1:173815220-173832523 GCF_054177405.1 Leptonychotes weddellii | reverse complement strand
AGGGCTACTGTCTCCAGATCCCAGAGGGGGAGATGTGACACAGAGCCCAAGATCACACAGCTAATAAATGCCAGAACTGGGATTTGAGCTCAGATTCCCTGGCTCCGGAATCCCTCCTCTTTAGCTGACACCTTTCTGTCTCCTTCAACATCATGCAAATAAGAACAGGGGTGAGAGCCAGGAAGTTAAACAGGAAATTGGGTGTTCGGTGGAGAAGACCCCTGGACTGGCCTCATCATTCTCCGGGAACACAGGTCAGATCCCAAGATACTTTGTCGCTCCCATGCCCCAACCTGCCATGTCAAATCAACCACAAAGCCCACCAGCTTGGACTCCTAAATGTCACTCGGACCCATCACACTCTCCTGAGCCACCACCATAGGGCTGCAATAGCCTCCAAGCTGGCTCCCATCCGTGCACCAAGCGCCTACTGTGTGCTGGGCTCTTTATGCACTCTTGCTCATTTATTTATCACACAACAGCCAGCTTGGGGAGGTCCGTACTATTTCCATCATCCCTATTTCATGGAGTGAGTCTCAGAGGTTAACACCTTCTAATGCATTCTCTACATGGCAATCGGATGGTCTTTTAAACCTGAAACCTCCATCACCGCCAGCTTCAACTCCTTCCTGGCATCCCTGTGATCCGAGGGAGCAGAGCATGGCCTGTCCCAGCCCCCAGCCCCCAGCCCCAATCTCTGTTTGAAGCCGTGTGGGTACAAAATCAAAGGATAGCAGTAAGATCGAAAAGGCTGGTTTCAGAACAGGTTATATAATTTGTGGGGCCCAATACAGAATGAAAAGTGGGAGGTGCGTCTGATTAAAATGTGATTAAGATATTTTAATCTTGAGCAGGGACTCACCTGCTCAAGAAAAGCTAGGAAAGCAGAGGGCACTGTGCTTTTCTAAACTTCTTACAAACAGAGGTGAAAAGAAAGCACAGCATGGAAGGAGTGGAAAATGAGAGGAAGACATGGTCCCCGCCCTCCAGCAGAGATGGAAAGCAAAAACTGCACTTAATGTGGAAAACATAATTAGAAGCACAGGATGGAGATGCCAGGGTCCACCTGGGACATCTGGAAGCAGAACCGGGATGCACGTCGAAGCATAAGCTCAGGTGACAGGTTACTGTGGCTGTTTGGGGAGCCTGAGAATGCACGTGTGTTTCTGGCCCATCCACCTGCAGACTGCAAGCCCCTCGAGGACTGAGGACTAGCACTTTGACAGTCATGGTGTTTGTCGGGATGAAGGACCTGGAAGCGCTCGGCATACGGAATCCAGGAGTGAACAGACTTCTGCTGTTTTTAGTTTTTACGTTTTTGCTCTGTTTTTTTTTTCTTACAGCTTTTCTTATTAAGTTCAGATGCCTTCCAAATTCTGATAATCTTCTCAACCGTAGCAATACAATTATACAGAAAATTGGTTGTAGTGCGAGCCTACCATGTAAAACTTCTTCAGCTGGAGAAATGCAATTATTCAGAAAATTAGTGAAAGCATAATTGCTGGAAGAGAAAAGGCGTTTCACTCACCGACGTAGAGATGTTCTTTCAGTGAGTGTACGGCAGCGTCCACGAAGGAGCGTCCCCTCTCCCTCCTCCAGAACAAAAGGACAGGATGAAGAGAACCAAGGCTGTAACATGGCACGCTGAAGAACCTTCTGGAATTTTCTGTTTGTTTTTGACTTGACGTGAGCTCTTCATCAAAATAAAGTTCAGGCAAGGAGTGGTGCGAACCACAAATGCCTTGGTTTTCCGTGCATTCTGGGACGTCGAAGTTAGAGTTCAGCTCACCCTGTCAGAATGAGTCCTGGCCAACATTCCCTGACAAGCTTGGTCTGCAGAAGGCAGGGCATTTTGGCAAGCCAGTCACTGGAACAGGCAGATCTTTAACTTGGCTCTTGGCAATGATTAGCTTGATCGTGGGCATCGTCTGGCGTTGCTAAATGGTTAACAGGTAAAACATTACCAGGTAAAAACATGAGCGAGCCTTCCAGGGAGGTAGAAGGACTTGGCTCCCTGGAAACACCGATGAACACTTGTCCTGTAGTCGGAATGTTCATGGAGTCCACCGATGGGTGACCGTCGGGCCAGCCTCATTACTGTCATCGTGAAGCCGAGAAACCGGAGGCTCAGACAGGTTATGTCTCTTGCCCAGCATCACACAGCAAACAGGTGACAGGGCTCAGTTCCTGGGAGCCAGGCGCCAGGCCCCCCGAGCCAGTACGTTTTCACCACTCCAAGGCCACCCTCTGTGTGAGCAGGGTTGTATTCATGCAATTCAACCACGTGAAGCATGAAACTTAGTAATTTTCAGTATATTCACAGACATGTGCAACTATTCCTACAATCAGTTTTGGAACACTCTTACCATCTCAGAAAGAAACCCCATACCCGTTAGCTATCATCTCTCTCACCCCCTCCCCAAGTGCCCACCAGCCTCCTTTCTGTCTCTGTCGATGTACTTGTTGTAGACATTCCATATGAAAGGAATCCTGTAGTATGTGGTCTTTCGGGACCGGCTTCTTTCAGTTAGCACGCTATTTTCAGGGTCCCTTCATGCTGTAACTTGTTTCAGGATTTCTTTCCTTCTTATGGCCCAAGAGTATTGCATTGTATGGATAGAACACATTCTGTTGAGCCATTCATCAGCTGATGGACACTTGAGATTCCACATTTTGGCCAAAGAGGGCTGTTATGAACACAGTGTACATGTTTTTGTGTAGCCATATATTTTCATTCGTGTGAGCAGGGTTTTGATAACACAGGGTGATAGGGACAGAGGGAGACAGATGAGGGAAAGAGAGATATCACGCACCCACCTCTCACACAGTCACACAGAGATGCACGCGGAGAGAGACACGAGACAGAGGGACCTAGAGAGCTGCCCTGATACACACACATGCAGACACATGGGGAGAGACAAGCACTTGGGACCAGAGAGGCAGGGACATGGGCTGGACACACAGCACCTATGTGCCAGGGGCTCGCTCTAGCTCCAGGGCTGGCTCCCCGTGCCAGCCCCGTGAAGGCAGCTAAGCTTTCCACTGGAATGTGTAAGGGAATCATCGAGAAGGGGATATAAATAAGATCTACCTCATGGGGCTGCTGAGAGAGGTGTATGGGGTAATTCACACGAGTGTTCACATCACTGAAAAGTGACACATGGGAAAATGCCTGGTACTCAGTAAGTGCTAAAAAAAAAAAAAAACCCCGGAAAACCAAAAAACAAACAAACAAAAACCTTTCCCCTTTTCTCAGGAACCCTCTAGCTCTCTCTCTGTCTACCTACCTATCTACCTACCTAAATATCTGTATTTACCTTTGGGCAATTGAGGTTAAATGACCAGGATCCATGGAACTTTCTGGGGGGCAGGAAGTGTCTAGAAATAGCACACCTTTGGAAGAAACACCCTGTCTCTCCACGGAGCTCACGCACAAAGTGATGCTCTATGGGCGGGCTCAGGCTGGACAGGGTGGGGGTCACTGAGGAAGGACCAGGGAGAATCCACCTTTAACATGTCCCTCAAGAGGCCCAGAGCCTGCACTCCTGGATATTTACTTAACATTCACTTAAAAGAAATAACACGAAATGAAAACAAACTTATATACAAACATTCACAGAAGCCCTATTCAGGATAGCCAAACACGGGAAACAACCCACTCTGTGCTCTATCTCCGAAGTGGACTGAGCAATTAGAAGGGATAAATTATCGATATGTGCAACAACATGGTGAGTCTCAAAAGCAGGATGCTGAGGCAATCCCAAGCAAGCACACGATCCCACTGATGTGAAATTCTAGAACAGCAAAACCACCCTGGTGATAGGAATCACAGCAGTGCCTACTTCTGGAAGGGGCGGGGCGGGGGGTGGGGGATATGCAGGAGGGTAAACCAGAAAGGGGCACTGGAGAACTTTCTGGGGGTGATGGAATGTTCCAGATTGGGGTTTTGGTTAGAAGAATGTATATACTTATCCAACGGTAAACTTCAGATTTGTGCATTTTACCACATGTAAATTATACGACAGAAAAGAAGCCAACTGGGACAGGAAGGCTGTCAGAGGCTCATCTGGATGGCATCTGCACTGCCAAGTGGGACACATGATACCCAACACACGACTCGGCAAATAAACCCAAACATGCAGCTTACGTCCACAGCCTCCTCCTTTGACATCTGGGCTTCTCTCCTCCTCCTCCTGGACAGGGAGCCAGTTTCCGAGGGATCCTGTACATGAGACTCTAAATTCTTGAGCAGACTCTGAGCATCGTCTTTCTAAAATCCAAAGGTGGGGTTGGGGAGAACACATAAAGCCGGTCAGCCTAGTGCTCCTGGGACTCAGGCCATCAACCCCCCCACCCGATGTGTGCTCATCTCTGTGTCTCTGCCTGGCCCTCTGCATGCAGCGTCATGCCTCCTCCCCTGCCTGGGGTCAGCCACACAGCCTTCGAGACTGTCCAGGCGTCAGCTTCCTGAGAAGCCCCCGGGTTCCCTGCCTCAGGATGTCCTCTGGACCTGGAGGTCATACTTGGATCAAAGGTCACTCTACTGTTCTTCTGGGTTGGGGGCCCCTGGTAGCCTGTGAGCTCCCTGGGGTAACAGCTGAACACGGGAAATGGTACATAAATATTAATTTTCCTGTTATTTCCCATAATGCCATTGGATGATTTCAAGAAAATATTTTAGGTACCCTTAAATTACAGAATGGTTTGTATTGTGAACCACGGTTGATCCTTGGTAATGGTAGAGTCTGCATTTGTAAATTTGCTTACTTGTCGAAATTTATCTGTAACCTCCCCAAATCAACACCTGTGGTGCTTTTGAGGTCATGCCTGGGCATGGGCAGAGTGGTGAAAATTCGAGCTGCCTGCCGTGCCATGTCCAATGGAGAGCCTACGAGGTGACGCCCTGCCTTCCTGTGACAGCTCTCCTATCGCAGACCAAGGTCCCTTTCGTGTTCTGTGAATGCCCTTCTTCTCCCACATGCTGTGTTTTCCGTTGCTGATGTAGTTGTTTAAAATGACCCTTAAGTGTCGTGCTAAGTGCTGTGCGGTGTTCCTAAGGGCAAGAAGGCTGGCGTGCCCCTCATGGAGAAAACGTGTGTTGGATAAGCTTCATTCAAGCATGAGTTATGTTGTGCTGTTGGCTGTGCGTTCACTGTTCATGCATCAACAATTTGTATTAAATAGGGTGTCTTTATACAGAAACACGCATCGAACAAGGTTATGTATTGGCCGGTTAATGAAGATGTTGTGGCCAGAGTCTTGCAGAAACCCAGCCCTGTGTTTCCCTAGGAGCAATGATTCAGTATTTGCTAATTCTCTGTTTGCCATGATTCCGTAGATCATAATGATCAACTGTATTTGAAATCCCATTATGCCAGAGACCCTGGTCAAGCCTCTCTTATGGTGCTCATGGATATAATCTTTACACTGAAGGAACATCGCCAGTTTGTCGTGGAGTTAGCTCGCAACTGTTACGAAGCAACCCAAAGCGTCTAGCCTTATTCTAGTCACTGGGAATGGAGTAATGAACAAAATAAACAAAGCCCCTGCCTTCATGGAGTTTACAGTCCAGCAACAAAAAAGTGATGTAAATAAATATGTCGTAAGTCAGCGGTGGTAAGTGTTAGAGAGAAAGATGATGGAGGACAGGAGAATGGAGGGGAGGCCTCTTGGACAAGGTGGCATTTGAGAAGAAACATGAAGGAAGTGAGAGAGCAAGCCATTCAGATATGTTAGGTACAAGCTTTCCAGGAGCGGGCACAGCAAGTGCAAAGGCCCTGTGGCAGGACCATGCACCACATGCCCAGGGAAGGCCTTGTGGCTGCACCAGTCTGGGGTGCGGTGGAGGGGGGCAGATGATGAAGCCAAGGATTTAGGGATTGTTTGTTTACCCGTTATAGCTGACCACTACAGGGGTTCTGTAGGGAAGGACCCAATCAGATCATCCTACAGTAGAGACTCCAGCATGAACCTCATCCACCCCATGGAGGAGCAGTGTTATTTTGCTCCCCAGTTAAAAGTAACCAGGAAGCCAAGGGTCACCAGCCACTTGAGGACAGACTGTGATATGAAAGAGAAACCCCCAAACAAACAAAAGGAAAAAGCAAGCTGGAAACAGACACTGTATAGGGAAAAGTTGTTTATTAAAACAAATAAACAACTATAATATCCTCAGAGAGCCAAGAGAAGATGTTACACTCACAAAATAAGAACAGGGCAGCATAAACATAAGACGTTCTGAGGACAGAAAAGGAGACTCAAAAATGAAAACCGTGGGAACACTTGACACAAGTGTTGTTGAGAAAAGCCTTCCAAAAATGGTGTAAAAAGAAAAAGAGATGGAAAACAGGAGAGAAGGAAGGCAATTGGTGGTCCAATTTAACCAAAACATGAGACGAGTTCCCGAAAGAAACAACAGAATATATAAAAGGAAAAGAATCATCAAGGAACTCAAGAGAGTGAGTCTGCACACTGAAAGGGCTTCCTGGATGCACGGCCCAAGGAGGGCGATCGACTGCCACCAATCCCCGTCCTGGTATGCTTCCTACGCTGGGAACAAAGAAGTGATGCTTCCAGATTCCACAGGGGAACAAAACAAAGTTATCAGGGATCAGAACAAAATCCTATTTCTCCACATCCACCATGGCAGTTGGAAGACAATGGGAAAAGGGCCTTCAAAATTCTGGGGGAAAATTATTTCCAACCTGGGATTCTATGACTTAACTACTCTCACCAAGTTGAGAATAAAGACAGAAGGGCACAGATACTTTCAGACACAGAAGTTCTTAAAAACCCTTCCCTCCATCTCTTTCTCAGGAAGATCTTGGAGGCCGTGCTCCACCCAAAGGAGGAAATGATCCCAGAAAGACAGTGGAGGGGGTCCCCAAAAGAGGATGCAACGTCGGGGAGGTGACAAAGTTCCAGCGTGATTGGCCCTGAGAGGTCCCACTGGTGACAGCGAAAGTCTACAGCAGCTGCTTCTCAAAGATGAAGAACAAAAACATCACTGGAGGGGCTCCTTAAACACAGCTTGCCGGCCCCACCTGCAAAGATTCTAATCAGTGAGTCTGGGGTGGGGCCCAGGAATTAGCATTTCTAACAAGCTCCCAGGCTGCTGCTGGTGCTGCTGGTCTGGTCCAAATGAGAGAAGCAGTGGTCCAGAGAGCAACCAACTCAGACTGGAGCAGGCGAGAGGTTTTCCGGAGAGGTGTTTTGCAAGAAGATAAAATTGATCAAATACTTAATGCCTTCAAACGTCTCAAAAAAATGTATAGAAATGGAGGGGAAGCCAGCGTTAAATGACCAAGTACACAGAATATGAGCCAATGGGGGAAAAAAAACCCTGGGTAACTATATGCAATGACAAAATGGAAAATAATCATAACGTAGCTGATCCTTGACTTACAGTGAAAATTGCTTACAAAAATCCTCGGAAAGGAAACACTGAAAACTGATTTAACCAAAATTGCCCTATGGCCACGAGGGGGCGGGGCGGGGGGGGTGGTGGCTGGTGGGTGGGTGTGCACATGAAGGAGGAGAAAAGAGAGCTGAACCTCTCCCCAGCCCACAGTGGGAAGTCAGTGCTATGCCGAAAGCCAAAAATGCAAGGGGCAGCCAAGAAAGCAGGTTATTTACAAAGGGGAAGTAAATGACCAAAGAGCCGGCTGAAAGAGCTAGACGAGGTGGCTTCTGGGAAGTGGCGAGAGGACAGTGGCGTTGCTGCCTATAAATGAACACTTGATGTGCATGTATAATGTCGATGCAAATATAAAGTTTTAATGATGAAATAAAAACAAAAGAAAAAAAAAGCAACAAAAAGAAAGTGGCATAACACACAATTACGAGCTGGGTGACGTGGACCAGAGGAGAACAGAGATCCCAGGGTGCACAAGGGAAGAAGTACCTCATCCAGCCTGGAGGGGCTTCTCTCTGCATCCTGAAGGATGAGCGGGCAAGCAGAGAAAGGTCACTGCAAACAGACAGAATGGATGTGCAGAAGCAGAGAGGGATCGGGGAGCAAGGAGAGGCTGGGGGGCTGGAAAACAGGATGCAGGGGGTGCACGGCACCTTGCGTTTGGCTGGATGCCCTGGGGAGAGGCAAATACCTTATGCACCGTTTCCTTAAGCTAGGAAAAGAGACTTAAGGAAGAGAGGAGGAAAGGAGTCCACTTAGAAAGAAGGCTGTTGCCAAGGTCCCATCCAAATCATGAGAAAATCCCGGCAGCCAGACCCTGGGGCCAGAGCCCCCTCTATGGCTACTGCCCTGGTCTGAGTCACCATTACCTTCAACTGGACTAGTGTAGCTCTTACTGACCAGCGGCCCAATCTCAGATAGTTTGGTTAACCCCTGTAAGCCTCAGCTGACTCAGTCGTGAAATGGGCCACCGCCATGGTCTGAAGGTGTGTGCCCCACTCCCCATGCGTAGGCTGAAATCCCAACTCTCAAGGTGACGGTATTTGGAGGTGGGGCCTTTAGGAGGTCCGGGGCGGGGGAGTCCTCCTTACAAAAGAGGTCCCAGAGATTCCCTGACCCTTCTACTCTCTGCGGACACAGTGAGAAGTCTGCAACCCAGAAGCGGGCCCACACCAGAACCCAGACGTGGTGGCACCTGATCTTGGACTTCTGGCCTCCAGAACTGTGAGAAAGAAGCTTCTGTTGTTTATAAGTCACACAGTTTATGGTACTTTTCTTATAGCAGTCCGAACAGACTAAGACAAACACTACCTGCTACATCACCAGATGGCAGAGGACTAAAAGCTCTGATTTAGGGTTTCGGACAGCCTGGGGTTGAAATCCAGCCCCGCTCTTTATTCATCACATGACCCTGGACCAAGAACATGGTTGGGGAGCCTCAACTTCCTTTCCTGGCAAGTGAGGATAATGACAGCTCTCCAACTCAGGGGTTTGGGGCAGGAATAGAGAACCCAAAGTCCACAAACACTCAGCTCGGAACAGGGCACCCAGCAAAGGTTGTGCACGTGTTACTTCCCGCTAAACACAAGAAGCCAGTGTCTCTCAGTGTCCCTTAACCACCAGCGGGATGTGACAACCTCAAACTGACCTACAAGCATCTTGCACTATGTTAGTTGCGTTCAACCTTTATCACGCCTTTCAGCAACACACTCCCCCCAACGTCAGCAGCCATCTGCTGGACTTGTCTCCTTCTCACATGGGCCAGGAATGCAGGGAACAAGACCACGCACCACATCTCAGATCCTACCGGACTTCATCCCTCAAAGAGGTCAAAGCGGCAAGGACCCAAGACAGTGATCACACTACACGGATCAAATGCCCGCTGTATGCCCACCATCTCCACACAACATCCAATTCTGTAACAATGGTCACGTGAAGCATCCGTGAATCCCCTTCTGTGACCACTGCCACCCACGGAAAATACAATGACTGGGCTTAGACACACATCTGTCACCTTGGCAAGTCACTGAACCTTTCTGAGTCTCAGTTTCCTCACATGCAAAACGGGGTCCTGAAATAGAACAAACTCACAAATCTGTTCTGGGGATCCAATGAGATAATTCAGGCATAGAGTCTAGCTCAGCGCCCAGCACACAGTCGGCAAGCACCAAACTCCCCAGAATGTTCACTTAAAATCTCGCTTTTTCTGGAGACGGTGACCCTCCAGCAGCAAGGGCAGGGTCTGTCCTGCACTGGACTGTGGCTGGCAGAGGTGCTCATCACACTTTGACTGCAGGGAGGAAAGAGTGAATGAATGCACGAATGCATGCCAGGGTGGCAGCTGGGACTGGAGAGGCTAGTTAGGTAACCCACCCGGCAAGCAGCAGAACGGACACGGGTGGGGATCGCAGCCCTCCTGTCCACCGCGCTCAGCCGGGCCCCTCGGCCGGCGGCGAGTCCAGACCCTTGGGGCTCCAGATGAGAAGACTGAGGCCTCGGTGGGCTTTAGCGGCTGTCTGTGGTCGCACAGCGGAGTCGGACAGAGCCGCCACTTCTGGAGGCCCCTAGGCCGGTACGCTCCTGTCACTCCACCGCCCCCCTCTGGACTCGGTCTCCAGCCCGCTCCTGGGCTGGAGGGGAAGACTGGGCAAGACCCGGTGCTCGCGACGCCCGCGATCTCGCTCGAGCGCCGACCCGGCGCAGGAGGCCCGCGCGCGCGCGCCCCTCACCGGCCCCCCCCCGCCCCGCCGACCCACCTGATGCCGCGGGCGCGGCCGGGCGGCGCGGCAGCCGAGCCAGAGGCCGAGGCTGAGGCCGAGCGCGGCGCCCAGCAGCATGGCGGGGGCCAGCAGCCCGGGCGCCGGCCGCACCGCGTCCCGGCCCAGCGGCAGCCGCGCGTCGCTCTCGCAGGCCGCCGCGTCGCGGGCCATCGGGGGCGCTCAGGCGGCGGGCCGGCCGCATCGCCCCCGCCGCCGCCCGCAGCCCCGGCCCGCCGCCCGGGGCCCCGTCCCCGCCAGCTCGGCGACAGCGGACTCGCGGCCCGGGCGGGCAGGGGCGCGGCGCGCTCCGCCGACTCCTCCGGCCCGCGCGCTCTCCTTCCTCCTACTCGGGTCCCCCTTCCCGGCGCGGCCCCGCCGGAGGGAGGAGCCTGGGTCGTCGCCCGAAACTTCGAGCCGCCCCCGCCCGGGCCTGCCCTTGCACTGAGCATGCCTGGCGGGAGGCGCGCGGCTCAGCCAGAGGAGCTTTCTGGCTTCCCGCGAAGGAATGGGGGGGTCTCCCAGCCACGGGGGAGGGTGTTCCTCGGTTAAGTTTATTGAGGAGCATGTAAGATTTAGCCTGATGATGTCAGTAACTTTTTCAACAGCCTTCTGAGAGGGAGCTCATCTTCCCGGTGAGGAAGCTCCTGGTCAGAGAGGCTAAATGACCTAATGAGGGTCCAGCCTTTACAGAGAACCTGCTGATGGAGCCAGCACCAGGCCCGCAAGGAACGAGACAAGGTCCAGACATTGGGGATCTCATGGCTGTGTGGGGAGATAAACAACCAGATGAGTTCAGCGTCTGTTCTTTCCTCTAGCAAACATTTACTGAGCAGCTACTAGATGCTAGCTCTTTCTTGTCCTGGGTCCTGGGGATACAGCAGTGAACACACACACATGCACATCTTTGAAGCTCAATTCCCTATGAGGGCCAGGGCAGGAGTTTCACGGGGATCCCCGGCAACAGAGCAGGGGGCTTTTTGTATCCTTCATCTGGATGTCCATCTCAAGTTTCTAGTTTTTATATCAGTACCTCATCAACCTTCCAGGTGGGCAGGATGGGAGCTAGTATCCAGACTGACTTCTTATAGAAGAAGTCACAGACGGCTAGAGAGAAGTTGCTCATTCAAGGTCTTGCAACCAGGAGATGGGACAGGTGTATTAACAGCTGTGTCCAGCTGGCTACAGGGCTCGCCCTCTCTGCTACTCAGGGATGCTTAAATGTTTCCTTTGAAGCACCTCCAAGGCTTCTGGTAACGTGTATGGGACAATAACCTGAAGTTCTGGCTTTTTATGCTGGCCGTTTCTTTGGATATTCAGAATTTAGTTTTAAAAATGTAGGGTTCTTTGCCTTTTACTTTATTATAAAGTTGTTTGGATATTAAAATCATCCTTTAAATGATTCATGTCAAATAGAACTGATGGTCCAGCAATATGCTGGCATCTAGCGTTTGGCCTTGTCTCACTCCCGACATTCTGCCAGGTACCCCTCAGGGCAATGTACCTCTGGTGGGAAGCCTGGCTAATAAATTTTCAGAGTCTCAAACCTCAGTGCCTTGTCCATGTTGAGTTAGGGAGGGCGTGTCCTTGGAGGGGTTGGAGGTAGAAGGAACTGACAGGTGCCAGGCTTCCTGGCCTGAGACTGCATGATAGGCTGCCCCCTGCAGGAGAGGAGCCTTCTCCCCGAGGAGCAGGTCACTGAGGACTCAGGGGAAGCAGGAGGAAGCAGAGAAACTGCTCTACCTGGCCTCCTCCCAGTATCTATCTCCCCTGGCAAGGCACAACCCTACCCCCATGGAGAGTTCAAGCCTCCTGGCTCCAAACACCAAATTCCCTCTGTCCGGTTCCCCAGAGATGTCCCACAGTGGCTGGCCTGACTACCTGTCTGGGTACCTGGGCAGGTCCAGGGGCTACTCCACAGCGAGGGCTCAGGCAGTAGGAGCCCAATGCGGCTGAACTAAATCCAATAGAAAGTGAGCGTGGCCTTTCCCTCTGGCTCCTGATCTGCCGCTTTCCCTCCCAGCCCGTCTGTGCCGTCCTGTCCCCTCTGGGCTCTCCAGCACACATGGCTCTGCCTTTCCAAATGCTTCTCAGTTCCCTAATAAGGGGCTGGTGGGTCTGGAGCAGACTCTGGGCTCAGCCCGGTGTGATGTGTGCGGTGTCAGGGAAGGCTTCCTGGAGGGGGGTGGTTCTGAGCTGAGAACTCCGTAGGCATCAATGGAGCGGCACTTGGAAGCCCTGAAATCTTTGGGAGCAGAGTAGTGACCCCATCTGAATCTGATTCGGGTGGAGCTGAGGCCCTGGGAGGGCGCGAGCAAACCCAAGGGTGGCTCCGGCCTTGCTCGCTCCCTCCCACGCTCGTCGCCCTCCCAGCCTCCTCCCCGCCCTCCCAGCCCCAGATGCCGGACGGAGTCTGTTCCAGAAAACTTTCCAGGGCGGCTCGCACTGAGCATGCTCCGCGGCGGGGCGGGCCTGGGGTCCGGAAGCTCCGGCGACTCCGGCGCGCCCGCCACTTTGCGGTCGCGGGTGCGGAGGAGGCGATGGGCTCGGCGGGCGCCGCGGGGCGCGCCACGTGGGTGCTGGCCTGGAGCCTCCTGGCCGCCGCCCTGGCGCTGCCCGCTGGGCCCGGGGGCCGAGGCTGGCACCCCGCGGGCCGGGGTCTCCTCGGGCGCCCCCTCGGCGGGCAGCCCCTCCCGGACCCCCCCGCGGCTCCCGGGGCGGGGCCCGAGCGGACCGCGCAGGTAAGGAGGGCCCGCCCCCAGTCTCCTCCTGGAGGACTCCTGCTGCTGAGCTCCGTCTACACGGGCGGCGGGGAGGCCCCTTGGAGTTGGGGAGATTATCGGAGGCAGGGAGGGCAGTGTCTGAGTAGGATGCTTCGGGTGTTCTTTAGTGTTTGGCGCTCAGGCCCGCAAAGTCCCAGGAAAGCTGAAGCCCCGCGCGCTGGCTGCGGGCTTGGACTTTGCCAGCCGCCCGGGTCGAATCTCGCCCTGAAGCCTAAAAGCCCAGGGACCTAGGCCAGGCGCTTCACTTCTTGTGCCTCGGATTCCTGGTCTGTAAGCCTTTGCAGCGTCTACCCCGCGGGTGGGTGCGAGGGGTGGGTGCGAGGGGTAGGCGCGTGGGCCTAGGCACCGCGTTTGCCGAGCTGAGCACGTCCCGAGTGTAGCGGTTGTGAGAAGAAATCTAAGTAATATGAAAAAATGAGCAGTTCCTAAGTTATATATTCTTTATTACCCTTAAAAGTTACAGTTATCCACTGGTGAATCTTGGTCACTTCAGTAATGACTAAGATACCCCTGACTATTTCCGTAATCATTTATAACCCACTTTGCTTTTATGCTATTTAAAATAAGTTCTTTGCACTTAACAGGACACTCTATTGATAATCGTGCCTACAGCTGGTGGAGATTCTAATCTCAGTTTCCCAAGTGCCAGTGTACTCTTAATTCCCGGTTTGACATCTTTGCAAATAAATGCATGTCCGTGCTTTCTAAATGCTTTAAAAAAAAAAAAATCAGCACATTCACAATACTGATTATGTCTGTTGAGAAAAAAGGGGAATGCTATTGGGAGGAAGTCTGAAATATATTGGTAATATTTTACTTCTTCACCTGGGTGATAGGTATCCAGATGTTGGCTTTATTATTATTTGTTATAATTTACATATACATTATATGCCATCTTTTGTATGTATGAAACATTTCATAATAAAAAAGGAAGCATAAAAAAAAAAAAAAGAGAGAGAGAGAAGAACAGTTGGGATTACTGGCTGGCGTTTTCCTGACTGCACTCTCTTGGTTGCTAAATTTTTCCACTTCCCATCCACCCCTCCCTCTGTGGCCCCAGATTTGGGAAGGTGCAGAGTCCTGGCTGTCTCCCTAGATTCCCCTTGCCCCTTCCTCCAAAGCTGGCCACCAGTTCTCCTGCCTTTTCCTCCGAGTCCGCTGAGATGTCTGCAACCCCCGCCCCAGCCCCCAGATTCAGTGCCCACCACTTAGCCTCTGGCCTTTGGTGACCGTTTCATCTGAGTCTCCTCCACCCCCTAATTTGTGCTCTCCCCCACCTATTTCCCCCAACGGCTGGTGTCCGGGATGGGTGATCTGTCCTTGGTGTACCTATGACCACGTCCCTCCCCAGCCCTCACCCCCTCTCATCGACTCCTGGCAGCTAGGGTTCTGTTCCCAGGACTGCCCTGTTCAGTGGCCTCTCCCCTCACTGCCTTGGGGGTCCTCCCTGCCCTGCCCCAGGGGCTGGCTCCCCTGGTCCTGTTGGGTTCTGTACCTGCAGGCCCCAAGGCGCTTGCTACCCTTGCTACAGAGTTTTAATCTGTAAATCTTTAAAGGAGATTCTGTTCATTTTCTGTTATTAGATTTTCACTAGAGAAGACTGAGTAACAACACTGTGTCAATTTACTGAGCTTTAAAAAAGTCCCATGACAGAATGTTTTCACAGGATCCTTTCACTTGCTCCTGTCCCATGAGGTGGGATGTGTCTGGCTCATTTTGCAGAGGAGAAAACCCGGCCCAGAGAGCCACCCCCGCCCTGCCCCGGCCTGTCCTAGGCTCTCGCGCGGGCCCCCGTGTTCAGACCCACTCACCTGGCCTGCTTTGCGCTTACTTTCTTCTCTGAGAAACCAGTGCTGGAACATCCTGGTGGACACTTGTCCCCAGGCTCTACCAGAAAGTGCTTTGAAAACCTGAAGGTACATGTAAACGTATCGTCTGTCCCTTCTTGCAGAGGGTAAACTGAGAGGCAGTTACAACCATTTCCCGCGTGACCCGAGATGCTCTGTCGATGCACGAGCTGCTAGCCCCCTGTGGTTATTTAAATTTAGACATTTCAGGTGCTTCATGGCCGTGTGTGTCAGAGTCTGCTGTATCGGGCAGCCCAGACTATGGAACATTCTCACCATGGCGGAAACTTCTGTCGGGAGTTTGCTGGAAGGAGAGAAGAGGCTGTGAAGGGTTGAGGGGACAAGAGGCTCTGAGTCTGCCATTCACTTACGGCGTTCAGGCACGGCTTTCTAGGTGCCAGGCTCCGTTCTGGGTGCTGGGATATCAGAGAGCAAGGCAGTCTCTCCTCCTAAGAAATCTGCCTTCTTGGGACAGAAGAAGGAAGTAAACAGTGGCGCTGGTGGTGGTTTGGGCTGCGGAGAGAAGTACAGTGGACAGATTGGACTGGGGGAGATGGTGGTGAGCACCGTCTGGTCGCGTGGTCAGGGAGGGTGCTTGGAGGAGGCGACAAGTGAGCCGAGCCCTGAGTGGAATGTCCAGCAGAAGAGTTTTCTGGAGTGCCATGATAGTGAGGCCAGAGGCGGGGTGTGCTTGGTGTGGTCCAGGACCAGCAAGGAGGCCCCAGGGCCGCCGGAGCAAGGGAGGGGGTCGAGGAGGTGAGGCCAAGGGGGTGAGGAGGGGCCAGATCAGGAAAGGCCCCGTGACTTATGCTCAGGATCCCGGCTGTTATTCTGAGTAAGGTGGAAACCATGTGGGCTTTGAGCTCTGAAGTGATACACCGTGGCTCATCTTTTTAAAGCACCTCCGGAGCAGGGGTGAGGATAGAGAACCAAGGGCAGAAGTGGCAGCAAGAGAGGGGGCGGGTAGGAGACCAGGCCAAGACAGAGGAGTACTGGACCAGGGTGTGAACGGTGGGCTGCTAGCTATAGGGTTTCTGGTGTATTTTGAAGGTGGAGCCAGTGGGATTTGCTGGGATCGGCTGTGGATTGAGAGAGAAAGAGAGAAGTCAAGGATGAAGCCAAGGACTTTGGGCCAAGCGAGTGGAAGAATAGAGATACCATTGGCTAATACGCTGAAGCCTCGTGGGGCCATCGGGAATTCTGTTCTGGTCTTGCTGAGTTTGACCACATGGGTGTGTACAGCAGAGCATTGGATGGACAAATCAAGACTTGGGCAAGGGATCAGAGCTGCAGCTACGGGAGCTGGACTACACCGGGTAGCAGTCAGCGTAGAAATGGCTGAACTCTGAGAAACAAACTGAAGGTTCTAGAGGAGAGGGGGTCGGGGGGATGGGTTAGCCTGGTGATGGGTATTAAGGAGGGCACGTACTGAATGGAGCACTGGGTGTTATACGCAAACAATGAATCATGGAACACTACATCAAAAACTAATGATGTGATGTATGGTGATTAACATAACATAATACAATAAAATTAAAAAAAAAGAAAAAAAAGAAATGGCTGCATTCACCTTGGGAGGAAGTATGGTTTGGGAAGAAGGAGGTCTGAGGGCAGAGGCCTGGACCAAGCCCAGAGCCCTTGGACAGATCCAACAAAGGAGATGAGAAGGGGTGGCTGGTGTGACAGGAAGGGAACCAACACTGTGACCCAGAGGTCAGGGGAGGAGAGCATTTTAGGGAGAGAGGGGTCAGTGGAGGCAGACTAATGCCCCCCAAAGACATCCACGTCCTGATCCCTGGAATGAGTGAATATGTTAGGTTACCTGGCAAAGGGGAATTAACATTGCAGGTGGAATTCAGGTTGCTAATCAGCTGACCTTAAAAGAAAGAAGTCATTGTGGACTATCTGGGTGGTCCGGATGTAATCACAAAGGGTCCCAGAACATGGAAGAGGGGGCGGAAGAGAGAGTCAGAGTGGAAGTGTGAGGACAGCCTGTTGCTGACCTTGAAAGTGCGGGAAGGGGCCCTGAGCTAAGGCACGTGGGTGGCCTCTGGAAGCTGGAGAAGGCCAAGACATGGATTCTCCCCTAGAGCTTCCAGAAAAAAAAATATGCAGCCCTGCCCCCACTTTTTTTTTTCCCTGTACTCTGTTCTTTATTTATTTTATTTTTTATTATTATGTTAATCACCATACGTTACATCATTAGTTTTTGATGTAGTGTTCCATGATTCATCGTTTGTGCATAACACCCAGCGCTCCATGCAGAACGTGCCCTCTTTAATACCCATCACCAGGCTAACCCGTCCTCCCACCCCCCTCCCTTCTAGAACCCTCAGTTTGTTTTTCAGAGTCCATCGTCTCTCATGGTTCATCTCCCCCTCCGATTTCCCCCCCTTCATTCTTCCCCTCCTGCTATCTTCTTCTTCTTCTTTTTTTTTTTTTAACATATAATGTATTATTTGTTTCAGAGGTACAGGTCTGTGATTCAACAGTCCTACACAAT
>NC_138370.1:173783671-173814720 GCF_054177405.1 Leptonychotes weddellii | reverse complement strand
ATCCCTCCCACCCTCCACCACTCCAGCAACCCTCAGTTTGTTTCCTGAGATTAAGAATTCCTCATATCAGTGAGGTCATATGATACATGTCTTTCTCTGATTGACTTATTTCGCCCAGCATAACACCCTCCAGTTCCATCCACGTTGTTGCAAATCCTGCCCCCACTTTGATTTTAGCCCATTGAGACTCCTGTCAGACTTCTGGCCTCCGGAACTGTAAAGTAATAAATGTGCATTGCTTTAAGCTATAAAGTTCCTGGTGATTATCAGCAGCAGTGGGATGCTGATGCACTCACGTCTGGGACGCTGTACTAAGTTGTGTGCAGTGAGGGTGGAGAATGGGCCATTGAACAGGGCCTGGTAGAGGTCATGGTGACCTTGTCAGGGGCTGCCATTTTGGAGAGAGGGATAACCAGGGAGGGGAAGGCGGGCATTGAAAGGGGCTGTCGGCTGCCACCTGAGCATGGTCTCTGTGAGAGCAGGCTGCTCCGTGTGGCCAAGGAGCCCCCAGAGAGGCACCCCCCCAGGCTGGTGATACCCAGAAACCAGTGAGACCTCTGGGAGCACAGCAAGGGGCCTCTGGCACCTGGGGCTCCCGAAGGCCTTCGTGGGTTGTTTGTTCCCTTGGAACCTGCCCCTTCCTCTCGGATGGAAATGTCTGTCGGTAAGGAGACCATCATCCCTTGGCCAAGTCAGGGGCCAGGTCTGCTTTGCTCACCTTGCAGTGCCCAGTGCAGAGCCTGCCATGCAGCCAGTGTTGGTTGAGAGAATGAGTGGAAAGTTCCAGGAGGCCGGGGTTGTGTAGATGTGTTGTATAGGAGCTGTCTCCTGGGGTTTGCCTGGGCGCATCCTGTGGATATGGTTTATCGCTGTGGGCATCAACCGTGGCCTCCTGGCTGGGGTCTCGGTGGCTGGGCTTCTCTGCCGGGAAATGCCCCTTTCCCCGTTTCCGTACTGCGCTTGCAAGCAGGAGGTCACAGCCCCAATCTGTGCTGTTAGCACGAGACTTTTCTCCTGCCAGATGGCAGCAAAGACTGACTCCGTCCACCCCAGTGTATCCCGACAGCATCTGACACACGGGAGGGCTCTTGAGGGAGAGGTGCCTCTTTCTGCCTTGTGGAAGGCACCTTCTGGACTAGGGGCCGTGCTGGCCACACCGAGCTGTCCCGGGACACTCTGGGTTATCTCACGTCAGGTGTGAGGGCCCGGGAGACCCCAAAGGAACAGGCCTGCCGAGAGGCCCCATGGCGTGGTTCCCATTGCTCGTCTGCATCACTTTGTTGTGACGGACGGACTTGGGCTTCTGGTTGTAGGAGATGAAAGGGCACAGATGGCGTGGAGGAATGGGGCTTCCCTCCCCTGCCCGCAGGGGCACCACTCTTCCCAAGGCCACCGAGGTTGACACTTCAGAACCTCTTCCTAGACTTTTCAACGTAATAACGTGGTCATGGTATATTATGTCATGTACTGTTAAACATATAATTATTCATTAAGTGTGTGATTAATATGAACTATATTATTAAATATCTACATATACTTTACATATGTTAAACATAGAAATAAATACATGTAGGTAAATAGGTAAATACGTGTACAAATAAAAATTACTGTATATAAATAAATATATAATTGAATATATAAACACAATTATGAGATACATAATCATACATTTGAAGTGTAAAATCTGTTTTTATTAAATGGGTTGATATTATAGTTTTGCAACCCAGTGATTTCACTTGAATTTTAATGTTTTTACTAGGTCAACATAGATCTGCTTTGTTTATCTGTTCCATTTATTCGTATTTGTAATTGCGATGAAATACACATAACCTAAAATTTACCATTTTAACCATTGTTGAGTGTAGAGTTCAGGGGCATTAAGCCATCACCACCATCCACCTCCAGAACTCTGCATCTCGGCAAAGCTGGAACTCTCTCCGTGAAACACTCACTCCCCTGGCCTCCCTCCCCCAGCCTCCGGCGCCCACCACCCTTCCTTCTGTCTGTGTGGATCTGATGACTCCAGGGACCTCCCAGAAGTGGAATCCTATAGCATTTGTCTTTTCATGGCCAGCTTCTTTCGCTGAGCACGATGTCATCCAAGTTCATTCATGTGGTAGCAGGTGTCAGAATGTCCTTCCTTTAAGGCTGAATAACATCCCTTCCTCTGGATGGACCCTGTTTGGCTTCTCCATGGATCTGGCCATGGGCACCGGAGCTGCTTCCACATTTTGGCTATTGTGAATGATGCCGCTCTGGACGTGCGTGTACAGATAACTCGTTGTGATCCTACTGTCAGCCCCTTTGGGTGTGCCCTATGTGTTGTGCTTCTTAAAATGGGTTTTTCCGATGACGAGTCAGGTGTGGACGTGAAATAGGAGGAGCACTGTGGGGAGGCACGGGAAGGAGGAAGAGGCTGCTTGTACCCACCGGTCCTGGAGGAGGGAGGCACACCGCACAGGGGCCACATGGGGGCAGGGAGAGAGAGGCGACCCTTGGGCAAGTGTGTCTGTGGGGGTCAAGGGAAGAGGGGATTTCACTGGTGCATTGGAGTACTGTGAGGTCACCGTGGGGGAAGGCAGGAAGAGCTCTGGGGTAGGTCTTGTGCCAGGCTGGCTGGGTCTGGCTTATTGTCTACCTTCTCTGTTTCCTCACCTGGGCCTCCTCCGTGCAGCCGGGAAGCTGGCTTATGTCATCCCAGGAGAGCCGCTTCAGCCTGGGATGTCCGGGGGTCTGGGGGTCTCCACGCACTGGGTCTGAAACACATGGCCCTCAGTGGCCAAGGGGTCGGGCTTGTGTGACCACAAGCAGAGATACGGAGAAAGCCTTCCAGGTGGGCAAAGACAGTGGCCACGTGGTCTCTCTCGACCCCACGGTGTCCTGCCCAGGTGAGCGCTGTCCCAACGGCAGCCATAGGAACTAGCCCTTGGGCTGGGCCCCGAGCTGGGCCTGAGTGTCCCACTCAGCGGTCATGGTCTTCACTGCCTGTGCACACCCTGTGTGCCTCCATTACATACAAACCAGCACATCCAGAGCTGGGCTCTGTGCATTCAAAGCTAGTCTCTTCTCCCCTGTGGGACCTGCAGGGAGTTATCTCGTTACCCGTGTGTGGGGATTTTGCTGTAAAGGGAGAATGACATTTCCCTGGCTTATTATGAAGACTGTTTGTGTGCTAGAGTGCACAGCATGGGACCCAGCCCATTTTGAGGGCTCCAGCCAGGACAGCTTTATCATCATCATTATTTTTTTTAAAGATTTATTTATTTATTTATTATTTGGCAGAGACACAGAGAGAGAGGGAACGCAAGCAGGGGGAGTGGAAGAGGGAGAAGCAGGCCTCCTGCTGAGCAGGGAGCCCGATGCGGGGCTTGATCCCAGGACCCTGAGATCATGACCTGAGCCGAAGGCAGACACTTAATGACTGAGCCACCCAGGTGCCCATTATTATTATTATTATTATTATTATTAATATTATTATTATTGTTTTCTAGTAGAAAGGTCTGGGCTTTCTGGGGCCCGCTAACTTATAAAGGTGGACTGGGAGAGTTGGCCGGGCCCCGTTTCATCACTGAGCAAAGTGAAGCAAGCTGGGAGGAGGCTTTGAGGTCTTTGCTTTTTAGATGAGGGTCTGAGGCTCAGAGAGGCTGAGAGACTTGGCCAAGGACACACAGCAAGGAAATGGTTCCAGCTAGAACTCAGTTCTCTGGACTCCCTATCTGGCATTTTATGAGCCACTCCGTTGGGACTTGCAAGATCTTGGGAACTCAGAGGCTGGAGGCTCAGCCAGTGTCACAGGGTTAGTGAGAAGCAGAGCTGGGATTTGAACTCAGGTCTGAGTACGTGAAATTTTGACCCCACAGTGCTGCCTTCCAGGACAGCTTCCTAAAATGCAGTCATGACTGAGTTGCTGGCCTCTGTGGGAAAGAGGAGATAATCCTGGACTCCTGGTGGAGATGGCTCACTTGGAAAGATTTTGTTTCCGATTTCTGGAGAAGAGTGCAACTCATCTCTGTGTGAGCCACTTATGAAAATGACTTGCAGTCACTTCTCACAAGCATGTTCTTCATTAGTGACTTTTGCCTTTTGAATTTTTTAGGACTTGCCCCGTTTGATTTGGCCCAGTGTGGAAAGCTCTCGCTTTAAGACTGAAGGTAAGTTTGTCTTTTGGTTCATTTTTCGTTCAGAGAATCAGACCCTGAGGTCCGAGCCCCCCTGCCTCCATCTCCCTCATGCTCTGCTCATGTGCCCACCATGGGCAAATGCGGTACGTTACCCCCTGACCTGCGGAGCAGGGGGCAGTGTGTGGCCCCCTCCAGGAGCTGGCTGGAGCTTTTGTGGTCAGAACAGGAGTCAGGGTAAGGCAGCCCGTCCACATTACCCCCTGAAGGAGTCTGATGAATAGGATATAGAATGTGCGTATGAGCAGGTGTGTGGGTTTCCTGAGGCTGCTTTCACAAATCACCACAGACTTCGTGGCTTAAAGCAACACAGATTTATTCTCTTAGCGTTCTGGAGGGCAGGCTGGGAATCAGCGTAGCTGGACTGAAGTCGAGGTGTGGACACGGCCGCACTCCCCCCGGGGTTCCGGGGAGAACCTTTGCTTCTCTTCTCCAGCATCCCCAGCTGTGCTCCTTGCTTGCCTTGGGTCCCGGCCCCTTGCTCCAGCTCAGAGCCAGCCGCCAGCATCTTGCCTCCGGGGGCACGTGGCCTTCCTCTCTTCTGCCTGTCAGCACTCCCTTGCCTCCTTCTTAGAAGGACACTTGGGATTACATTTCTGCCCCACTCAGATAATCCAGGCGATTTCCTCAAATCAGCATCCTTCATTTAATCACATTTGGGAAGTCCCTGTTATATACAAGGTGGCATATTTACCGGTTCCCTGGACAGGTAAATTTCAGCCCACCACACCAGGTGACAGAAACTGAGCTGGAACTCACCTAAGAAAAGCAGAACGTGATGGTCTTATAACTGAGCCAGGCAGGCCTGGCCGCTGCTGGCCCAGGGGCTCGGCATCCCAAGGCTATGCCTTTCTCTTTCCATCTCAGCCCTGCTTTCCTCTGGTTCCCTCATTCCTGGGAGCCTTTTGGGAACCGTACAGCTGATACTTAGGCAGCGGAAGACTTCCCCGTAGCTTGGCAGGAGTTCCTGGGAAGACCAGTGGGCTCAGCCTGAGGCCGGTGCCCGTCCCCGAGCCCGTCCCTGGGGCTGGGGGTAGAGTATTCTGGGTTCTGTGCTTCATTCTGCTTCCTGGGGACCAGGATGGGCTGGGGTCCAGGTTGGCCCCCCTCATCTGCATAGACTGAGCAGGACTCTTACTGAGTAGAGAGGAGCTTCGGTGACAAAACCATCTTTCCACCCAGAGTCCCCTCGGCACAGGTTGTAAATACACCTTCCTCGAGAATCCTGTTTTATACCAGGAATAAACAGATCTCACTTACTTGGGGAGTTAAAAAGTATTTCCTATGTCCTTTGTTACTCTCTGCAGACTTTACATTTTACAAAATCCAGTGTTTTCTCTTGAGTAAAATAGATTGAGGTGATATTACTGCATTCGTAGAGACCTTTTATTCATCAATTAGGCAAACTCGTTGGTGAAAGGGAGCCCCATGTACTACTCTGTGATTGCATTAAGAGCAGGAGACAGAGCGGTAAGGCCACTAGGAGGAGCTTCAGGGAGGGCTCCCTGGAGGAGGGGCTCCTCAGCAGAGTCCTGAGAACTGACACCTTAGCAGGGCCAGGGGATGGAAGGAGAGGCTTCCAGGCATGTGGCAGCCAGAGCAGGAGAGTGAGGGTGTAGGCAAAGCACTGCACAGATGCACAAACAGGCCCACTTGCTGGTGGCAAGAATGGGGAGGCCACTGACCGATGACATGCGGGGTGGCGGTAGTTACTTCATAGCATGAATTTCTTCTATACTGTCTGTCAACACCTGCCCTCATTCAGGTTCATGAGAGCCTGTGGCTGGGCCTTCTGAGGGCCAGGGGGCATAAACAGGTGCACCAGAGATAAAGCCCAGTGTGGCCTTATGGGTTTATGTCCAGCAAATCTGCCGAGAAAGCATGTGTCCCTTAGCCTGAGGGGCCGGGCGAGGGTCAGAGATGGGCGTCCCTTCTCCCTGGCACCTGTGGGATTTACTCAGACACTCCTGACTGAGTCAGCAGCCGGCCTGGGAACGTGCCCACTTGCTTGCATGGTGAGTCCCCAGCGCTCACCTTTATCCCCGTTCCAACACCATGACCTTGACCCAACTCAACCACAGACACTATGCAGGAAAAAGATTCTAATGTGATCCAGGATCCAGTTCTATGCCTTTTTTCTTTTTTTCAAGTTTTTATTTCTTCCTACGTGGATTCTGAAATTATAAAAGTTTTCACAAGCACTTCTGAAGATCTTGCTATCAATAACACCGTAAGAACGACTAAAAAATAGTCATTCTTACTCAATTTCCAGTTTGCATCTGGGTAGAAGGTATATGTTGAAAAACACCCGACCCAACAATCCAAGTTGTTTCAGACATTTGGGTTTCTGGCTTTGAGCTTTGATAAAACGCCTCAGGGTGTTCACGTTCAGCCCGGCATCTCGTTTGTTCCTTAGGCAGCCCCGTCTCAGGGATATTTTAGCTGCATTCCCAAGTGAGGGAAACTGAGGCTCTGAGTGTCTGGGGCCACACAACCCATCAGCACCCACTCCTGACAGCCCTGCCAGTCCCTTCTAACTGACGTTTCTGTGTTACCCCTGGCGCTCATGTATTTTCAACATACATTGATGTAGAGCAAATTCTGGAGGGAGCCGTTTCACATTGGGTGGCTTTGCAGACACCAGGTTTGGCTGTGGGCCCATCCTCCTCACAGTAGCTGTCAGGGGTGCTCACCCTTTGCTTGACAGGTCATCAGAAGGACCCAGTGAGGGGAGACTTACTCTCTGTCCATGGCAGAGTTAGGGAAACTGAGGCACAGGGAAGTTAGATACTTGCCCAAGGACCCAGCTGGTAAATGACAGAGTCAGGATTTGAACCCAGGGCTGTCTGATGCCATGTGTGTAGGAATCACCCAGGCATCTCACTCACCTGGTGGTCTGATTCAGTAGATCTGGGAGGGGGTCCAGGAATGTGCATTTTAGCCCACACCCACGATGAGTGGCGCACACTTTGAGAAGCACTTTCTTTAGGCTCCATAGCCCATGCCCCCCAAAGTGAGCACATCTCATTTTCCTGGCAAAGAGATGATAGGTCATTCATTCATTTATTCATTCACTTACTCATTTTCAGCAGACATCTTCCAGGGGCCTTCCTCATATATGTGGTCTACCTCCTGAGTTTACCCACCGTGTCTGACTGCCTTCCTGCATTCTGTCATGCACGTACATTGCTGTTTTGCAGTGGGAGCACCATTTGGAAGGAAATTCAGCAGGAAAAGTGAAGTTTTCCATCCCCTCCCAACTTATGCACCCTCTAGTGGGCCAAGGACTCAGTCCATGCTTGCTTTTACTCCCTCGTGGCCCAAGAAGACTTTGTTTAAAAGAGAGTCTCCTATAACACACCGCCTGGTAAGTCACACCTTTGGTCCTTTAACAGAATTAGCAGAAGTTGGAAAGAAACCAGTTTGGGGCCCACTGTGTATAAGATGCCATAGGCTTTGGTTCTTTAGAAAAGCTTATTCCTTCTGTACAGAAGCATCTGGTATTGAAGATGAGTAGGAGGTGTGAATCCGAGCAGTGGGCTGCAGGTTCTGCTTTAACTGGCCCCATTCACTGCCGGTTTTATAAACACGCACACGCATTCCTCTTGTCCAAGTGTCAGCCCCAGTGTGCTGTGTTCCTGTGACGGGGTGTTGTTTACGTGAGCCCCCCGGACAAAAGAGAGCTCTGGGTGACCACACGCCCGCATTCTTCCTTCCTCATGGGCTTAAGTTCCAATCCTTTAAATACTTTCTTAAAAAAATCTTCAAGATTATTTAAGGCAGTTATTAGATAACAGAAGTAAATCTCTATCCTTTCTTTAAAAGGTCATCTTGTACATGTATTTATTTATTTTTAATTTTTTTTAATACATCTTGTACTTTTATTAAACGTGCATAGTATGAAGTGTTTTTCATTTTCTAATCATTTCTATATTTTATTGTAGTTTGGAGACATCTCAAGAGATGTTCCAAAAAATGCTGAGGATGGAGTGATTTTTCAGAAATGTGCCATGGTAGGTATTCATAGGTGACTTATAGTGGAGGAGAAAATAGTTGGATTTTTGACCAAATCATGTCTGGGTAGAGTTACATATTTAAGGACTGGCAAGTCACAGGGCTGTCCACCTGTGTCTGGACATGTGAGGGATGAAGTGAGGTACAGGAGATTTTCTGTTCTGTATCATGGCACCAGGACAAGAGTTTTGGTAACAGTTAAACTCCTGTTTGTGAAAATGCACTGTGGTCATTTAGAATGGGAAAGAAAAAATGATGTATTTTCTTTCTACATTGATATGGTGCTTGACAGTGTAAAAATTTTATTCAGTGTTTTTAAAGTCTCGGATCCTTACTGATCCTGGGAGATGGCGTTTCACATTGTTGTTGTGTTGGGGATCCTCAGGACCACCTTCCCTTGGGCTCCATGATTCCCTGGAAGGACTGGCATGACTCAGGAAGCCATTAGACTCATAGTTATGATTTATTATAGCAGAAGCGTGCAGATTCAAGTCAGCAAAGTAAAAGGCACATAGGAAGGAGTTGTGAGACCAGGTGCAAGCTTCCCACTATCCTTCCCTGGTGGAATCCTACGGCCGGCATTCCTTTTTCCAAAGCAGTGACATGTGACGTCATGTACCAAGTATTGTCCACCAGAGACACACACCCGAGCCTCGATGTCCAGGGGTTTTAATGCAGGTCCCTCATGGAGACATGCAGTGCCCACATGGCTGACCTCAGTAACTGGTCTCCAGCCGCTCCAGAGGTCACCTTGACACAGCTCGGCTCAACGCCCCCCCCCCCCCCCAGTCACACCGTTAGAACACACGGCCTGCTGTGGCCCAGGCCCCAGGTATAAAGATGCTCTTCTCAGGCAGGGTAGTCCAAGGGCTTTACAGGTAACCTCCCAGGAGCTGGTCAGGAGTCAGTCCTTTCTTCGGGGTGTGCGGGGTGTGGGCAGTCCGCACCTGCAGAGTTAACCCTCTACTGTACAAGCCTCGATTTAGCTCATGCCTTCAGCTGTCCCGTTCCCCTTCCTGGATATAGTTGGTGCTACCGGTTTCTTGTACGTCCTCCTGGAGATGTCTCTGCTGTATGCATGCATGTGTGTGCGTGTGTGTGTGTACCTGCATGAACAGACATTGCTTCCTTCTTTCCCCAGCTCCTGGGTCCCTTCTGGGAAGGCTGGGTGAAGGCAGGGCAGGGGTGGTGGGAAAAGCTTCGAGAGTGGGAACAGGGCAAGGTTGCTGAGCTCAGGCAGGGAGCCAAGCTGCTTGGGCCACCGGACAGCTTCCAGCAGCCGAGCCGTTCAAACACATGGCCAAGCAGAGCCCACCTGGGGGAGACTGGCCAGGAGGATGGAGACTGACCGGCTTGCTCGATCCTGGACGTCAGATGGCAGTCAGACGCCCTGGGCAGGGCTCTGGGGCTGGGCTGAACCTTCAAAACGACTGTGTGAGAAGGAGCCATTGTTTGCTTTTCTTGATGACACCGATGGCCACCATCTCCCCAACCTGACTGTGGCTCTTGCTTTGATATTTTTCCTGTTTCCCTGAAGGAGTAATTTCACTGCATTTCAGGGTCCCAGTGACTTTGAATCTGTCACCAAGCAACAGCTTAGCAAGCGTGAGTCAAAACATGTCCTGGGGCCTTTGAAATCAGACCTGATAAGTTCTCCAGCCCCGGGGAGACAGTCGTGCCCTCCCTCTGCCTGAGGACCAGACGTGCACAGGCCCAGCTGGGGGGTCATGTTAGGAGATGGGACTTGCCAGCAAAGCTGCCCTCCTGTCATCTCCTGTCCCAGGTGTCCGGGCAGAGCGAACTGCAGACAGCTCACGTGAGACTGCTCGTGGACAACACCAGGACCCCTGTGGCCACCAACCTCTCCGATCTGCTCCTGCTGGACAACATCACTGGCCTCTCCGTTACGGGGTCGACCGGAAACCAGACCTCGGCGGGATTCCAGGCTTTCAGAAAGAAGTTTCTGCAAGGTAATAGCAGTGCGTATGAAGTCAGGGAGGGCAAGTGAACGTACGGACGCTGACGGAGTGTGTGATGCATGGCAGGCGGGTTCTTAAACACATGACGTGTTCACTCACAACGGAGTTTACTATCAGGTATCGAAGGAGAAGACCACCACTCAATAACCGCACCCAAAAAGCTGGATTTGTTAACTTAGGTTAGAGAGAGGTAGGATTTGGGGGAAGAGTTGTTAAGAATAAGTATTTCTAGTATTTTTATTAGTAGATCGATTTTTATTATGAAGAATTCCAGACATAACCAAAGATAGAGTTTATAGTGAACCCCTGTCTGTCCACCGCCAGAGGACCAGGTTTCTTATCCTTCAGTGAAAGGCAGAGCTTGTGCTGGGGGCCGTTGGGTCGAGGGGGGATTGGTTTGACACCAGCCCTGGAAGCATGCTCGTGAGACCTTCACTCGTGTTCTCGCCTGTTTGCTGGAGTACCTCTGCGCTGACGGGCTGGCTTTCTGAGCGCCACCGTCCCTGGTTGGCTTTGGAGGTGTGTGTCCTGAGGCGAGTTGTCGTTGGTTAATTAAACAGGTTTCAACGAATTCTGGAATTCGTTGTTACCACGACCTCAGGACTGCCCATTTTCTCGGGAGGGTGAGACTTCTTTTATTCTGAGTACTTAACTCCTTTACAGAGGAAAAGATGGTCCACTCCATGACCCTTATCCTGTAGTGTATGCTCTCGCATGCTCAGGACTGACCTCTCCACTGAGCCCACTTTGCTCACCAATCATGCTACACTTTCCCTCTGAGCCTAGAAAGGGCCTCAGAGTCCTACCTGACCCCATCCTCTTGACAGCAGCTACCAATGGGGTTGTCCCACAAGCAGCCACCTCTTTGCTGGCTGTGATTTAAGCAATGTCATAAAAACCATTAGGATACGTCCCAACCAAGTGATCCTCAGTGCCTTCCCTCAAAGATGGAAAAACAAATCCCAGCCCCCACCCCCCTTCTTAAGCTAGTGAGCAGAGCACACACTCGGTCTCAAACAGACCTAGATTTGACTCCTCACGCCAATTAGGAGCTGCGTTGCCTCTGGAAATTACTGAATTTCTCTGAACTTGGGATGTGACGTGTGTCTATCAGTGCCTCGTAGAATGGTAGCAGAGACCGAGCGAGGCGACGTGCCCTGGCTCTGCCCGGGTCCCTCCCCATGCTCTCCCAGCCTCTGATCTGGCAGGCCTGCCTCTCTTCTCTCATTTCCCCAGCGGCTCCCAGCATCTGCACTCCTGCCACACAGACCACACTTGTCACTCTCCCCTGCCTGGCGGCATTCGCTCAGGCCCCAGGCTCTGCCTGGGAGGCCCCCCTCTCCTCCCCTGCACCTCACTTCCCTGCCCTCCTGCACTTCGCCCGCTCGGGGCCGCGGGTCAGCGCGGGGTGCTGAGCCCCACCAACCCTGACCTTTGCCCGCTGCCCATCCCAGAACATCAGCCTCCTCTCTGTCACTTGGGGACGGTGACAGTGCCTGCTTCAGGATGTGACTGTAAGGAGAAGGGGGTTATTTCATGGGAAGCCTGGCCGGAGAAGTGTTCCCCATGCCAGTAGTGATTTGGTTGATTGTTTTGGTTGTGTGTGTGTGTGTGTGTGTGTGTGTCATATGGAGCACAGTGACGGCCCCAGGGGAGAGGTAGTGTCCTGCTCATTCCCCGGGGGAGCAGGTGCAGGGCACCCTGGCAGTCTCTGCCTCCTGCTCTGGGCATCGCAGGCAATGAGGTCTCCTCCGTCCACAGCGGGGCGTGCTGTGGGGTCCGGGGGCTGGCGCCCGGGCGTAGGCTGTGAGGGCGACCAGCCGCGGCACCAGGTAAGGTCTGCTCACAGGACCTTCACTGCGGTATCGTCTTAGTTGATTCTGTCACGCCGTCTGTGAGCCTAAGGGTTTATCATTGCATAAAGATAAAATGAAGGTGTTGAGGATTTTTAAAATAAAAATCCTAGTGGTTCCATAGCCTCAGTGCTCATTACTCCTCTCCTTTACATTTTTTTTTTTTTTGAGGGCTCCACACGTTGAGAAATGAAGTACTTGACAGTATTTGAGGGTTAAACGCTGACCCCAGTTACAGGTGGAGGCAGAGCTGGAGGACAGGCTTAGATTGATCAGGCTTAGAGACAGGCGGCCCTAGTCCCTGACCCGCAGAGCGGGATGGGCTTTGTCCCCCACTGACCATTGCAGGCTGGTGCCCCCAGCCAGCAGCCCACTGCCGTGGGTCAGTCCCTCCCATCAGTTGGGGTGAGCTGCCCAGTGAGGAGGGGTGGGGAGAAGCTCGCCCTGTTTCAGGGAGGGTGCCCGTGCTTGCGGACTAAAAATGTCAGGGGTGGGTGGTGAGCGTGAGCTTCCCCTGAGGATCTCTTGTGTTGTTCTCCACTCTCCTGGGGCTTCTCACGAATCTGCAGATTGCGACTGGTCCCCTGGGGAAGGAGATCAGGACAGGCCTGCACCCCCAAACCACCCACCTTTTGCCCCTGTGTGTGTCCCTTTGGGACTGCTGGAGGGTAGAAGAGGTGGTTTTTCTGTCTTGTGAAGGCTTTGACTCACAGCATTACATTATCAAATAACCTAAAGGGTACTCTATACCCAAGGCTGGAAATTCTCCCTGCTTCTGATAGCCATTCAATCAAGTCCTGCCACGTTAGTCAACAAGGTGCTAGTCAACAAGGTGGGTCACGAGCTCTGCAGTGCCCTTAGGGGACAACACTGGGTTCATTTGCACAAATATCCTCCAGCAGTGACCTGCTACCACCTCCTTTTTGCAAATTCTCAGGGAGAAATGAAAATCTGAGGAAAGAATTCCCTACAAATTGGAACCCAAATGTATTCAAGTCCAAAAGGAATTAAAATCTGAGATCAACATGTTTGCCCTTGTAAGTTTGAAGTCCAAAGTCCAACATTCTCAAATTAAGTTAATATTCCCCACCCCTCTTCCCAATATTTTATTCTATCCATCCCCCCCAGCCCCTGCCTCCCGAGGTTTGTAGCTGTCCGGAAGGAGTTGGGGTTCCTTCCGCAGCAGAAAGGGTGCAGCTCCTTTGTCTTGGAAGCAGAATGAGTTGAACACGAGGTTTCTCGTGTGCCTTACTTCTAAAAAATTTCAGGTATAGGGGACATGGGAGAGCATCCTGTCTGTCCCCACAATGGAATATGACTTGCAGTAAGAAGGAATGAAGAACTGATTCATGCATGACATAGATGAACCTCAAAAAACATTTGCTCTGTACAAGAAATCAAACACAAACAACGCATATTATATGATTCTATTTCTAGGAGATGTCCAGAAAGACAAATTATTACCACCGCCCCTGCCCCCCAAAACCAGATTAGTGGTTGCCTAGGCCTTGGTGTGGCAGTGGAGAGCGACTGCCTTTCTTGTTCGGGTGATGGAAATGTTCTGAAATCAGACTGTGGTGTGGTCGAAGAACTCTAAATACACAAAATCCCTTGAAGTGCACACTTAAGATGGGTGAACTGGGTGATACATAAGTTTTATCTCAAAGCTGTTAAAAAAAAAATAAGAAAGTATCACAACCTCAGCCTCACCACCGCCCAGTTCAGACGAGAAGCCAGTATCAGCTTTGGTGGGCGCGGGGTGGTTGTCACAGAAAGAATTGGGACAGAGATGGTCCTTTCGGTTTTAGTTTACAAAGTGCCTTGGGCTCTGCCAGGTGCCCAGAGCCCACGAGAACGTCAGCTCAATGGGAGGCATCCGCTGTTGGGACTTAAGGTGGGCAGGACCCATCTCCAACATCAGATGGGAGGGTCCCTCCAGGAAGCGGGGCTGCCTCCCGCAAAGCTAGAAACCTAAGGTAGTAGCCCCTCTGCCCCCCACCCTCGTCTGGCGTTCCTCTCTTTCCCAGCTGTTGGTTCACCTTGGGGTCTGAGGGTGGCCCCTGTCCGGCAGCAGAGCTGCTGTCTCCAGAGAGCCCGGATGTTCCATTTGACTTCTTACTAAGGAGAACTGTGAGCCAGGGAAGATTCCCCTTAAATACAGACAATTTTTGTAATGAAGCAGTCGAGGGCCAGCTAGAGACCATGGGGCTGAGGGGGCCCCACATGAACCCACAGGGCCGGTTCCTGCCTCCTGGTGCCCCTTGCCATGCTCACAGAACCAGCTGCCCAGAGGGGTCAGAGTAGGGCTTCACATCGGTCCGTCCACCGAGGCCCGCAAGTCCGATGAAGACTCTTCTCCTTCGTTGTGTGAACAGGATTTTGGGGAACAAGTAGATCCCTGCCTAGATTCCAAACAAAACAGTTTGTGGGAGTTGGCAATACCCCGGATCAGGAAGACTGACCCGCCCAGTCCCGGGCAGTGCTGGGGAGGGCGGGGGGCCCCTGGAGAAGACCGTACAGGGGCAGCAGAGGGCCCTCCCTGGCTCCTCGCACCTGCTGACACTCTCTTCCAGGGGAAGAAGAGGGACCCTATGAGCGGGCATGCACAGTTCACTGTCCCCATCGCTGGCACCTGAGACCTGAGCGCCACCCTTGCTGTCCACGTCAGCTGTGGTGGCGGCCTCCTTTGACCTGGGGCTTGTCTGGGTGTGGCGGAAGGGCCCCTCTTGACTCACACATGCTTTCTGTCTGAGCAGTGGGAGACTCCTTCTCGGTCAGCTACACAGCTTTCATTAAGGCCGGAGAAGTGGGGAGCGGAGAGGTCCTGATGCTTCCTGCCCAGCTCACCTTTCAGAGCTCAGCGCAGGTATGTCCTCCTTACTTTGGTTTCTGTGTCCTCACTGTTATTTTAGAAGCTTTGACAGTTAGAGCACACGATCTCTTAGCTCCTCTCTTCCTTCCCTCCCTGCCTCTCTCTCTCCCTCTGTCCTTCCCTCCCTGCCTCTCCCCCTCTCCTTCCCTCCCTCCCTCTCTCCTTCCTTCACTTCTTCCCTTCCTCTCCCCTTTCTTCCTTCCTTCCTTCCTCCTCTCCCTCCCTCCTTCCTTCAGTGATACTGAATTCTAGATGAGTGGGTGGGCCCTGGAATCTCACACACTTTGCTGTGAACCTGGCTCCCTTTAGTATCTCAGTAGGACCTCGAGTAATTCCTTAACTCCCATGGGTCTGACATAGGGTTATTATAAAGGTAAGTGATCGGTAGATTTAAGTTCTTTTCACTGTATCTTGCATATAATAAGCACTCAACCAGTAGTTTCTATTTGCATGAGTTCACTAGGAGCTGCCTTGACAAAGTTCCACAGACTGGAAATCTATGTTTTCATGATCCTGGAGGCCGGAAGTCCAAGATCAAGGTGCAGGCAGGGTTGGTTTTTCCCGAGGCCTCCCTCCTTGGTGTGTGCACGGCATCTCCCCGTGTCCTCATGCGGGCTTCCCTCTGTGCATGTCTGTGTCCTGATCCCCTTTTCTTACAAGGACCCCAGTCCTTGTAAGATTGCATCAGGGTTGCCCTAATGGCCTCATTTTAGGTTACTCACCTCTGTGAAGTCCCCACCTCCAAATACCGTCACGTTGTGAGGTGCTGGGGGCCAGGCTTCAGCGTATGGATTCTGAGGGGACACCATTCAGCCTCTAACACCATTACTGTTCGTATCTTCATGTTTCATTCACCTTTTAATCTGCGCGTGTGGCGAATGTGGTTCATTGCGTGTCGTGCCCGGCCTCGTGCACATCCTGGGGACGCAGGAGGAGATTCCATCCTTGTCCTCAAGGAGCTCATGCTCTAGTTACTTTGGTCATTTTGTTCTGAATTCGGCCTCCGGAGGAAGTACCTTTCACTAGATGGGGAAAGTGAGGCTCAGAGTGCGACTGCCCAGGTCCCACGACAGCCGCCAGCTCCTTCCGCCCAAGGCTCGAGTACCTGCTGCAATAAGAAAAAACATCCCAGGTAAAATGAGATAACAAGAAAGATTCCAAAAGGGTAAAGACCAGATACAAGGAAACTATTATATCAAGCTGTCAGAAGAGACAAATGTCTCAGAAAATAATTAGGGACAAAGGAACAGAGGACAAAGAAGGATACAAAAATAGAGATAAAACCACCCAGAAGAAATACCATCCCAATTTCAGAGGACGGGAAACCAAGTGAGTTAAAATCAGAAGGGAAGAAGGTGACAGTCAGAAACCAAGGGTGGAAACTCAGAACCTCCACAAAACAGAAAATCTCCACCTCCTCATGCCTGAGCATTAGGACCTCAAGACCCTGGAAGCACCTGGGGAAGGTGGGTGGGGGGTATGGAGGGAGGGATGGAGGGGGGATGGAGGGGGGATGGATGTGAGGTGGAGGTGAGATGGATGTGTGGGTGGAGGTGGGGATGGAGGTGAGATGGATGTGGGGATGGATGTGGGGTGGATGTGGGACGGAGGTGGGGGTTAGTGGGGAGATGGAGGTGGGGGATGGTGGGGGGATGGAGGGGCTCCTCACTCATTCCAGGGCCACCCGTCTGTTCCTTTGCTTGGGGCCTCCCCTGTCTGTCATATTGGCTTTATTTCTCTAGGAAGCCCCACCCCCGCTAGCCCCAGGAGACCAGGGACCTCATCTTTACTATGGACACCTGTGTTCTCCGTGCCAAAAATAGAGCCGTGCACAGTAAATGCTCAGTAAATATTTGTTGAATAAATGAATGAACAAATCAGTAAACTAATGAATCCTGGGCAAGGTTTAGTTTTTAACTTCTCTGAAGCTCGGGTGTCTCATCTACATAAAGGAAATGATTCTAGCAATGTCTCCAGTCTTCCGTGGGGGTGTGTGAGACGTGAGATGTGTCTGTATGCAATGGCCTGTGATTTCCTACCCCTTCCAAACCGTCAGGGGCAGATGTTCCGCAGATGGAACATGAACAGCACACCTGCCCTCCTGAAGATTCCAGAGTTCCAAGCTTCACTGGCCTGCGTGCCGGCTCTGGTCGACCAGCAGCATCACCTCAGCCTAGTTCCTGCCAGAGAGATGAGTCCTGGGAGGCCAGTACTTGCTGAGTGATTACGTGCTGGGAGTTGACAAGGAGCTCCTGTACTTGGTTCTCACGTTGTTTCATCCGGTTGGACTTGACCGTCCCTCGGTGACTGGGGCTTTCCTCCATGACCTGTAGAAGGTCAAGTGTACGTGGGGCTGAAAATGACCCAAGTCTGAGTCTGCACATGAGAACAGTAGTTTGCTCTGCTTGTCAGTCGGTCCCAAGACGTCTTATATGACAAAAGGGGAAACAGTGACAGTTATTTAAACAGGCAAGGGCCCACCAGGATGGAGTCCTCCCGGTAGAGAGGTGACGTCTGACACGGGAGCACCTGGGAACCACTACCCAGCTGCGTTTCAGAATCAGCGCTGAGTCTTTGGGCTTCAGCGTCCCCACGCCAACGATGAGAGGAGTAGGAAGATTCTCCCCCAGATCTCTTCTCCTGGCGTTTTAGAATTGCAGGAGCGTAATGGAGGAGACAGTAAGAGCTGCCTGTGGCTGGCCGTGGGCCGGAAGCACAGGTCCCCCTGATGCGTGGTCCGAAGGTCAATAGCAGCCTCAGGCGATGTCACAATGCTTTGCCCTTCATCTCACTTGGTCTCATCACGGGGCATTTTGTCCCGCAGATCATCACAAACAGAAGGGCGAGTGAGAGAGCATTCACACAGCTTTTACCACGGTGCACTGTTAAAATTGTTCTGTTTTATTTTTAGTTATTGTCCTCAGTCTCTTACTGTGCCTAACTCATCAGTTTAACTGGATGTATGTATAGTACAGAATGGCGTGTCTAAGGTTCGGGACTGTCTGTGGTTTCAGGCATCCTCTGGGGGTCTGGGAACACATCCCCGGCAGGTGGGGGTGGGGGAAGGCTGTCATTCCTGCTCACGAATTGTCTAGCCGGAGGTGGTACTGTCAGACATGCATCGTGTCTGGGTCTGGAGGCTGCTTTCTCAAACACGCACGCGTACCCCAGATTCATACAGGGTTGGACAAAATAGGCCCCACACGATGGATAGTCCAGAGGGAAAGACCTAGAGCAATCATGTCCAGTTTCTTACAATGTATTATGGAAACGTCCTGCTCACCTCACATAGCCATCCCTGGATTTCACTTGGCCAGCATTTTCTGATTTCAGGCCGTGATCTAAAGCATGTTTTGCAAGCCTTGAAGTTTCTGTAGTAAGCACAGGGGTGAGGATTTACGGTTTGCAAAGAGATGAGGTCAAGCTTCATAGCACACTTACAGCTTCTCTCTGCTTAGACCTCGGGTGTCAGAAAACACAGGGAGGAGGGGCCCGGGGGTAGAGAAGGGAATAGAACAACCTGATCGAACGTGGGCTTCTGAATGCAGCCTCAGGCGTCTGGGTCCGGACCCCAAAACTCATAGGGCATCGTGAATACCCCCAAACAGACACAATCCAGAAATGGGAGGGGACAGGTGATTGCTTCATACGTGTCTTTTCTTTAAAGACTCATATTTTAAAAAAATTCCCTTTTCTCCCTAAACAAGGGCCTTGTGGTGTTTTTATTTCCTTTCGAAGCCTCCACTAGGGTGTCCTGCTGGCCCATGATGGGTTTGGGCTGCCCTAGCGCTGTTATGGTAAGAACTCTGGGGCGCGGGTCGGGGCTCCACCTTGGATGGACTGCGGCTGGGTTGGAATGAACAGGGGTTGCCTCGCTCACTGGACTTCACGCTCCAAGCCTCGAGGCCGGGTTATACACACGGACACCACCACGGCCACCACCGACTACGGCCGACAGCAGGAACACTTTCAGGGCTCACTCCCTGTGCCAGGCACACTTCCAGACTCTAGATTAGCTAATTTAATCCTCACAGCAACCGTACTGAGTTGAATAGGATTCCCATTTTACAGATGGGAAAATGGAGGCACAGAGAAGTCAATGCCTTGCCTGAAGTCAGACTGCTGGTGAGCGATGGGGCCAGGTGTGAGCCGAGGCAGGCCGGGTCTAACCACGGCATTGTACTGCCTTTCAGTTGCCAGATCTTCTGCCTGCGTCCCTGGGACGATGTGTGTTCTTGCGGGGCATCTTCTTGCGTGCTTGGACAGATAGCTGGCCTAACACTCTTCCGTTTCCCGTAGAGCAGAGGAGGTTTGAAGGCAGGAGGAACAGACCCATGGGGCGCTGGGACTTAGGGGAGGGGCACATCACATTGGGAGGTGGCCTCAGCAGAGCCCCCGCTCGCTGTTGTCTGCACCTTTCCTGAAAGAAGCATGCCAGAAAGGTCGAGCGGTTGGCTGCTCTGTCGAGTAGCTGCTGAGCTTTGGAGTCCATCCTCAGCCCCCGTCTGGCTGACCCCAAACCCTGGCGTTTCACCAGAGGGCACATGGCCCATGCTTTCTCGCCAATTAGGGAAACTGGTGTTTGGATTCACACAAGCGTCCAGGAGAGAAGGAGGCCCTGCAAGTCCACGGACCTTACCCCCTGGAGGGACTTTCAGACCCCCACAAGCCCCGGCCCCCAACAATCAAAGGCCTACTGCAGCTCCACACACCGTGGGTTGCAGATACACAAAATGATACCCTCTGTGTCAGGCCCCAACACCTGTTGACAAAAGTGTTTTCTTTTCTCTTTTCTTCTTCTAGAACAGAACCCAGCTAAAAGCCCTTTTCACCATAACAGCAGAAGAAAAGATAAAGGTAAGAGCGAAGACTTGAGCTGGACGGCCCCCTGGTGCCCCCCAGTGTGTCTTTTTCTGCCTCTGGTGTGTTGGTGTCTGGCTGTCCTCAGAGCCAAAGGGAGGGGGCGACTGCTGGCCTTGGGAGCGCAGACCACCGTGTAGTGTGGGGTCCCCCAGTGTAGCCAGAGGCTGTCGGGGTAGTTGCCTGGATGGCCCCTCCATCTGGGCAAGAAGGTGTTTCTTCACCTTGTAAGTGCTCTTTGCATTGCTCAGCACCTGCTGGGGCCAGACATTAAGCAATTGACATACGCTGAATTGTGTGGTCTTCACTGCAATCCTGGGGGTAGATTCTATTTTTAAATCACCTTCATTTCATAGATGGGGAAACCAAGGCACCCATAGGCCAAGTAATTTGCCCGAGGTCACCCAGCTAGTGTGTCAGGATTCCCAGCACCACTCCCAGGCTCAGTGATTGACTAGGAGGACACACAGGACTCCATGTATAGTCATACTCATGGCTGATTTATTACTGAGAAGGATGCAGAGTAAAATCAGCAAAGGGCAGAGGTGCACGGGGCGAAGTCTGCAAGACATCAGCCCTCAGCTTCCAGAGTCCTCTCCCGGTGGGAGTCACACAGGATGCACAGAGTTGTCCAGCAGTGAGTGTGACAGCACAGCTCATCAGAGACCAGCACCAGGGTTTTTACTGGGGGCTGGGCACACGGCATCCTCTGCGTGGCACATACCAGGGTTCCAGACTCCTGGGAGCAGTGTGTTCAGTGTAAACTGCGTTGTTTGCACGACAGCTTAGGTGCAGTGAGCCACTCTTATCAGGGAATGGTGGGAACCCTCCCGAAATCCAAGTTTCTAGATGCCAGCCAAGACCCCGCCTTGCATGCTGGCCTCTCAGAGGATAGCAGTCTTGGGCGTGCTGTGTGTGTGCTTCCCTCATAGGGGTTGGAACCAGGATTTGAACACAGGCACTTTGGCTCCAGAGCCCTGTTGTTGGGCAGTGGGCCACACCACCTCCTGGGGAGCTGAATCTCTGCCCCAAAGAGATGGAAACAAAATCCAGGTCTGGCTATAACAAAGGGAGGATTTATGGTGGGGGGAGGGCGGGGGATTCAGGAAGACAGGTGGCAGCTATCCTCCTGGCTGGTCTGTGCCCTCCTGGAGGGTGGGGCCATGTCCGCTTCATCCTTGTGCCCCGTTCTGTGCCTTACATTCTGAGTGGTACTCAATAGGTAAATATCCCTTGACTGAGCTGATTGTTGATTGTCATTAATGCCGGTGATTGCTTCGAGGTGGCGTAGGTGTCTGGTTGCTGCGTGGTTGTAATAGAAGTCAGAGAACGTTCACTTAATTGATATTTATGAACCCTTCCCCCATGCCCCAGGCCCTCTCATGTGGCTGGAGATGGGCCACACCCTGGTCTTCGGGGCAGCCTCCCACCCACACATTGTCTTCAAGGGCAACAGGAGTAGGTACCCGCTCTGGGGCGCGGACCCCTGGACGCACAGTTTGGCAATGGAGAACTGGGTTGGATTTCAGCCCTACAGCCCCTGGTCCAGGTGACCCTGCGCTGTGGACCACGTTCAGGGAGATCACCACTGAGCGGGAAGATGAGGTATATAAATGTGATGGCCTTACAGTGTTGTGGGGACAGCAAGTTCTTGGACCAAAGGCCTAGCTTTGAATCCTTGCCTGCCCACTGAATTGTATGTGACTGCGAGTATGTTCCTTACCTCCCTGAGCCTCAGTGTCCTAGCTGTGAAATGAGTGATAATAGTACCCACTTCCTAGGGTGGTCGTCAAAGTAAATGGATTGATATGTGTAAAGCACTCAGCACAGTGCCTGGCGTTTTGTAAGTGCTCAGTAAACGTCAGCCGCTGTCTTTGCTATTATTATTATTATATGCACGTGCAGACACCACCCCTCTGCGGGTGTTTTGTGATAATCGTGAATCGTGACTCCCATCCATCAGCTCCTTTGTTTTCTGTTACATTCCTGAGGGTGAAACTGGCAGGTGTCAGCCAAGGAAGGCAAGGCCCCAGGAAATTGCTTCCCATTTTGTTATCACGAAGTCCTCTTGCCCTTTCTGTCTGCTGCATGAAGAGTCTGGGAGGAAAAAAAGATCACACCGTACGTGCTGGACATTGGTGTTCAGGTTGTGTTGGAGCTCCCCACAACTTCTTGTGTTGATCCCATATGCCCTCGAAAGGGCTGGGCGCCGGAGCAGGGACCCAGAGAACAAGGATCTTGGATCTAATCAAGAGAGAGACATTTAAACCAACTCTTACATCTCCCAAATTCATGTAGAATGCAGTTCCAATAATAATTTTAATAGGATTTGGGGGGAGATAGGTGATCAAATTAATCAGAGTTTCACCTGAAAACATAAATTTCTGAAACTAGATGAGAACATTGTGACAATGAAGAGTAATGTGGGAGGGTTTGCCCTAGGAGATATTAAAGAATTATAAAGCTACATTAATACAGTATGCAACTCAAGAAAAGCCAGACCAATGGGACAGAATAGAGAATGTACACAGATGTCCATATAATAAAATGGTATTTCAAATCAGTGGGAAAAGAATGTATCACTCATAAATTTATGGGCAACTGGCTGGATCTTTTGGAAGAAAAATAAAGATGAATTCCCTCATCAGATTAAAATCTCGGTAAAACAATTTCTAAAAGGTAAATATAGGTCAGTATCGCATGATATGAAGAAAACCACGAAGGAAAACCATGGCTTTGAGTACACAAATAGTTGAAAACTTGACGTTTAAAAACAACATTAAGAAAGGTAAGTGACAAATTTGGGAAAATACTTGTAACAGACATAAAAAAGGATTGACGTCTTTGATATATAAAGAGCTTCTATTAATAACAAAAAGAAAGTGTCATTAGATAGCTATGCGACATGAGAATTTCTCAAACACAGAAATTTACAGTGTGTACCCTTGAGCACAGTAGAGGGAGCGTGTAACTGCGCAGAATCTCATGGCTCGTTGACTTGCACTCAGAAGATGGGAGGTATGCAATCACACATCATCACGTCTACCTTCCCTGTGTCACCTCTTGTATGGATCACTGCACCAGCCTCCTACTTGTCCAGCCCTACTCTCCTCTAGCCCATCATTGTCACTGTAGTGATCTTTCTAAAACACAAAACTGCTTGCTTTTCCCTTTCTGGAGGGACTCCCTATTGCCTACTGGATTAAGCCCAATTACCTCGGGTTAATATTCAGGAGCCATCAGAAAAGTTGGCTGCTGCTATCTCCTGGTGCTGCTGGGTCCCTGTGTTTTCCACACTGCACACTGTTTTGCATATGCTGTTCTTTTCTTACCTGTGCTTTGGACAACATCCTGCAGGAGCCTGACCAACTTCTGCACCTCTGATTCCTAAACCTTCTCCAGGCTTGCTGGTAACACCCTTGGCTGGGATCCCACGACATTGGGACATCTGATAAGCCTTGTCAGTCTGTTACATTGAGATTAGTTTCCTGGTTGGCATTTAATACATTTTTGTGACATCAGAATAGAATTTTTGCCCTGGAAGAGACTTTACAGATGATTTAGTTTCACTTTCTCCTTTGAGAGTGAAAAAAAAAATCAGGTCTGGAGAGGCTGTGGGAACTGGCCAGGGTCCTGAAGCTTGATGACTATGTTAACGAAGAGTCATGCTGGGCAATTTGTTCTCAAATCCACTTCTTCAGGAGACTGGTACTTTAGCAAAGCTACATTAATAAGTGTGATTCCCTCTACCAGTGATTACTCCTAAACTCTCACTCTTTTCAGAATTGCCAGCTGGGAAGCCCAGAGGCTCTGCCCTCAAGGGCTGTGGGACAAAAGTCCACAAGTCACTGACCCCCTCTGCTTCTTGGATCTTTAGCTCAGAGTGAAGGATTTCAACTAAATTACTCCTGAAATCCCTTCCAGAGAAATTCTGTATGGTCTTCTCTTTTCTCCAAACTTTTTCTGTCTTTTGGGGGTAGGTGGGTAGGATTTAATATATGTCCATTGTGGACATTTAGAGTAAATGCCCCCTCTATATTACGCAGACACTCACAGAGAAAGTTGGAAAAATAAAATAACATTACCTCATAATCCCACCACTGGAGGACCATTGTTAACATGTTGGCTTCTTGCTTCTATAAGTCTATGAATTTATTTATTACGTAATTGAAGTCAAACTGTATAAACAACTCCTCATGCTTTTATAATTTGCTGTTGGATTATAAGCATTGAAAGCATTCCTTTTGAAAGGCTTTTTTTTTTTTTTTTTGGTCCAGCATTGCTCTTCATAAATGCAGTGATAGAACTCATCAAAGGAATCTGCTCTCACCTAATACATGATTAAAGAGATGGTAATAGCGCATGATTCTTTGTCAGAGACAAGCGGGAAAGTTAGGGCCTGGGGATGAGGAGGCTGGGATCACTGAGCCGCTTCTCTTTCCTTATTCTTTCGTTAATGAAGTTTATGGTAAATAGGCTCTTTGAAATCTGTACTTATAATAATTATCAGTGAAATTTGGCTGCAAGATTTCTGGAGGAAATCTCAGAAGTATGATTAACTCAGGGCTGATTTCTAGTGCTCTAAGTGCTTAAATTTCTGCACCTGTCCCTGTGGTCGTGGGCCCCACCAGCACCCAGCCTCTCAAGTGAGACATCCAGGGACATTTTTGGCCCCTATCTCTGGCATCCCACACATTTGTTCCATGCTCAGTCACTGTGTCCTGTGGACTCTGTCACCTAAATATTCCCCTAATTTCTACCTTTCCCTCCAGCCTGCCAGAAGTAGCAGTAATAGCTCAGATTTACTGACTGATCTCTGTGTCCTGCATCCCTAGCTAGTAGGCCCTATCTTGTGTGTGTAGTAAAGGACACACACATGAAATTTACCATTATTGACATTTAGTATGTTCAGTGTTGAGCAGACAGCACCACTGTCTAGGTCTGGAACATTTTCATCACCCCAAAAGGGAACTCTTCCCATTGAGTAGTTGCTTTCCATTCTCCCCTCCTTATTCCTTTTTATGGCTTTTCTCTGGCAACCACTAATTTGCCTTCTGTCTCTATAGATTTGCCTGTTCCGGCCATTTCATGTAATGCAATGTGGCCTTTTGTGTCCAGCTTCTTTCCTTAGCATGATATTTTCGAGGTCCATCCATGTTGTCGCGTTTATTGGTACTTCATTCCTATTGGTATGGGTGGACCACATTTTCTTTATCTCTTCATCAGGTGGTGGACCTCTGGGCTTGCCCCATCTTCTGGCTATTGTGAATAGTGCCCCTGTGAAGATTCAGGTACAGATTTTTATTTGAACACCTGTTTTCTGTTCTTTGGAGTATACACCCAGGACCAGATTACTGGGTTGTATGGTAATTCTGTGTTTAACTTAGCAAGGAACCATAAGCACTATTTTAATCCTCATTTTACAGATGGGAAATTGCAGCTTATAGAAGGGGAGGCCCAGGGTCCCACGGTGTGGTAGGGGGTAGAGCTGAGAGCTGAACCCCCAAGTAGAGTCTCAGTCTTTACTAGCATGTTCTACTGCTTTCTGCAGCCTTGTTTCATGTCCTCATCCTCTCTTCCTTAGCTGTCACATCCAGTTTGTCCTCCTCCAGGCTGATGTCACGAAGTAGCTGGATTTAACTTTCTAAAATACCCCCTTGTCTTTCCAGCACGCAGCCCTGGGCTCACTGAATAAACTAGATATCAAGAAAGTTTACCACCACATCCAAGTGCAGAGTTAACCCTGGTAGCCCACTTAAAGAGAGAGTTTCAGGAAACTCTCCACTTAAATACAGAGTTTTAGCAAACACAGTTATAGCAAAGCTTTGTATCTGCACATATAAAATGGATATAAGAATTCTGAGTTTAAAGTATTGTTTCAAAGACTAAAAAAGGAGTAAGGCCTGGCCTCTGGCAGAAGTTCAGTAAAGATATTGATGGTTAAGAATAGTTTTGAGGAATGGATTGTAAAAACTTTTGGCCAGACACTGGGAGATTTTTAAAATCCTGCCCTACCAGTCAGTCCAGCAGAGTGAGCTGTATACTCAGAATAGGAATCACTGTTCACAGTGGCCCAAGACCCTGATGACCCAATGCAGGGCTCCTGGTAAAAGGCCAGGCCAGAGCCCGAGCCCCAGAGAGGCAGCTGTGGTATGAGGGCTACTAGCCCGGACAGCTGGGTGTGAATCCCAAGTTCACTATTGACTAGCTCTGTGATCTTGGGCCATTTATTTAACTTCTTAGTACTTTTGCATTCTAATTTGTAAAATGTAGACTAAAACAGTGCCCATTTTATGGTATTGTGAGAATTAAATGGATTAATGCATGTAAAGCACTTGGAACCACTCTGGCACTTAGTGTCTGCTCAGTACATGTCAGCTATGATGATGGTGGTGGTGATGATGATGGTGATGATGAGGATGATGGTGATGATGATAGTGATGGTGATGATGGTGATGTGATGGTGAGGATGATGATAGTCATTATGGTGATGATCATGGTGAAAGTGATGATGATGACAAAGGTGGTAGTGATTATATGGAGCCTCCCTCTTCCCATAAAGCTGCATCTTAAGACCTTACTCTCCTTTGGCCATTTACATGGAGGAGGAAATTTGAAGAGCAGAGGCATTTTGGGCAGGTCAGGTGAGCAAGACCTAGCTTAATTTAGCAACACTGATACTGAGGATTGAAAGAAGAAAGTGGGAGTTGTGAGTGGACCTGCCCCTAGCAGGCAATCTCTACCTACATGCACTTATCACTTGGTAGCAGAAAGTAGGGATTGCAAGAGAGAAGGGAGAAAGATGGCGGGATCTGTAGAGCTTGCCCTACCTTTGCCCTCTTCCTAGATAACAGGCATTCATTCCTGCATCGGTGTCAGGTCCTGTTCCCATGACCTGCCACATCGCCTCTACTCTTCAAATTCTCTTGGCCATGTGAATGGCCGAAGGAGGGCAAGACTTCAGGTGGAGATTCAGAGAAGGTGGAGGTGGTAAGAAGAAGACAAGCATGGTGGCCTGACCCAGTTGACCAGTTCTACTTCATGAAGTAGAAAAGGAGAAGACCAACAGAAGGAGATAGAAAGATCTGTTTCTACCTTTTACAGTACAGTGGGACCCTGCCTGTGTATAATTCTGTCCTAGTCTTTGTTTCTGGTTCTCATCAGTCAGGCAGGTAACTTCTACCATGGTGTGGGAGGTTGGGACTAAAAATGTTTTTAGAAAACCACACAACTCCCTGGATAAAAGCAGTGTGATCTAATGGATGGAGAGCATGGACTTTGGAGTCAAACAGGGCTAGCTCTGGTTTTTTAGTTATGGACTTTGATTATTTAATCTCTTTCCATCTACATTTACCTATCAATAGAATGGAGATAATACATCCCCCACAGGATTGCTGAAGATTGAATGATGCAAAGCATATATCATACCATATTAGTTTTCTGGGGCTGCCCTAACAAATCATCACAAACTGGGGAGCTTAGAATAACAGAATCTTATTCTGTCACAGTTCTGAAGGCTAGAGGTCTGAAATTAAGGTGTTGGCAGAGCTGTGCTCCCTTTGATGGCTTTAGAGAAGAAGCCTTGCCTCTTCCTAGCTTCTGGTGGCTCCTGGAAATCCTTCCTTGGTTGTACCTACATCACTCCAATCTCTGCCTCCATGGCCACATGGACCTCTCTGTGTGAATCTGTCTCCACATTTCCCTGTCTTTATAAGGAACATTCATTAGATTTAGGACCCACCCTAATCCAATATGAACTCAATTTGATTACATTTGCAAAGACCTTATTTCCAAATATGGTCACATTTATAGGTACTGGGGGTTAAGACTTCAGCATATCTTTTTGGAAGACACAATTAAACCCATTACATGCACCTAGCCTAGGGACTAGTGTGTTTTTGGTGACCAGATGCCATTAATTCCTTGTATCTCCCCATTCTTCTTGCTAAAGCTGGAAAAAAAAAAAAAAAGCCCTTGCCTTCTATGAAAGAGGAATCTTGAAAACAAATTGCTAATCAATATCTCCTTTGTTCTCTTTAGACACAGATTTTTTGTTTCCTTTCCATCAATATTTTAACGTATCCTCGGTGCAATGCTATTCATGTTTATACAGTGTATTGGTTTTTTTCCCTTATCCAGTAGGTATACATATCAGGGCAAAGAGGGCTATTTCCAGCACATATGGAGAATTTGCGTGTCATTTTGGTGTTAATTAAAATGTAATATTTAGAATCAGGAGGATATTCAAATATGGGAACAGATCTGGTTCCCTGACCGTATTTGATAACAGCATCTTTGGACCAAGGTTGATTGATCAATAGCCGAAAAAGTCATATGTGGCATTACTCTTTGATTCAGGTTCCAATAAATGTCTGGACCAAAGCTCCTGTTTCTGACTTAACTTGGCTTTGACTCTCTTGAGGGTCAGGTTGGCCTTGTTGGTCTGTGAGAAAAATTTAACCTTGACTACAGCCTTCATTGTTACTAAAGGAATGAGGACTGCTTTTGTTGTCTTCTAGCCCCTAAGTAATACATTTAATGTTCTCATAATCTACAGTCATTCCTAATTAAACTAGTAGCAGATGGGCTTCTCTAGAAGCAGATGCTGAGACAGAGTTTATTTGTTTATTTATTTATTTATTTATTTATTTATTTTTTTTAAAGATTTTATTTATTTATTTGAGACAGAGAGAATGAGAGAGACAGAGAGCACATGAGAGGGGGGAGGGTCAGAGGGAGAAGCAGGCTCCCCGCCAAGCAGGGAGCCCGATGCGGGACTCGATCCAGGGACTCCAGGATCATGACCTGAGCGGAAGGCTTAACCAACTGAGCCACCCAGGCGCCCCGAGACAGAGTTTAGAGTATAATATGTTTACCAGCATGCAGAAAAGAGTTAATATATCTGGCCTGAGATTGCCCTCCTTAGAAAGGCCTGCTTGCAAGGTTAGCCCTTGGTCAATGTCTGCAAACTTGGATTTCAGGACAGTTGCCACCATTCCCCAAACTGATAAGAGTGGCTCACTGTGCTGAAGCTATTATATTATAAATATAAATATATTATAAACAATATATTTTATTTTTAAGGCCTGCTTTCATTCTGGGAGTCTGGAACTTTGGTACATGCTAGGGAGAGGGTGCCTAAGTGACCAGTCCTGGATAAAAGCCCTGGGCACTGTCTGTCATGAGCTTTGCTGTGTTGTTACACCCATTGCTGGAGGAACTAAACAAGTCTTGTGTGATGGCCTTGGGAGAGGACTCTGGAAGCTTGCTTCTGCTTTCTTCAGGATTTAACCCCATGTGCCTTTTCCCTATGCTGAGTTTGCTCTGTATCTTCTCCCTGTAATAAATCATAGCTGTGAGAATGACTATAGGCTGAGTGTTGTGAATCCTCCTGATGAATCATCAAACTTGGGGTGGTTGTGGGGTCTCCCCCCAACACAATCAGTGACCACCCATGAAGGGAAGAAGGAGGAAGTGGGATTGGGCAAAAGAGGACTGGGCAAGTTGTGATCTGGGCTGACAAAGCCTCACCTGGCAGTGAACACTGGAGCAAGCTTTGCCTGTCTGAGTGTCACTTGTCAGGCTAAATGGCTGGCCATTATGCTTCTGCCATGCTCTGTTACCAGGTGTAGGCTGTCTACAGGAAGGGCATGACCTCAGGTGAGGTGGCTCTCTGCAGCTGATCTAGACCATGAAGCTGGAGGCTCTCTACAGGCCACATTGCCCATAGCTGGGCACCAAGTCTTTCCTCGAAGGGGGATCTGAGTGCTGCATTGCCTTATCTACCTTTAAAAAATATTTATTATTCTTTTTGTTGTTTCCTGGTTATGTAAGTAATACATGCTCATGTAGAGATCTTAGAAAACACAGAAACAAAGAAAAAACTCATCAAGCAATCACTCAGCAGAATTCCAGAGGATATTCTTCATAGGTTATATATATACATGTGTGCATATATGTTATTTTTGTTCTAATTAAATTGGGATTTTTCTATGTATACAGTTTTTAAAATTAATTAATTTTTTTCAATTTTTAAAAATGTTTTATTATGTCCAACGATTCATTAGTTGCATATAACACACAGTGCTCATCACAACACGTGCCCTCCTTAATACCCATTTTGTACCTTCTTTAAAAATGTTACATTAGTATATAAGCATTTTTAAATAGTATTAAAAATTCAACACAGAAAAATCGGTTACATTTCTACACACTAACAATGAACAATCCAAAAAGGAAATTAAGAAAACAATTTCATTCACTATAGCATCAAAGAGAATAAAATAATTAGGAATAAACTTAATCAAGACGTGAAAGACTTGTACAGTGAAAACTACAAAACCCTGCTGGGGTAAGACACAAATAAATGGAAAGTCATCTTGTGCACATGGATTGGAAGACTTCATAATGCTGTGATATACAGATTCAGTGCAATTGCAGTCAAAATCTCAAAGGCATTTTTTTTTTTTTTTTACAGAAATAGAAAAGCCCATCCTAAAATTCATATGGCATTTCAAAGGAACCTGAATAATCAAAAAAATCTTGAAAAAGAATAAAGCTGGGGCGCCTGGGTGGCTCAGATGGTTAAGCCTCTGCCTTTAGCTCAGGTCATGATCCCAGGGTCCTGGGATCGAGCCCCACATTGGGCTCCTGGCTCAGCAGGGAGCCTGCTTCTCCCTCTCCCTCTGCTCTCCCCCTGTTCATTCTCTCTCTCTCTCTATCTCTGTGTCGCAGATGAATAAATAAAATCTTTAAAAAAAAAAAAAAAGAAAAGAAAAAGAATAAAGCTGTGGGCCCCATACTTCCTGATTTCAAAACTTAGTACAAAGCTACAATAGTCAAAACAGTGTGGTACTGTCATAAAGACAGACATATAAACCAATGGAATAGAATCAAGAGCCTAAGAAAAACCCTTGCATGGATAGTCAAATGATTTTTGACAAGGGTGGAAAGACTAATGGGGCAAGAAAAGTCATTTCAACAAATGATGTTTGGGAAACTGGATTTACACACACAAAAGAATGGAGTTGGACCCTTGCCTTACAGGATCTACAAAAATTTTAATTTTATTATGTTATGTTAGTCACCATACAATACATCATTGGTTTTTGATGTGGTGATCCACGATCCATTGTTTTTGTATAACACCCAGTGCTCCATGCAGTATGTGCCCTCCTTAATACACATCACCGGGCTAACCAATCCCCCCTCCCCCCTCCCCTCTAAAACCCTGTTTGTTTCTCAGAGTCCATAGTCTCTCATGGTTCATCTCTCCCTCCAATTCCCCCCCCCC
>NC_138370.1:173756977-173783171 GCF_054177405.1 Leptonychotes weddellii | reverse complement strand
GATGGTAAATTTTATGTTATGTGTGTTTTATTATAATTTAAAATATTATTTAAAAAATTTTAATGGTTAAATATTCAGAACTCCAAAGGAAAAAGGAAAACTTAAAATTCCTAGAAAGCAAAAACAGATCCTTTTAAGATGTCATCAGACACATTTATGCCAGAAGACAGTGGGATGGTACTTCCAGTGTTCTAAAGAAAAATTATTTTGGACCTTGAGTTATAGATTCAGCCAAATGAGGGCAAAGTAATAACATTTTAAGACATATGAAATAAAAAATCTTTTCTAAACAGATTAACTTGAGAATAAATACATACTGCGAATACTCCATGGGAAAAAAAAGCATCCAAGGAAAAGAAAGAAATGGGACCCAAGAAACATAGTTTTTCTTTAATGAATAATGTGTGACAATACAGAAAGCTGTGAAGAGAGGGCTCCAAATGACAGGAGTGCAGCAAGCCTGGAAAGTAACCAGTCCTAATTAGATCAGAGTGTCAAAGCATTCTGGGAATGATGAGTTTAAGAAAAAAGAATCCACTCCCTGCAACAGATAGTATCATTAAGGGAATGCTATATAACAGGAAGGAAAAAGAAAGGCAATGAGAGACTCCAGGAAAAACAAAAAGTTACAGGAAAAGGAGTGTCAGTCCAATTTGAAGCAAACTAAAAATGTGGCATGATTTTGAACAATTGATAAAGTGTAAGAAAAGGGACTGAATTAGAAATATACTGCTTTGAGGAGCAGATATATAGTAATACAGGATTACATTTTTTACTTTATTCTTCAGTGAATAACATTTTCCTAATCATCATAATAATAATGTCTTTAAAACTTTTTTTTAGTTTTAGTTTCTGGAATGAACCTATAAACAACCACGAAGAATTGTGGTTGCAAAACAAAATATATATGTTATAAACCATACATATAAAATATATATGTGTGTAATATATATAAATATATTTATATATATAAGTATATAAATATATAAAAACCATATATATATATATAAAAGATTTTTTATTTCATATGTCTTAAAATGTTATTACTTTGCCCTCATTGGATTGATAATAAATTCTGGAAGAAAGAAGTGGGAAAGGCAAGTTGGAGGCAGGTGTGGGACACTAATGTCATTGTCTTTTTTAGTAAGATGACAAGGAGACAAGAAATAGTCTCTAAATTAAGTGCTATAAAAGTTGAAGTTTAATTTTTTAATTTGAAGGTACAAAAGTAGCTAATTGAAAAACTAAAAATAATCATTAAAATTAGAAGGAAGTGTAGAAAGGGATATTTATAGGTTACATACCCTATAAATTTGTAAGGTAAAAATTCTGACCTAAATTCACATCTGTCAAAACAGGAATTCAGTTAATAATATGTAATTTGATGAATCAATAAATAAAGATACATGCATAATTTTCAGAGTATTTAAATTAACTAACCATTCTGGTTAACTAAACCATGAAAACTGAAATCAATATCTGTTTAAGACATTTGCCCCTGGGAAGCTGGATTAGAGTGGATAGGGGAAGGTAACACAGGGAAATTTGCTTTTCTTTTTAAACACTTGACTTCTGTTATGAATTCTTTTTCCTAGTATACATACGTACATTACTGTGCTTTTTAAAAATAATAAAATGGTTATGTAATTGCTCATTATATGGATTGGATAATTTATAGAAACTTAAGATATAATCACTCTTTGTTTTGAGGACATTTAGGGTCCATACACATTTGTGTTACTTTATATGATGCCCTGCAAAATAGCCTTACATATAAACAAATCTTTGTGTATATTTCTAGACCAAAACCACCTTGTATATAAGCCTTTATGCATATTTTTGAATTATTTCCTGAGGAGAGAATCCTAGGCATGAAATTGCTGACTTAAAGGGCTGACCGTTATAAAGCCTTTTGTTATGGACACACATATTTTGTCCCTCTTATTTTTGAGTATGACACTTTGGTGAAAACATTCCAAAGGATGAAAGTGTTATCAAAATGTGAGGCTCTCAGTCCAGGTCTGTTTTTGAGGCCACCTTCTGATAAAATGACCCATTAATGGCCACCATATAGCTTCTCCATTATTGTACCAAAGGAGTTCCCTTCGTTTACACAGCCCACATAGGAAGACACGGCAAGAATCACTGGTGTTTAGTGAGCAAGTATTAAAGCCAGACACTCTTTTAATGATTTCATTCAACTTCATGCATATTCTTGTTTAATCCTCAGTACAACTCTTGGAGGGCTACTGTCTCAATTTGCAAGGGAAGGAGCAGAGGCAAAGAGAAATGAACTCATCTGACCAATACTACATGACCAGTAAGGCAGAGATGGTGCCACACCCAGGTGGTCTGAGTCCTGAGCCCAGGCTTCACCCGCTCTCCTGTTTACAGGTCCCCCTTACCTGTGAATAGGAGGTGGACCTGGGTCAGACTCAGTCAGTGCCCACACAAAGAGTATAATCACACAAATGGAGAAAGAACCCCAACTTACAGCCTGGAACACAGTAAATACTCAGTAAATAATTGTTGATTAATCAATGAGCCAAGCTTTGTGCTAATCTCTATACTACTATTTTATTTAATCCTCATTCTAGGATGTATTTTTATCCCCATTTTACAGACGAGAGAAGTGAGGTTGCTGGAGGTCAAGTCACTCATCCAGGGTATCACAACTGTTTTGACAGAGGCGGCATTTCAATCCAGATCTGTAGGATTAAAAATCCAGAGCTCTTTCTTTTGTTCAGAGTGTCTTTGGGAGAATTCAAGGAGTTAAGACTCATCCTGTGAAACCCTTAGCCTAGCCATTCTCAAATTGTGTTCCTCGGACAAATAGCACAGCAGCAGCCCCTGGGAACTTGGAAAAGCCACTTCTGAGGCCCTGTCCCCAGGTCTAGTGAATCAGGAGTCCAGGGTGGGGCACAGGGATGCGTGTTTCCATAAGTCCTCCTGGTTCAGATGCATGGTTAAGTGTGAGTGCAGGCTCAGTCCCCCATCTGACCCAACCCGAGTGCTTGTTGGATGCTATCTGCTGCTGTGGTCTCGAACCTGAAGCTGCATTGTCTAGCACTTAGCAGCTTCTCACGGCGGCTTGATGCCAGCCACTCCTGGCCTGCCACGGATGCATATTTGTCCCAGGCTCTCGCTGGCTGGAGCCCAGAGGATGCCTCTGAGGAGAGAGAGAGGGCTGGGCGTGTTAAACCAGGTTGTTGGTTTTGCTTGGCAGCCAGCCGCCTCCCGCTGTGTGATGCTTCCCTGCCCTGTGCATCCTCCAGCGTGGTCCTGAAGGCCAGCGTGGGCTGTGGGTTGCCCCTCGAAAGCTCTTGCGAAGGGGGAACAGACGGTGTAGGGAGAAGGGAAGGACACTACAGATTCTGCCCCTGACTCGAAACAGCTCACGGATCCCTAGTGCTGCCTTAGGTTTGTTACAGATGGATTCAGGAATGTACAGTTCTTGGGGGCCTGCCATATGCCAGGCTTGGGGTGGATGGTCCTACTTGTGCAAGCCATCGTGCTGGGTTCCTTGCAGTGTTTGTCCTGCTCAGTGCTTCAGATGTGCTGTGTGGAAGCCAGGCTATAAGGAAACAGGCTCAGAGAAGTCCAGCGACGGTCTCAGGCCAAGATGGTTTCAGCCAGTGGGACAGAGCTGGGCCCAAAGCCAGGCCCATCTCACTGCCTCCATGCTTCTTCTGCTGTAACTCTTCCTTATGACCTGACTGAAAGATGTGAAATGTGATCATGGACAATTCCACCCCTCCCCCACCGCCTCTGGTCCCCTAGGTTGTCCCAAACCATGGCCTTCATGCGGCAGGATTCTTCACAGCCTCCATCCTCTCCTTTGTGCTGACCTGGGTCACGCTTTTCTTCATGGCTCGGTATCAGTGTTTGAAGGGAAGCCTGCTCATCGGACATCAGGTGAGTCTCCATGTACGTTGTGTTCCTCGAGGGTAGTTCGATTGGCAGTAGATGTGAGGTTGACGTTTATCCTCCAGTTCAATGGGTCTCAGCCCTGGATTGATGTCCCAATCCCTGGGGAAATGACAGACACACGCTTATGTCCAGGCTCACATGCAGAGGCTCTGACTGGACGTCCCAGGATGTGCCCCTGTCATTAGTCGTTTTTAAAGCTCCCTGGATGATTCCAGAAGGTGGCCAGGGTTGAGGGCCCCTGCAGTCTGACTGAATAACCGAGCACCTATCTGTGTGGCCAGTTCCACGTTCAGGCCACGCTAATTCAGGTCCTGGTCCACACTCCCTGCTGACAAGTCTTTGGAGACTCACTTCATCCTCAGGGGGAGACTGGATACTTCGGCCCAGCTTGGGGAGCCCCCGTCACCAGCTTCTGCCCACTTCTGCTGCCACTGTCCACTTCCCACCTCAGACCCAGTCCACCCAGTGACTCAGCATTCCTTGAGAGCATGAGCTCACCACGCTCACACCAGAGGCTTTTTGATCCTCTCTGCCCTTCATGAGCATAGTTCTGGCTGGGATGGGAGCCCCATCTCCAGGTTCCTGCGCTAGCTTCTGTAGACTCCACCCAGCACATCTCCTAATCTGTTGGGTTTGTCTGTGAACGTCTTAATCTCTGTATTCCTGTCTTGCTCTGGGTTCCCACAGAAGCACACCCCGGGACCAGGGTCCAAATGCAAGTAGTTTATATGGGGAGTGGTCCCAGGAAGTATTGGTGTGGGGTCAGGAGGTGAGGCAGGAAGGGAAGGCAGCTGGTCAGGTTACCACTGTGGGCCCCTGGAGCTTCACCCTGCCTGGGACCTCTGGGGACAGTAGTCATCCCACCCGAGGAGGGAAGGAGCTGGAGTATATATCATACCCTGTTGGTCATTGGTTGAGGACATGGGGGCAAAGGGGCTGTTAGAAGGTGGGGGAGGAAGGACTGTCCTCCCCACTGAAAAGGCACTTGGAGACCAGAGAATAAGCAGGCCACTCCATACCATTTATGCAGACTTTTATTCAGGATAACTTACTGACAGGGGATCAGGTCGGGGGTGATCCAGGTACTGTGCAGCTATTCTCACAAAGTCCAGACCTTAGTCCACAGATTTTATAGAGTCAGGGGAGGTACAGAGGGCATTGTAGTAAGATCAAGGGTCCACTTATACCTCCAAGAGTTCGCATGCTCTTGGTTGACAGCTACCCTTTCATTAGATCTAATGGAACCATCCGTGTATGAGGAGGGGGAGAGACTATGCTATCTTTTAACAAATTTATGGATGTCCTAAATGAGCCTCCCCCTTCCAGCCTTGGTGGGCATTTCTAAGGTATGTATATTAATTTCCAAGGGACCTGGAACACGTAGCCCCAAGAGAGGACATGTACAAGATGGAGGGCCACAGAAGGAGTCAGTATTGTGAGCACTCCCGCAGGGGCCCGGACAGAGGGTGATGTTATTTCCCTGGCATGGGCTCTGAAGGCCAGTGAAAGCCTTTAGGGAAAGAAGTGTAGGTCTTGGCTGGTGGATCTTGGGCTAGTGGACACTGAAGCAGCAAGGGCAAGGGGACATGGGTAGAAAACAGATGGTATCTGCCACCATCCGTGCTGCCTGGTACAGAACCCGGTGCTTGGAAGGCCCTGAAAAAATGTGTGAGGGAATGAACGAGCCCTTGGTCCATCAGTGGTTGGACAGACGGGTCGGAAATCAGGGTGGTAGTTCATTGAGTGAGATGAGCTTTGCGGAGCTGCCACCAGAAGGCACTGCGGGGAGTAAGCATCCAGGAAGGCTGGAGCTCCTGTGACTCAGTGTCACCCAGGGCCCCAGCACCTTGAAGGGAACATCTGTCATCTCTCCCCCTCACTTTATATTGAGGAAACTGAGGCCCGTGTAGTTAAACACTTGCTTCAAGTGGCCAAGTGTAGGCTGGACCTGCTTCTGGGGGCTGTGTCTGGAGGCTGGAGGTCTTGTCCCTGTTGTTCACTGGTGTCTGCTTCCCAGAGGAGGGGATGGTCATTTCAAAGTGAGATCAGCCCACAGTGTCCGTGGCAGGCAAAAGGGAGGAGGAGGAAAAGGGCCCCTCTCATCAGACCTTGGGCTTCTCTCCCAAAGCCATTATCCATCACAGAACAAAACTTCCCTGCTGCTTTGATGAAGGAGCAGGAATCATTTCCTGGAGATGAAAGGCTGATCGTTACACCTGCAGAGAGGAGAAAAAACCGTTGATTTAAGGTCTGAAGACCCTTGAAGTTCACAGAATGAACTCTTTTCACATTTTACTTTATTTTTGGAAGCCTGAGGCAACCAATGAGACAGTGTGCTATAAAATACAAGACAGCCTTCTTCACCTCTTCTAACACTTCACTCCTTCTACCCTAGGAGTTAGATCGATTTGGGACCAGATTCCAACCCTGACTCCTCATGAGCTGTGTGAATGCAGATGATGTTATTTTACCCTTCTGAGCTTCGGTTTCTTATATGTAATATGGGGCAACAGTACTTACTTTGTTGTGACAGTTTTGTGATAATAACACATACAAGGCACAGGGGCAGGAATTCTTAAATATTAGCTATAGTTATTACCCATTTTGCAGAATCAACAATAAAGACAAAACAGATATATCTATCCAATCATTGGGTTGGGCTTAATTATCTCCCATGTCACTTCCATTTGACAATTCTATATTCTGATTAGAAACCAGCCAGATGCCTGAAGTTGAAGTCCATCTGCCAACTGGAATTTCTCTCTGCATGATGATTATGGTGATGGTGATGATGATGGTGCTGATGATGGTGCTGCTGTTGGTGGTGGTGATGGTGATGATGCTGGGGATGATGATGATGATGATAGTATGGTGATGGGGATGATGGTGGTGATGATCATGGTGATGGTGGTGGTGATGATCATGGTGGTGGTGATGCTGATGGTGATGGTGGTGATGCTGATGGTGATGGTGGTGATGATGATGGTGATGGTGGTGATGATGATGATGGTGATGGGGGTGATGGTGGTGATGATGATGGTGATGGTGGTGATGATGATGATGGTGATGGGGGTGATGGTGGTGATGATCATGGTGATGGTGGTGGTGATGATGATGATGGTGATGGTGGTGATGATGGTGGTGATGATGATGATGGTGATGATGGTGGTGGTGATGGTGATGGTGATGGCGATGATGTTGGTGAGATATTTTTATAGGTCTTTACAGGTTGCAAAGACCTTTCCATCCATTGTTTTGTCTATATGCACAATAACCCTGTGCAGGGCTACTACAATTATGATCCCATTCTTTGATGAGAAAATGGAGGCCCAGGGAAATGCAGTGTCTTATCTGAGTTTACCCTGCTCACAAGTGATGGGACCAGCAAGGTTCTCTGACTGCAGATCCCTGCCTTCCCTCAACGTTCTCAGCACATGACATTCACAAAGGCCCACTCAGTTGTTCCTGAAATTTCCCTGCAGGTTCAGCATCATGAGAGCAAGCTGGAACACTCCCAGTTCACGTCAGCCGATGGTGTCAATGAAGACCTTGCTCTCAATGACCAAATGATTGACATTCTGTCTTCAGAGGACCCCGGAAGCATGCTTCAAGCTTTAGAAGAGTAAGAATTCTCAATCATGCATATACTTACATATACTTGCTTGGATGTGATGAATGCTTTAACAGCACTGGCCTGAGAGCAAACACTGAGTACATTTCATTCATTCATTCATTCATTCATTCAGTTAATCATTCATTTGTTATTCAGTAGTCATCGTGGAACTACTGCTATGCTTAGTATTTGGGAAAAGGGATCAATAAGACATAGTTCATGCTATGAGCTAATGGGAAAAACAGACACATAAACAGAAGTGACCGTAAAAGTCTGATAAACACCATGCTAAAAGGAAAATCCAGCCTAACTGAGCCATGAAGAGGAAGTAATTACTTCCAAGAGGGTGATGCAAATGCTTCTCAGAAGAGAGATTTTAACTTGTCCTTGAAGCATGGATGTAGGCTTTCCAAGTGGATTAAGAGAAGAAAGACTTCAGGCAGAGGGAAGAAAGGGCAGATGAAAGGATAGGAAATGAGCAAGATGCATTTGGTGAAGCAAAGTAGCTTGGTACTACTGATGTGTGGATTGGGGTATTGAGTACAGAGAAATAAAGGAAGAGGCAGCTGGAGAGAGAGGCCAGGCCAGGCAGTGTGTTTGCTGAACTGAATTCCATTCTTTTTATTTATTTAACAAATACTTATAACGTACCACCTGTGTACAGCAGAACCTAGAGCCGGACGCAGTTCTGAACATTTCATGAATACGAACTCATAATCCTCTTAGCCACCCTACAGAGCAGGTATTGCTGTTCTTACCATCTTGTGGATGGGGACTTGAGAGAGGCTGCGGAGCTTTGTCCCGGGGTGCACACTAGTAAATGAGAGAGCCAGGCTCAAGCCCAGGCAGTCTGGCTGCAGGGTACATGCTCCCTATCAGGATGCTGCTGCACTGTTCAGGGCTTCTCCTGGGGGTCCCGGTCCACGAGCCGACTCACTCGGCAAGGCTCATCAGCTTGGCCTTTCCTCCTGTCCTTTTGGCAAATATTTAAAGAGGGCTTCTTTATACGTTTCCTTTCTAAGCGTTCAGTTATCTTCTAAAATTCTGTCTTATCTTTTACCTCTTCTTAAACATATGATGCCTAATTATCTTAAAATCTCTGCAACTTTATTATTTTACCATGGCCTGTGCCTGTTGTCTGTTGTTGCTCTTAGTTTGTGATCTTATTTCCCAGTCTCCTCCTGTGCCTGGGTAGTTTTGATTGTGTGCCTGACAGTGTATGTGAACATTTAGGAAGACAGTCGAGCACTAGGATGAGATTATCCACTTCCAGGCAGCTAGGGGCGTAATTGTGATTTACCTCCACCCAGTCAGAGACTGAGAGACTGAGATCACTCAGAGCAGGGCTTCAGGTCCTTTAAGGGCTTCTCTGTTTCTGGCTTATCTTTACTTTTAAGGCATTTTTACCAACCGAAGACTCTGGGACTTCATCAGGATGACCTCTCCTTGGAATCCCTGGACTTGAGTTTCTATCTCCCCAGTTCTATAGATCTGTTGAGAATTCTACAGAGTTTATCAGCCCTGGGCTGCTTCTTCTGGCATTTAGCAGGTGCCCTTCAGAACGGAGTGGCCCCAGATGAGGGGTTACCTACCTCTCTGAATTTATTTGTACTGCTAGGTCTTGACCTTGTCTTTTATTACTTCTTGTTAGTTCTCAGATGGTCTCAACCTAATTTTGCTTTTGCCTAGCTCTTCTAATTGTTTTCAATGTGATAGTTTTTCTAAATTACCTGGATCACTCTTAATAAGAACAGAACCCGTCTTTGTATAAGCCATATTCTAGACGATGAACAGGCATAGTCCCTGCCATGGGGGCAGCCTGTGAGAGAGATGGACAGGGACACAAGCAAGGGCCAAAATAGCACAGAGCATAGCACCACCGAGTGGTCCCTGGAGTTAGATCAGGTTTACATCTGGGTTGTGCTACCATGTGCCCTGGGTCAAGTTACTTAGGTGAAGACTCCGGGTGAGGCAGAGGCTAGGCTGTGGAGGGTTCTGGATGCCAGGCTCCACAGTGGGCACTGGAGACCCAGAGAGAGGCCTGTTAATATGGGCAGAGTCGTGTTCTTGAAGGCCAGTCTGGATACAAATGGAGAACGGCTTAGAAGGGTAAGTCCAGGGAGACTGTTGTAGGAGATGTGGATGTATGATGAGGGCAGGTGCTATAGGCTTGGGGAGGAGGGGGATATGCAGGAAGAGCCTACAAAACTTGGTCACTGATTGCCATGTGGCTGAATAGGTCTGCCCAGGGGGGTGTAGTTTGCACATTGCAGGGGAGGGAAAAACTCAGGATGCCTCCCTAGGGTTCTGGGTTCTGTTTACTTGTTTGAGTGGGAGAGGAGGGGGCATCCATCAGTTTTACTGCTTGGTAGATCTCTGGGTCTTCTGCCTGTAGAATGTCCACAGAGAGGAGGTATGAGAGGGGTAGGCCTTCATGAGAGCAGTGTGATGCTCAGTCTGGGGCCACGATCTTTGGAAGATCCATTTATACCAAATACCCATCTGAACACATAGGATTCTTAATTGGTTATATTAGGTTTTTATTTTTCCTTTCTTTGCTTGCTTGTTATACTGATGATTATTAGCAATGGGACCACATGGGAACCCCTCAAACTGGATTCCATTTATGACAAACTTCTTCTGATTCTAGGTTCGGTATGCATAGTTTCACCTGCGCACTTCCCCCTGGGGACTAATTGCTGTCAATTTGGAGTCACACGATGCTGATAAGCTATAATGCCTTATATTTTTATACAATACCTTATATTTGTGCAGTGTTTAAAAATGCAGAATCTCTTTTCCACATGTTAATTTGGTCCCCATGCTAATGCTCTTTGGGAGGACATCTTATTTTTTAGTATTTGCCAGTTGAAGGATCTGATGCTGTTCTGGGGAAAGAGGTGTATCCATAGTCACACATCTAGTAAGTGACAGGACAGGACTGGAGGTTTCTCTGTGGAATCTCGGCCATGTTTGTTTTTCACAAATAGTCTCTGAGCCCCAGTTTCTTCATCTCTCGACTGGGGAGACCATAAGTGCTGGGGGATACTGTAAAGTTTAATGATATGACAGGGACTTGGTGGCAGAGTCCTCTCTGGGTCTTGCCTCAGAGGAGGGACTGACTTGAAGGGAGATGAGCAGATGGTAGAGAGACGCATCAAGTAGATCAGCCCTTCTTGGAGTCTTTCTCAAGAGCGGTTCAAACAGCAACTGAAAAAGGGGGAGCTTGGCAGCAAGATCGAGCAGCTCTGGTCCTGTCTCCCAGGAGCCTGGAAATGGTGTGCCATGGCGTGGAGAGAAGGACCCGAGAGAGCACCAGAAACAGAGAGCGCTGTTTCTACTTCCTTAGGAGTGCCTGGTCACTGGTCTGAGAGAAGAGCTCTCTTATGTCCGACTCATGGCACTTTATGAGCAGAGGGGTGTTTTAAGCACAGAGGGATTTCCATCCTGCCTAAGGGCTGCCCCTCCCCAGCCAAGTGCCATCGTGCCGTGTCGGGCCTTCAGCCACAAACAAGCAGGGCTGTCCGTGCACAGAGCTGGGCATCGGGCTCTGTTCATCCATTTCTGGGTCCAGGGTCATGCGGCTTGGCTAACTGAGCTTTGTGCAGCCATTCGTGTGTGGTCCTTCATTTTAGCTTTATCAGAATGCCAAGGGCAACAAATTAAAATTTGCCACACTACCCAAGAGGGAGGAGGGAGGATTGGATGGGCAGCGGGGAGAAAGGTGGCCGGTTACTGGCAGAGATTGTTAAATGTCTCTTATTTACATTAAATGGTAGAAGCAGGTGATTATCAAAGTATTTCCTAGCTGAAAGTCTGTTTTCTTCCAAAACGTGGAAACGAAAAGTGAATTGAAATGATTTGGCTTGTGTGATCAAAACCTAGATATTTAATTTGCAAGTAGATCATACCCCACAACCTCTGGCCAGAGGAATTAGGGCTGTAATTAGCATATGTATGTATGTTACACATGTGTGTGTTACTACACAATAGTACACACAATAGTAACACATAATAGTAACAGTGTATAATGTAAATGGTAATAGTACCAAATGGAAGGTATTAATCATCCTGTCTTTGTTGTTGGTTCAATAAGTGATGACGTATAAGAAGCACGGGCTTCCTGGAGCCCCACATTCTGTGAAATGAACAGGCTGCAATGTGCTTGCTGCTCCTGGTGTGTGAATGCCCTGAGGACATGGAGGTTACCAAGATTTTATTCTTGTAAATCACCTAGGAGCTCTGGAATTTTATATTTCTTTTTCCCTGGGCACCAGTCTTGTTTTGCCCGAAGAATGTTTAATATTGATTATTAAGCATGACCTGAGAGTGCTCAGCTGGAGAGCTGCATTTATCCTGTCCCCCATCTCCCCACTCCCCTGTCCCCTCCCCTGCTCCCCTCTCTGCTTCCCTCTTCACTCCCCTCCCAGCTCCCCTCCCCTCCTCCACTCCCCCATCCCAACATTCAGTGTTTATTGAATGCCTGTTCTGTTTCAGACTCCGTGGTTGAATGCTCATTTTAGAGATCCGGTGATTTTTTTTTTTTTTAAGCACAGCATTGTCAGTTACTTTGAATCTTTCCATCTTGACTTACAGTCGGGCTTAGGAGCTCCCAGAAAGAAAATGTCACTCAGAATGTCAGGGGCTTAGGATGCATGGAAATCTGTGATTCTCTCCCCACTAAAAACAGCTTTTTTCTCTAGCAAATAATTTATCCTATTTATAATTCTTACGTGAAGTTTAACTGAGCTTCTAAATATGCCATTAGGTGTCTTGATTGCCGCCTCGTTTCTCAGACCCGTCGGAGTCCTAACCTTGCGCTCTCTTGCTGATTTATTTTTAACAAAGGCCATCTCCTTGGTTTGCCCTGTTGTTTATCTTTGACATCATTTCTTCATGGTCTATCTCTTACAGAGAGGATATGAGGGAGAGGTCTCTCCTGTGGTTTGTGTCAGGCTCCTAGATGGTTGTCATGATGGAGGTGGCTCAGCCCTGGGCATGCAGAGACAAGAGGGAGGAGGAACCAGCACCACTGGCAGTTCTCAGAAGCTTCTAGAAGCGTGGAGAGCCCACAGTGCCTTAGCTCCGGCCTTGCTCTGGCCCTGACCACCACCAGACACCTCTTGCCCATGACCTTAGGTAATTCTCACAGCGGCTCTGGAAAGGAAGCTGAGGTTCAGAAAGATTGATTGGTTTTGCCTAAGGTCACACGAGTGATAATGGGTTTGGGCCCAGGCCTTCGTGCTTTCAGATCCACTGTTGTATTGACAAAACAGCTTTTAAAAAATATTGCACTTAGATTTTTCCAAAAGAGGCAAAGGAAAAGAAAAGAAGAATGTTCAGGAGTGTGTTTATTTCCTGTTATTTAAAGGAAGCTCAACACTGTCTTTTGATACCACCAGCTTCCCCTTCTAAACTGTCTCCAAATTATGGTTCGTACAGAGTCAGCATTCTGTGAGTATTGGTTGAATCGAGGCTTTTAGATCCATGTATTGAGTGGTTTCCCTGTGCTGGCCATGGGGTATGTTTTTTTTGTTGTTGTTGTTGTTGTTGTTTTGTTTTGTTTTACATAGCGCCCTTTTTATTCTTTTTTTTTTTTTTTAATTTTTATTTATTTATTTGACAGAGAGAGACACAGCGAAAGAGGGAACACAAGCAGGGGGAGAGGGAGAGGGAGAAGCAGACTCCCAGCTGAGCAGGGAGCCCGATGCGGGGCTCGATCCCAGGACCCTGGGATCATGACCTGAGCCAAAGGCAGACGCTTAACGACTGAGTCACCCAGGTGCCCCCGTCCTTTTTATTCTATATTAACACTGCGGAGATGTGATTTTCCTTCTCATTTCTGGAACTTAAGCGGGAAATTAACTTCAGGGAAATTAAGCGACTTACCCCAAATTTCTGTAGTTTACTTGTTCTTTCTGGGTTGTTTGCTCCTGTGTGCAGTCATTTTTAAAACGTGGGAGGCCCTGGCTCGATGCTGGCAAATCGTCCAGGTTTTGGTCGTCATGGGAAGCACGTGAGCAGAATACAAAGGCTCGCAGGCCTACCCCCGTAGTTCCATAATGTGGAGGGGCTATGAAGGGGCAAGGTGCTCTGTTACAGAATAGCAGGGGCTCACTTTCGTGTGGGGGCTCCGGGAGGCCCCTTTAAGGGGAGGGTCGGGGGAGCTGAGACCTGAGTGATGAGCACCTGGTGGGGGCCACATGGACGGAACTCAGGAAGGGATGTACATAGGCACTTGAGGGTTTAGAAGGGGATGAGGCCAGCATGATAGGAGCACGCGGAAGTGGGCTGGAGGGTCGCACCGAGCCAGTGCGAGCATGACCTGAAGCAGGTTCCCCCATAAACTTGACGGAGAGTCACCAGCAGGTACATTAGAGGTTATAGGGTTCATTTCACAGCTAAGGTGGTGAGAAGGTGCGGCGTTACTCAACCCAGAACTAAGCACAGCACGTTCCCAGGTGTGACACGGCCTCATGGGCTGCCCAGAGTTCGCCCCAGGGTGTCCGGCTGTGGGGGGGACACCCTTGCAGAGAGGTGTTCAGTCGGCCTCCACCAGGTCCCTTGGCCGTGGTCCAGCTGGGCTGCACAGGGGCCACTCTTCAGGGCTGCTTTTCCAGGAAGACCTCCAAGGTGTAGGTCTCTGTGATGTCCCTCCCGCAGGCTGCATGGGGGTCTGTGGGATCAAGGGATGGACGAGGGAGGATGAGCAGCACCCACTGACGGCTTGGGATTGGGCTTTGTGGGAGAAGCGTGGTCAGCTACGGGGATGCTGCTTCCTGAGACAAGGGAAGAGGAAGAATTGAGTTTTGAGGAAAGATCAGAGGCACTTCCGGGCTGGGCGAGTTGAAGATGCCTGGAGACACCAGATGGACATGTCTGTTCAGATGCAGGCTCGGGCTGGAGGTAGCAGGACGGGGACCCAGGAGGGAGCCCGCGGAGAGTGGAGAGCGGCATCGAGGGGAGGGGAGCGGGAGGACGCCCTCAGGAACTGCAGCCTTTACACCATCAGAAAAGTAACAGGAAACCAGGGCAGTGAGGGCAGGAAAGCCGAGAGAAAAGAGGTCCCAGAAGAAGGGGTGACGAGCCGTGTCTGATGTTGCCTGCAGTTCAATCAGGTGAGGACTGGAAGGTGTCTTGTTTTTGCCGCCAGGACATGGCTGAGGGCCAGAGCGGGTTTGGGGAGCACGGGACCACCGTAACCATTGTGACTCCCCCACTTTGCTGTGCAGGGAAGCAGAGGTGGGGAGCAGCAGACTGAGGGGAACCCAGGGCCTGGAGAAGGACATTTACGGTGATGCCAGAGGATCTGAGCTTTCTGCTGGGGACGCTCCTCCACAGACAGGGGGAGGCTGAGGGTTTGGGCGGAGGGCAGGGACAGTTGCAGGAAAGAGGATACTGAGAAGGTGGGAGCCAGGGCTCCGGTGTCAGCACTTGGGAGGGGCTGGGCCCTCCGGGAAGGAAGGTCCAGAGAACAGAGACGCGTGCAGGGGTGTGGGTGGGAGGTGTGAACATGGCACGTACCTGTGTGATGCTTCTCAGTGACGCACAAGGTGAGGACGTCAGGAAGAAGAGGGGAGGACTGTGGGAAGGTATGGGACAGTCCTGCCAGCGTGGGGAGGTGGCTTACTAGCAGAAGCCCAAAGAGTTACGCGGCAGGTAGCGTGCCCATGTGAGGCTGGAGGTCCCAGCCGGCCTAGATGAGGGACTAGCTCCTGCAGGGCTCTGCTGGGAGGTGCAGAGGCTGCCGAAGGTCGGGGGGTGGAGCCCAGGGGCTAGAGGTTGGGTTGAGAAGCCAGACCGCCTGGTGTGGGTCCCAGCGGGGGCACTTACAGTCAGGTGACTCTGGGTGTCTTATCTATTAGGTGGGGCGGGAGGGTGCTAGGACAGAAGCTGGCCCCAGGCTCTCTGTTTCAGGGGAGCAGGAGAGGGAGGAGAGGTGTTTCCCGTGGCTGCTGTAAAAAATGACCGCACACTTGGGGGCTGCAAAGAACAGAGCTTCTTCTCTCTCGGTGCTGGAGGCCACAGGCCCAAAGTCGGTTTCACGGGGCTGCAGTCAAGGTGTTGTTGGGAGGACCGCCTCCCTCCGGGGTGGGGTCCGCCAGCCTAGGCGGAAACCCCGCCCACACGCCTGTGCCCTGCTGCCCAGTTCCGACAAGGTGCCGGGTTCCCGCCCGAGGTGGAGGGGGGGCTGACAAGCCAGAACGGGATTTTTTATGGGGGACAGAACGGGGATGGCGGCAGAGCGGGGCGGCAGTAATGCCCATCTGGTTTCCATGGCAACCCTCCCTGTCCTCTTCCTGGCAAGGTGAGGGTTTCTTGGAAGAGACGCTTTCCTTCTTCCAGCAGGTGCTTTCTGACCCCCGCTGAGCGCCTGGCGCTGTGCTAGGCGAGGTGCCAGAGAGGAAGCTGAGAAAAGCAAGCGCCCCCAAGATGCCCACCATCTACGGGGTAAACGGCGCGCACACAAATAAATACAGCACCGGGAGATCGCGCAAGCTGGAATAAGCATGGAAAGCGCCTCTGCGGCACGTGAGTGGTTTCCACCTGGTCCAGTGCGCCTTTGTGGGGTGTGATGTGATGTTCTCCCTGACTTAGCATCCCACCTAATCCACACCGCCCCATCCAGGACACGAGGCTCACGCATCGTCCTAGGGGTTTCTTAGAGATAAAAGGAATTACCTCACCTGTTGGAGGATCTGAGGGGCTCAATAAAGAGCTCCCCTCAACTTGGAGTCCTGAGCCAGGTGGGACATAAGACATACATCAGGCATGTTCCCCAACCTGGCCAAAAGAATAAATCAGCCATCACTTTCATTACACTGAAAAGCCAGGTCGGAGGATGTGGCTTTATGGGCCGGCATTATGAGCCCCACAGTGAGACGCTGCTCCCCATAAAGCCAACTTCAGAGACGCCTGCTCTGGGTCACCAGGTGCTGTGGCTGTTCATGCTGAGTGCCAGTCCCTGGGCCCCCGTCAGTTCCCTCACAGAGCTCCTCCACACGACGGGGCCCCGAGGCCCGGGAGATGGGCATGGTCCCCCATCTTGATTATCCAGTCCCAACCAAATGGATACTCGTCACAAACACCACGTCTACGCAAGCAGGCAGGAGTAAAGCGGCTTTTCTGGGGATGGCGGTGCTTATAGCAGACGTTTGGGGTTTTGCCCCGGACCACCACCTTGACCTTACTGTCCATGGTCTGTCTGGCACCAGCCACAGATAGCAGCCGGGAGAGAGGCTGTCAAAAGCAACCCAGAAACTAACTCCCTGTGCCCCGGGGAAGACCACGCGCATAGTCCCCGACTCTGATTAATGTCCACGTTGCTTTTTTCTGTCTCTCAGCCAATTTTTTGAATAGTAAATAATGAACGAGGCAAAGAATTAGAGCGGCATAAAAGACTGTACTGTGAAAATCAAGTAGTCTTCTTATCCCTGCACCGAAGGCAGTCCATTCCCCATGCCACGCATGTATCCTGTGGAGACTGTCCATGGCGGTATGCATATTTACACAAGTACTCCTTTTTTAAAATGTTAAATAATAGCATACTTTACACCCTGTTTTGCTCCTTTTTCCCCACGTTGCAATAGTCTTGGAGATTGTTCAACATCTATAACTATAGAACAGCCTGTTCTTAATTTTAAGTGGCTGCATAATATTCTAATAATAGTAAAGATTGCTGAATTTATTGATAATTTAATATAAGTGAGAGACAGCTGTGATTGTTTTTAATTATTTATTTAAACTCAAGTTAGTTGACATATAGTATATTATTAGTTTCAGCGGGAGAGTTCAGTAATTTATCAGTTGCATACAACACCCAGTGCTCATCCCATCACGTGCCCTCCTTAATGCCCATCCCCCAGTTACCCCATCCCCCCACCCATCTCCCCTCCTGCAACCCTCAGTTTGTTCCCTAGAGTTAAGAGGCTCTTAGGGTTTGTCTCCATCTCTGATTTCATCTTATTTTATTTTTCCCTCCCTTCCCCTATGTTCATGTTTTGTTTTCTTTAATTCCACATATGAGTGAAATCATATGGTATTTGTCTTTCTCTGACTTATTTCACTCAACATAATACCCTCTAGTTCCACCCACGTTGTTGCAAGTGAAAGATTTCATCCTTTTTGATGGCTAGTAGTATTCCACTGTGTGTGTGTGTGTATATACACACCACATCTTCTTTATCCATTCATCTGTTGTTGGACATCTGGGCTCTTTCCACAGTTTGGCTATTGTGGACATTGCTGCTATAAACACTGGGGTGCAGGTACCCCTCTGATCACTATGTTTGTATCCTTTGGATAGATACCTAGTAGTGAAATTGCTGGGTCATAGAGTAGCCCTAATTTTAACTTTTGAAGAACCTCCATACTGTTTCCCAGAGTGGCTGCACCAGCTTGCATTCCCACCAACAGTGTAGGAGGGTTCCCCTTTCTCCACATCCTCACCGACATCTGTCGTTTCCTGACTTGTTAATTTTAGCCATTCTGACTGGTGCGAGGTGGTATCTCATTATGATTTTGATTTGTATTTCCCTGATGCTGAATGATGTTGAGCATTTTTTTCATGTGTCTCTTGACCATTTGTAAGTCTTCTTTGGAGAAATGTCTGTTCATATCTTCTGCCCGTTTCTTGACTGGATTTTTTGTTTTTTGGGTGTTGAGTTTGATAAGTTCTTTATAGATTTTGGATACTAGCCCTTTATCTGATAGGACATTTGCAAATATCTTCTCCCATTCTGTAGGTTTTCTTTTAGTTTTGTTAAATGTTCCTTTGCTGTGCAAAAGCTTTTTATCTTGATGAAATCCCAAAAGTTCATTTTTGCTTTTGTTTCCCTTGTCTCTGGAGACGTGTCTAGCAAGAAGTTGCTGCAGCTGAGATCAAAGAGGTTGATGCCTGTGTTCTCCTCCAGGATTTTGATGGAGTCCTGTCTTAACATTTAGGTCTTTCATCCATTTTGAGTTTATTTTTGTGTGTGGTGTAAGAAAGTTGTCAGTTTCATTCTTCTGCATGTGGTTGTCCAATTTTCCCAGCACCATTTGTCTTTTCCATTGGATATTCTTTCCTGCTTTGTCGACCATACAGTTGAGGGTCCATTTCTGGGCTCTCTAGTCTGTTCCATTGATCTATGTGTCTGTTTTTGTGCCAGTACCATACTGTCTTGATGATTACAGCTTTGTAATAGAATTTGAAGTCAGGCATTGTGATGCTCCCAGCTTTGGTTTTCTTTTTCAACATTACTTTGGCTATTTGGGGTCTTTTGTGGTTCCATACAAATTTTAGAATTGTTCCAGCTCTGTGAAAAATGCTGCTGATATTTTGATAGGGATTGCATTGAATGTGTAGATTGCTTTGGTTAGCATAGACATTTTAACAATATTTGTTCCTCCAATCCATGAGCATGGAATGTTTGTCCATTTCTTTGTGTCCTCTTCAATTTCTCTCATAAGTGTTCTATGGTTCTCAGAGTACAAGTGTTTTACCTCTTTGGTTAGGTTTATTCCTGGGTATCTTACGGTTTTTGGTGCAATTGTAAATGGGATAGATTCCTTGATTTCTCTTTCTTCTGCCTCATTGTTAGTGTATAGAAATGCAACTGATTTCTGTGCATTGATTTTATATCCTGCGAATTTGATGAATTCCTGTATCAGTTCTAGCAATTTTTTTTTGTGGAGTCTTTTGGGTTTTCTACATAGAATGTCATAAAAGACTACTTCTTTTCTGATTTGGATGCCTTTTATTTCTTCTTGTTGTTTGATTGCTGAGAGTAGGACTTCTAGTACTATGTTGAACAGCAGTGGTGAGAGTGGACCTCCTGTCATGTTCCTGACCTTAGGGCTAAAGCTCTCAGTTTTTCCCCATTGAGGATGATATTCGCCGTGGGTCTTTCATGTATGGCTTTTATGATGTTGAGGTATGTTCCCTCTATCCCTACACTGTGGAGAGTTGTCATCAAGAAAGGATGCTATATTTTGTCAAATGCTTTTTCTGCATCTACTGAGAGGATCATATGATTCTTGTCCCTTTTTTTATTAATGTGGTGTATCACATTGATTTGTGGATGTTGAACCACCCTTGCAGCCTAGGAATAAATCCCACTTGGTCTTGGTGAATAAACCTTTTCATGTACTGTTGGATCCTATTGTCAAGTATAGCTCTGATTGTTTTATGTGCATTAACCTATCTACTCCTCAGAGCAGCCTCAGAGCTAAGGACTGTTTATAGATGAGGAGACTAAAGCACAGCATGTGAGTCATTCTCCAGAGTCACACAGCAAGTAGGAAGATGTAAGCCCAGGTGGTCTGAGTGCAGAGCCCACACGGTTGCCCCGTGCTCCCCAGCCCCCGGCAATCATAGAGCTGTTAACCTCCCGCATCGAGGGCTGTTCGCATGCATGCAAAGTTAACTGCAGCATGGATTCTTTGAAGGGAAATTGTCTTATTGTGTGCTTTTCGTAGATGCTGTCGGATTGCCCACCACCGAGGCCAGGCCAGTTTACCGTCTAGCCTAGGAGAGTCCCTGTGTCACATACCCTAGTCACAGTGGCTCCAGATCGTTCTACCCATGTCAGTCTGATAGGAAACCGTGGCACTTCCTGTAGCTCCAATCTGCACGTTTCCTTCTAACGCACGAAGTTGGACATCTTTCACACGTGGAAGGGGTATTTGTGTCTCCTTGTCTGGTGAGCAGAGGAGATGGCCTGGGCTTAGGCTGGACCGTTTGCGTGCAGTGCTTGTCCCCCTCTCCTGATCTGCCACTTAATCATCCAATGACCTTGAGCACAACCCGTAACCTCCATGTGCCTCCAGGGCCTCATCTGAACCCGGGGTGGTGATGTGCGCACCCCACGGGAGGTGAGGGTTTAATGAACTCCCCTATGCCCAGAGCCGAGAACAAGGGCTCTGGCCGGGCTCCTGGTACGTGATGCACCTGTTTCCAGACCCTTTAGTTCTTGGCTCTGTTCTGCCCATTGGACTCCACGTTTCCTTCTATGACTCAGCCTCATAGATTTTGCAGAAATGGGCTGCAGTTACTCAGTGACTCCTGGCTTCTAATTCTTTGCTCTACCCGAGCATGTCATGCACTGTTCAGTCCACAGTGGGCACGAAGGCTGGCAACAGGCCAGGTCCTGGCCCCCCGGAGCTCATAGTGTAGTTGGGGGGACAGGCATTCCTGAAAGAATCGCATGGAAAAATATGTGATTACACAGGGTGCTGGGCACCGTGAAGGAGGTGATCCCTGGTGCTCTGAGAAGCTGGTGTTAGAGCCCTTCTTGGGCTGGAGGTTTGGTGTGTGGTCAGTCACCGGGAGGCTGACTGGGGACAGCAGTGACTCAGGCAGGGGCATAAGCTTTAGGAAACTCCAGGCCATCAGGTTATCCCGGGGTGTTGACCTGTGGCTGGAGAGGGAGGCCGGCCCTGTTGTGGAGGCTGGACGGCTGGGCATGAGCTTCGGGCTTTGATCTGGATTGGGGTCCGTTGGCCCTTGAGAAGGCGAATACTGACACCAGAACTGTGTCCAGCCCCCTTGCCGCTTCAATTTCGGTGGGAATTGCAAAGTGCCTTTCTTTTCAAGCATTCATGGATCTCATGTCGTGATGTTTACCCAGGGATTTAGTTCAGACTTTTTACTTTGAAAATCGTTGCTTTGTTGTTTTTGCCTATTTTTTTTATAAACACATGAAACTATCCAAGATGCTCAGTTGACACTCATGTACACAGATCTCTTTGGGAGGATATTCTGTCCTGATCACCATGGTCTGAGTAGGGGGTAGGGGGTATGTCAGCTTGAGATTCCTAAATGTCATGGGTATTTCAGTGCTGGGGGACGTCAGCTTTCTAGATGTGTTGTCACCGAAGATTCTGATATAAGCCGTGATCACAGAGTAAAGCTCCGAAGACCAGCTGACAGGTCAGCCCTTCATGGCCCTCCTTCTTGCTTTCACTCATTTATTCCCTCACCCAACCAGTGTTTCCCAAGCACTTTCTCATTCAGAGCCATTTTCTGTACACCATGGATGCTGAAATGGGTCAAAACCAGAAACTCACAGTTCACAGAGAAGACAGACTCACAGACAGTCCTGGCAAGATGGTACAGGATGCAGGTGGCAGGAAAGGGGGCACTGCTGGGGGTGGGGGGACGCTGCTGAGGGGTGGGGCGGGTGAGGGCTCCACCAAGAAGGCGTGGCCTCAGGCAGATGGAGGAACCAGAGGAAGAGGGAGGGAGTCAGGCTACGGGATAGATGTGGCCCCATGAATTTAGGCTTTCGGTTTATCCACCCAGGAGACATTTAATGAGCAACTCCCCTTGCTAGGCATTCTCTAGATGCAGCAGGGACCAAAGTAAAGTCCTCGTGCTCACACGCTGTCCATGGTTGGGGGGACATAAAATAAATAGACATGAAATGTAAGGAGGTGAGGGGTTGATGCAAAACAACCACGTAGGGACTGGGGAGCACTGTGTTAAGGCGGTGCATTGGGAACAGCCTTCCCCACAGGATGGCACTGGAACAGGAAACCCTGGAGGGACCCATGAGGATGGTGTCCCTTCCTCCCTGGGAGAAGAGTTAGGAAGTCTGTAGAGTCTTGATGCTACAAAGAATCCTGGAGGCCATCTGGCCTAAACTGTTGGCCAGAGCAGAAATATTCTCTAGCAAGCCTCCTAGATGGCTAATCCATTTCTACTTGGATATCCTGTTGATCGTGAGGGACTGCCATCCCTTGGAGATTGTTATGGGTTGAATTATGTCCCCCGCAAAAGATACGTTGGAATCCTAAGCCCCGTTACCAGCAAATGTGCCCTGATTTGGAAATAGCATCTTGCAGATGTGATGGAGCTCAGGTGAGGTCAGGCAGGTAGGCCCTAATCCAGTATGACAAGTGTCCTTACAAGAATTGGGAAGTTTGGACACAGACACAGAGGGAGAGCCCTCTGTGAAGACGGAGGCAGAGATCGTGGACTTCCTGAGCATCGGCAGCTAGGAGAGGGGCCTAGGCTCATAGCCCTCAGAAGGAACCACCCCTTGCAACGCCTTGATTTTGGTGTTGAAATCTCATTGGTTATGCTTTGTTACAGCAGCCCTGGGGACAAGTACAGTTCCCCATGTCCATGTGGGCAGCTTGTCCTCCTTGAAAATCCCTCCTGTTTTTAACCAGACGTCTACACCAGTAGTTCCATGTGAGCAAACACGGGGACTAACCAGGCGAATTGTCTGCATCATCCTGACACATCCTCTGCAGCGTCCCTCCCTCCTGCTCTCTTGCCTTCTCACGGCCACCACCCGAGGCCTGACTATCACCCTGTCTTCACTGGCCTCCTGCACTGACCTCACATCCATCCCCCGGGCCCCGGGGCATTCTCCACACACCAGCCAAGGGGGTCTTCTCATGACCCTGACCGGGACACTTGCTAGAAGCCCTGTGCTGGCATGCTTTTGGTAAAACCCTAATCCTCACACAGCCTGCAAGGCTCCATGTCATCTGCCCAAGCCAGTGAGGCCCGGGTTGGAGATACTTTGTGTGCACATGATCGCAATTGCCAGATTTTGAAGAAGACAGAGGGACTAGGACAATGATGGGAGCTGTAGGGAGGCGGGTGTCAGGTGATGAAGAGGAAGACCTTTCTGTCTGAGCTCTATGATAACGGAAAGAATGCCTGGAGAAGCGGGTAGTTCCCCATCACCGTCTGTGTGTGTGTATATATGTGTGTGTGTGTGTGTGTGCGTGCAAAGCAGAAGCTGGGGGACTCCTTGGCAGGGAAGGTGTTAAGGAAATCTGAGCATTGGTTGGAAAGATGACTTAGCTGACATCCAGGGTTTATCTTATTTCATCTTTAAATGTTTCATCCTACAGTTTCTTTCAGATGCTCTTCAGGATCTGTCTTTCCAAATAAGAGTTTCAAGAGTTATCTGTCTAGCCAGCTAGCTATAACCCATCTGTCCACTCATCCGTTCATCCATCCATCCATCCAGCCACCCACCACCATCCCTTTATACATATATATATATATCCTTCCATCTACCTGCCCACTCATCCATCCATCCATCCACCCATCCATCCACCAGCCACCCATCCATCCATCATATATATGTCCTTTCATGCACCTACCCTCCCATCCATCCATCTGCCCAGCCACCGCACCCATCCATCCATACATATGTCCTTCCACCCACCTACCCTCCCACCCAGCCATCCATTCACCCATCTCTATGTTATATTTCCTTCACATATTCTTTTCTTTGCCATAAAGAATGATATCAAGGAAGACTATGGCAGACGTACCTACAGCAACATCAATGTGAAATAACATTTTCTAGCATCTGTTTTGTGCTAGGCACTAGCTAGGTGCTTTGAGCATGTTGGTGTGACTGAGGCAGTCGATAGAGGGTAGAGTGAGGACTCTGCAACCACATGCCATGGCTACGAATCCCTGCTCTGCCACTTAATAACTATGCTGCTTTCAACGAGGTCTTTTACATTTTCTGTGCCTCAGTTTCTTCACCTGTAAAAAAAATAAAGGTTAATCACCTACCTTATAAGATTATTGTGAGGATTAACTGGGTCAATATTTGTAAAGCTATTAAAACAAAGCTTGTACATAAGAGGTACTGCTACTAATCCTCTTAATGACTTTCACTTGACATGGGTGATAATATTCTCATTAACCAACCTGGAAACTAGGCTCAGAGACATCAGGTAACTCACTTGAGTCACCCAGCTCTGAAGGGATGGTGCTGAGATTAGGGGCTGAGTTGCTGTGATTCCCAAGTTCATTGTGCTTTCAGACATGAGGAAACACTCACCACCTTCTGTGATGAGGTGATTAGTGGGTGCCTGAAAGGGAGCTGGGAGGAAAGTTCCAGGAAGATTAGAAGTGGGCAGAAGAACGCTCACTTCTTTTCATCTGTCGCAGAGGATTGGTGCATGGGGGTGTGGCCAGTGAGTGGGCGGGGAGCGGGCAGTGATTAGGAGCTGGTGGTATTCTTCTCCCTTCTTGGAGCATGAGGCCAGGAGAGGGCGGGCCGGCTCCACCCGGCTTCTGAACAAAGGGCTCTATAGGAGGAAAATATCACAGAGGAAGGATGCAGACTGCTGACACCTTGTATCCTACACTCTGAGTTTTTACTAAACCAGAAGTGTATGGTTTAATCGTAACTTTTACTGATGTCTCGCTCATATACGGTGACTATTTTCACTCTGATTTAAGCTCTCACTAGTTTTGACAGTGAAGATACTCAGGAGGTATTTTCCCTGCTCAATTTGCATTGTCCAGGCCCTCAAATTGACAGTTACAAATATGATTTTTGGTCCTGGCACGGAATCCCCCTGCAGTGTTGGCTGTCCGTGGAAACTGGCTCCTAGAAGGAAAATTTCAGTTTCCCTAGTACTGATTGGTTTTCGAGGGTTTTCACTGGTAATGCTCACCCTAGCTAACTTGAAGATGTTGGATTTGTACTGTGAAAAATGGGCGTTGGATACTTCTTTTTCCTTCTGAATTAATTATCCTCCATGCTAATGAGGTCTCTTTTCACATTCAAGAGAACATTTTCTGCCTTGTGTGTCAAATCCTGTCCTCATTTTGTGTTCTGACACCTCACTTGCCGTTTGGTGAGAACTCGATTAATTTTTACATGAAATAAATAAGGAAAAAGACACTAATGTCATTCCCTTTTTTTGATTATCAGTAGCTAATCAAAGTACTAATCAGGCCTGGGATAATTTAAGCTGTGTCGTTTCTTTTAGAAAGAGGTTGTCGTAAGCAAGCCTGTTCAATAAACTTGAACGGCTTCTATTTATTAAGTATCTCTTGTGCTGGACGTGAAGGCCCGCCTTTACAAGAGGTGGATGGTTGGTACAGGGTGTGTGTGCAGCAGAACTAGCCTGGGCAAATACGCTCATCTTACAATGCGGTGACAAGATGACATTTTTGTGACCTGGAAAAAAATGGATGTCCCCTGGAACACAGTGTCTGAATCCTGCCAACTTGCAGTAAGAATCTCAGCCCAGCATATGTGACTCACAGGGGCTCCGGCTGTCTCATGGAGCCATTAGGGACTTTTGGGGGGTGTGGAAAATATGCACATTTCATTATAAACGATTTAAGATGCCACAGGAGACAGTTGGAGTTACCTCCACAGCAGTGGACCCGGTCCTGTATGTCGGCAATGAATTCCTAATACTTATTTTCCTCTCCTGTGGCCATTTGGGAAATGAACAGATGAGAGTTAGCCTCATTAGCTGCATGGTATTTTAATTGGTTTAAAGGGACATTTTTCTTTCCTTTGTGGCTTTGGGACATCCTGGCAGTTTTCTTTGTTGTTGCTTCTGACAGCTGATCCATGGTGATTAACATTAAAACTGTTTAAACAGAAAGTGCTTATGAGATTGTCCCCCCAGGCATTTGGGAAGGGTGAGCTGTGCGGGATACTCTATTCTGCCGCTGCTGTCCTGGGATGCGAATAGCCAAGAACAGGGAAACAGGGATGACTTAGAATAAACAAAATTCGAGATGCTATGCCGTGCATTTTAAAGATTGTTTGATTGATTATATTTATTCATTTAAGAGCGAGAGAGGGAGAGCACGCGAGTGGGGAGGGGCAGAGGGAGAGAGAGAATCTCAAGCAGACTCCACGCCAAGCACAGAGCCCAATG
>NC_138370.1:173727079-173756877 GCF_054177405.1 Leptonychotes weddellii | reverse complement strand
CGCAGGTGGTTTGACAACAAAGACCTACAGAGATGTCCTTCTGTTCGTCCCAACCCCCGTGCTCCTGGTAAAGCACTTGCAGTTTACCCAACCGGCAGCCACAAGGTTTTCTTGTGCAAGTTAATCAATGAATCAATGAATGAAGGAGGAAGTGGTCAGGTGTTGGAGTTTCATCTTCAGCAGTCACAAATTACCACAAACTTGGTGGCTTAAGACAACCCAAGTGCATTGTGTAACGGTTCTGGAGGTCATAGTCCCCAAGAAAAATCAGCATGTCAGCTCTAGGGGACACTCGGTTTCCTTGCCTTTTCCAGCTCCTTGAGACTGCCCCTCTCCCTGGCTTCTGGCCCCTCCTCCCTCTTCAAAGCTGATGATCCCGTTCCTCCCACTCCTGCTTTCTCCTCACCTCTCCTTCTGATCCCACTTGTCTTCTGCCTCCCTCCTCCCACTATTAAAGACCCTTGTTAGTCATCTCTCTATGGTCAAGGTCAGCTGACAAGCAACCTTGTTTCTCTAATCCAGCATTAGTCAGAGGTTCTGGGGATTAGGATGTGGACATCTTCGGGGGACCATTTTGCATGCCACAAGAAGCATCCTTAAAGATGTCAAATCTACTGTGTCTGTGTCAGCAGAGAAGTCATTTTTTTCTGAGTCTGTGGAACATTGTTTGGTTCATTGGACATTTAACCATGCATGCTCTGCCCAGAGCATCTCTTGTGCTTCCCTCTTGCTTTGTGACCCAGGACGCTCTGCACGTGTGATGTTCAGTAAGTACTTGGCGGAGAAAATGAAAGATGAGATGTATGAGCTGTTATTTAAAACTAGACTAATTGGGTTTTGTCTAAAGGACACAGGAGCTGGTCTGACCTAAGATGGAAAAATCTGAGCATCGAAAGGAATAATGACTGCATTTGATTGAAACCCACCAAATCTATAAAAATCTGTAATTTCATAGTGATACTGTGCAGAGGCAGGGAATGTTCCTAGGTTCAGCTAAATAAACACTTGGACTCAGAAGACTCCCATAAGCCCCACTTGACCCCGTGTACGCACACGGCTGGAGGGCAGGAACATGGCTTGCTGGGAGGACGTCAGGCATTCTTCCATGGGTGTCCTTGCCCCAGGTCACACTGCACATGGTTTTTCCCCACGTGACGCAGCTCTGCTGCAAGGAGCTATAATCCACATCAGGCAGTGTGAGAGCCTTCCCGTCTTAAAAGCTTCTTCCCCCATGGGTGCCAGAATCTCTTGTAACAGCTCATAGGCAGAGCATCCAGGGTCCCCACAAGGGACACACCCAGTTCCCAGAGTCACTTCACTCTTCCCTGTTAGATATCCATGGTTTGCTTACAGGTCCTCCCATCCTGATGTGATCTACCAATCAGGTGTCATCATCCCCCTAAGCCGTGTTGCCTGGTAACATATTTGATGTTCTTCCCCTTACCGGTTTTCCGGGTAAACGTGATCCAGAGCTCAGACTCTCAGGTACTTGGCCAAAGTTTTATCAACCTTTTCCTCTCATACCAAACTAAACCAAACCAACAACAACAAAATAATAGACCTAAACACATTCGTCACTTCCAATGGGAAGTTCCTATGACAACCAACTGTCATGAGCAAAGGATCAAACATCCATTCTGTCTACACACTTTATGTCAGAGTAATTGGATTGTTGAAGAATCTCAGCTTTAAGAATGTGGAAGGGATAGAATTAGAAAATGTGTATTTTTCAAACCCTAATGAAATCATGGATCTAAGTGACAGTTACATGTGGACACCATTAGGTGAAAGTAGATAGATTTTACACTGCCCGGATCATGTTGGCCCCACTTTAGTCTACGGATCCCTCTTAGTAGTGACCCACCGTCTGACCTGATAGGAAGCACATGGTATTTTGGAAAGCACTTACAGGGTATTTTGGAAAGCAAATTAAGTCTGATTCTAATCAAGACATAAGGTCCAACTAGTACTTTACAGGAAATACACAGGCTAGGGGAACAGTGACACCCCATGGAAAGAATCCACCAAACCAGGATGTGGGGCTTTCTGCAGGGTAAATAATCCGGCTTCCCCACCAGATCAATGGTGTAAAAGAAAAACAGGGTAGGGGGGCAGAATAAAATGGACTTAACTGACATTGGGGGGATCTTGTTTGGTTCTTGAATGAAACTTCCCACTGTAAAAATCATTTTGACACACTTGAAATAGCTTGAATAATGACTGATACTAATTATTGGAGTTACTGTTAATATTTTAAATATGATTGATAATATATTTGATATGATCATGACATCGAGGTTAGGTAAAACAGATACATGTGTAGATATGCATATGCACGTGCTTATATGACATATATCCTTGACAGTTAAAGATGCACACTGAGGCATTTACAAGTAAAATGGAAAACATGAGATTTGCTTTAAAATGCTCAAGCACCGGGGTCTTGGGATCGAGCCCCCGCATCGGGCTCCCTGCTCAGGGGGGAGCCTGCTTCTCCCTCTCCCTCTGCCTGCCGCTCCCCCTGCTTGTGCTCGCTCTCTCTCTCTGTCAAATAAAATCTTTTTAAAAATGCTCAAACAAACATTAAGAGAGTAACTAAAATGAGTTTGGTAACTGGTGACAATTTTTGAGGTTGGGGTAGCAAGTACATTGGGAGTCATACTCTTCTCTCTACTTTTAAATGGTTGACAATCTCTATAATAATGTTTTCTTTTTTTAAATAATTTTATTATGTTATGTTAGTCACCATACAATACATCATTGGTATAATAATGTTTTCTTAAGACCCTTATCTTTTTACAATAAGATGCCACTTTCTCTCATCACATTATCGAAGATTTTTAAGCATTGTAGAGGGAGGTGTGAAATAAGGATCCTACTGCTTTGCTGGGGGAGTTTTGTTGGAAAGCAGTTTGGCAGGGTGTTCTAGGAGGCTTTGAAACGTTGCTCACATTTGATTCAGTAACTTCACTGTGGATCTCGTACTGAGAATATCATTGTGAATAGCAAAAACTCTTCACAAAGATATTTGCTGCAGGATTATTTTAGGTTTTGAGTTTCTCAAGTAACCCAAATGTGCAACACTAGAAAAATGGCTTAAATGAATCATAGTACATCACAAGGTGAACCATTTTGCAACCATTGTAAAGGAAACTCTTGCAGTTTTTTTTTGTTTTTTTTTTTTAGGATTTTTTATTTATTTGAGAGAGTGAGCGCACGTGAGAGACAGAACAGGATCGGGGGGAGGAGAAGAGGGAGAGGGAGAAGCAGACTCCCCGCTGAGCAGGGAGCCCGATGCAGGGCTTGATCCCAGGACCCTGGGATCATGACCTGAGCAGAAGGCAGATGCTTCACTGACTGAGCCACCCAGGCGCCCAACATTTACAGTTTTTAAACACCCCCGGAAGATGCCTGTTACAATGCTAATTGAAAAGAAAAGGACAAAATTGTCCTTGTATCTGTGTAAATGCTGTGCATCCATGGAAAAGCGTAGGCACAGAAAAAAAAATTATTGGAAACAAATACAACCAAATTCCTTCATTGGTTTTGTTGAAATGTTGGCCTTACAGTGAATGAAGTCGTCTTCTCTTTGTCTTTATTTTCCATATTTTTAAAATCATGAACATAAATTAATTTTTTCTGTACATCATTTTATACCTCTATAGAGGTATAATTAGCATATTATAAAATTCACCCACATTAAGAGTATAGTCTGATTCGTTACTATAAAACATACAGTCATGCAACCACCACCGCAGCCAAGTTCTAGAACCTGGGACCCTGTGCAGCATCTCGTTGATATTTCTTGAATACACTTTATTTTTAGAGCAGTTTCAGATTTACAGAAAAACTGAGAAGCTAGTGCAGAGTGTTCCCACGTACTCTGTACTCAGTTTCCCCTGTTGTTCACCTGTTACATGACAGTGGCACACTTATTACCATCAGTGAACCAACGTTGGTACATTAGGATTAATCAAAGCCCAGCCTTCATTCAGATTTCCTTAGTTTTTCTAATGTCCTTTTTCTGTTCCAGGATCCAGGGTACCATATTACGTTTAGTTGTTATATCCATTAGTTAATTTTTAATTAGAAAAAAGTTAAATAAATTGTAGTTTAAAATTCTCCAAATATGTTAACTATCCATTTCTCCCTTGGCCTCCTCATTGTTGCTGTCACTTGTTGACAAAGACCAGGCCTTGTATTAGTTCTGTTCCTTACAGTTTCCAGCGTGGCACCCTGCAAATTGAATAAAGTAGAATCTGTGGATTTAGTTGCTGGCCATTAGTAAGTGGCTGGAGCAGGAGAGGGAGGAAGCGGAGGAGGGAAAAGGGAAAAAGAAAGTCCTTACCTACAAATGATTTAAAACCTCAGAGCTCTGAGGGGCCTTTGGTTTCTGCTGTGACTTCGTGTAGTGGCATCCTCTTGGCTTTTGTGTCTCCCAGGTTGGAGATCGCAACCCTGAATCGGGCGGACTCAGACCTGGAGGCTTGTCGAACCCAAATCAGCAGAGACATCATTGCCCTTCTGCTGAAGAGCTTGACCAGCGCTGGCCACCTCTCCCCCCAAGTAGAAAGGAGGATGGGTGCGGTTTTCAAACAGCAGTTTCTATTGCTGGAGAAAGAAATTCAAGAGGAATATGATCGGAAGATGGTGGCCTTGACGGCAGAATGTGACCTGGAAACAAGAAAGAAGATGGAAAACCAGTACCAGAGGGAGATGGTGGCGATGGAGGAAGCGGAAGAGTTGCTGAAACGTGTCAGTGAGAGGGTAAGGCAGCCTCAAAAGGAGGGCTTCACTCGCCTCTCTGCTCCCTCTCAGGGATTCGTCATTTATCCATCCATCTGCCCATCCTTCCACCCATTCACCCACCCACCAATCCTCCCCACCCATCTATCCATTCACCTGTCCATTCACCCATTCATCAGTCCACCCACCACTCTTCCATCCATCTGTCCATCCACCCACCCACCACCCTTCCATCCACCTGTCCATCTATACATCCATCCATCTATCCCTCTACCTACCATTCTTCTGTCCATCCACCCATCCATCCATCCATCCATCCATCTACCTACCACTCTTCCACCCGCCCATCCAACCATCCATTTGTCCATCCACCTATCCATTCGCCCATCCATCTAGCCATTCACTCACCCACCACTCTTCCATCCACTCATCCATCTATCCATCTGCCTACCACTCTTCCATCTACTTGTCCACCTACAGTCCATCTATCCATCTACCCACCCACCACCTTTCTGTCCACCTGTCCATCTATACATCTATCCATCTATCCCTTCCCTACCATCCGTCTGTTCACCTGTACATCCACCCATCCATCTGTCCATCCATCCATCCATCTGTCCATCCACCCATCTACCTACACTCTTCCATCCACCCATCCACCCACCCATCTATCCACCCACCTGCTATCCTTCCATTTACTTGTCCATCTACAGTCCATTCATCCATCCATCTACCTACCACTCTTCCACCCACCCATCCATCTGTCCTTCCACCTGTCCATTCACCCATCCATTCAGCCATCCACTCACCTACTACTCTTCCATCCACCTGTCCATCTATACATCCATCCATTCATCTACCTACCACTCTTCCATCCACCCATCCACCCACCCATCCATCCATCCATCCACCTACTCACTACCCTTCCACCTACCTGTCCATTCACCCACCCACCCACCCACCACTTTTCCATCCATCTGTCCATCTATACAGCCACTCATCCATCTACCTACCTCCCTTCTATCCACCCGTCCACCCATTCATCCATCCATCCACCTACCACCCTTCCATGTACTTGTCCATCTACAGTCCATCCATCCACCCACCCACCACCCTTCCATCCACCTGTCCATCTCTACATCTATCCATCCATCCCTCTACCTATCATCCTTCTGTTCACCTGTCCATCTACCCATGCACCCATCCATCTATCCATCCACCTGTCCAGTCTACCTATCCATTCAGCTATCCATCTATCCATTCACCCACCCACCACTCTTCCATCCACCTGTCCGTCTATACATCCACCCATCCATCTACCTACCATCCTTCCATCCATTCATCTATCCATCCATCCATTCATCCACCTACCACCCTTCAGTGTACTTGTCCATCTACAGTGCATCCATTCATCCACCCACCCACCACCCTTCCATCCACCTGTCCATCTCTACATCTATCCATCCATCCCTCTACCTATCATCCTTTTGTTCATCTGTCCATCCACCCATCTGTCTACCCACCCACTATCCTTTCTTCTACTTGTCCATCCAACCATCCAGAATTTATTTAGAAAGCCTTTATTGATCACTTACTGCCTCTTGGTCACTGGGCTAGGCAGTGAAGTACAGAGGAAATGAGACATGGTTCTTGGGTTCAAGAAGTTCATAGTTTAATGGAGGATCTTCACATATAGAAGATGTGACCTCATTCAACTATATTAGAATAGAGATATATTCACAGTGCCATGGGACATCATGGGGAGAGTAGAAAGGCTTCATTCATGGAAGAGTGCACCACAGAGAGCATGGCTCAGGGAGGTTGTGATGTCAGTGTGTGTGTGTGTGTGTGTGTGTGTGTGTCCATCTGGGCTGCACTGTGCTAGATCGTGGAGCCCTCCCACACCAGCTCCACCATCAGATAAACCTGGACTCCCATTCCAGTATATTCCAGTTCTGCTCCTGAAGGCTGTAATTAGCCTGACTCTGAAACAAGGCTGAGGGCGCCCCCTCTGGGGTGGCTGGGAGAGGTCGTGCAGGAAAAGCAGCCACCCGGGGCATGGGCTGCTCCAGGCTCAGTGCACAGTGCTCTGCTCTGAGAGTTCTGACCTCTCAGCCTTCCTAGGGCTGGCCTCTGTTGATCAGAGATCAAGCCTGATTTTTCTAAGAGATGTGTCCATTTCTGTCTTGAGGGAATCGTGCCAGAGTTTTTTCCTGAGTGTATCAAATCAAGCCTGATTTCTGTCTTCCTCTGTGAGAGCTGGCTTGTTCAGTCCCTGTGGCTTGAGCCCACATTTCCTGGTCTGGAAATCTGTCATCCTGGGGAGGTCTAACACCTGCATAGGAACAGGCTTCTGAACTGTTAACTTCCGTTCCCCAGACTGCTGGCCGCGCACAGAGATCCCCTGGCAGTGGACACACAGGGCTGACGGCTCGTGGCTCTCAGCAGGTCATCTGTCGTCAGCCCGCACACACGCACGCTGGGCAGTGACACAAAGAGGCAAGATTCGTGCTGTCTCAGCCCCACCTGCCCCCTTGTATCCCGGCCCCCTCACCTTAATATGCCTCCTGTTTTCTGCTTGGCTCCCATATGAGTTTCTGTGGGCGCTGTAACAAATGACCACAGATTTAGTGGCTCAAAGCAACAGATTTTGATTTTTTCATAATTCTGGTGGCTGGAAGTCCTAAATCAAGATGTCTGCCAGGCATGCCCCTCTGAAGTCTCTAGGGAAGCATCCTTTCTTGTCTGTCTCAACTTCTGGTGGCTTCAGATGTTCCTTGGCTGGTGGCCACATCACTCCTGTCTTGATTTCTTGTCTTCGCACGGCCATCTTCCGTCCTGGGACTGTCACCTATTCTGTCTCTTTTAAGGATGCTTGTCTTTGGAGTTAGGGCCCACCCAAATAAGCCAGGATGGTCTCCTAAGAGCCTTAACTTGATTACATATGTAAAGATTCTCATTCCAAATAGAGCCACATTCACAGGTTCTGGGTTAGGATGTGGTTGTCCCACCCATGTGTCCTCGGGCAGGTGACCTTCTCCGAATCTGTTTGGCAGGGAGCGGGGGTCAGGGGAGGCACTCTTCTTGCCAACAGAGTTCTGCTGGCTGACCCCACTCTCTGACCTCCCTCCGTGACTACACTGGCTGGTCCACACCGAGTCTCCCTGAGCTGGGCACTTCAGAAACCATGCCGAGCTCACAGAGCCGTGATTCAGCCCCTAAACCATCTCATGATATCTCGTTCTCTTCTCTCTTAAATTTGTTATAGCTTTTGTTCCCATGGACACAGTGCCTACTTGGAAAGTGTCAGAAAACAGGAGTCAGCAAACTAGACCCATGAGCCCAGGCTAACCCGTGGGTGGAGAATGGTTTTTACGTTTTTGAAGGATTGTAAAAAATCAAAGCAAAACAAAACAAGTAGAGGAATGTGTAACAGCAAACCTTAGGTGGCCTACAAGCCTTAAAATATTTATCTGGCCCTTTACAGAAAACTTTGTCAACTCCAGCTCCAAAATAGAAAAAGAAAAACCTTGGAAAAAAAATATGTGGAACCCATGTCACCATCCAAGGCAGACAGACATTCATTTGGTCTGGTTTTGGAGCTCCTACTATGCCCCTGACCCTGGAGATACAGGGATGCTAAGGCTGTCCCCACTCCTGTCTTTGGATTTCAGCATACATTTTGACCTTTTGCTTTATACAATTTTTTTTTAACAAATTCAGGTGTATGCAGTTCATAGGATTATATGTGTTGCTCGTTCTCACTTAATATCATGGTATAAACATATTCTGATTGTATTAAGTGCTGTCACACTTAACGTTCACTGTGTGCAGGCATTGTTCTAAGCACATCATGCAGACCTTCTCATCAGATCTTCACACCGCCTCAGGGAGGTGGGAATTGATAGGATCCCACTTTTCCAGCTGAGGAAACAGATTTGGAGAAGGTCACCTGCCCGAGGACACATGGGTGGGACCAAGATGCGGACCCAGGCAGGACGCGCCGACCCCGTCCCTGCCCGCCCGCGTGGTGCAATGGAGCCTCAGATACCCTTGCTGTCATGGGCCAGGTTAACCCATCCGGCTGGGCTTCTACATTTAGCGACCAAAAGGCTGCCTGGAACAATGTAGTTTTTTTTTTTTTTAAAGATTTATTTATTTATTTGAGAGAGCGAGAATGAGAGAGAGCACATGAGAGGGGGGAGGGTCAGAGGCAGAAGCAGGCTCCCTGCCGAGCAGGGAGCCTGATGCGGGACTCGATCCAGGGACTCCAGGATCATGACCTGAGCCGAAGGCAGTCGCTCAACCAACTGAGCCACCCAGGCGCCCTGGAACAATGTAGTTTTAAGTGTTTCCCCAATATTGGCACAGATCAGTAGGGCCGAGAGGAGGGATGGCGGGACAGAGTGCTCCCGATTCCCTCTGCACCTGCCCCCACTCCCCAGTCTGCTGGCTTGCAGTGGGAGGCCGCCATCGTGCTGGGGCCCGTGGGTCACCCCGTTCAGAGACCAGTTGCCTTATCTGAGTCAGTGTGCTTCCAAAAATAGCATCCGAACTGCGAAAGTCGATAGAGCTATTTCTCTTCCAGGCCATGCAAGCCACTCCATCTTACAAAACTGCTGATGACCTTATAACTTATCTGTACATTTATCATAGTCATCTTTAAATAAAATGCACAGAAATATATTGGACATATTACTCCAGCAAGCATTCGATTTTTTTTAAAAAAAAGCAGAATTGGGTTTTTGAGTAGCGTTTAGGAATTCCAGTAATTAGAGACGAGATCTGTTCACATTTAAACGCCTGTGTCGTCTCGTAGAGTTTTTAAAGCCAGTCTCCACTGAGAGGCCTTGGGGGGAGTGGTAGTGACTACAGACCGTGCAGAGACAGCTTGGGTTCAGATCCTCACTCTGTTCTTGCAGAAGGTGCATTGCTCGGTCTTCCTGGGTCTCAGTTTCCCCATCCTGCAATTGGGGATACAATTTTTACAATTTGCCCATCTTGTTAGACTGAGTACAGGGAGTATAATTTGGTACAGACACGATTTTCTGCCACAGTCTCACATTTTTGATGGTGCAGAGTCAACATTATGAATGGCAAGTTGCTCTGGAACAGCCTGGCCCAGACCTCTGATTCTCAAACCAAAATTGAAGTGCCCTCTCCCGGTCCATGTTCCCCTTGACTCTCTCCACAGGGTAGGTTACTTTTTAGGGAGAGCTGAAAACCATAGGATAAACATGCCTCATTTCCCTGCAAAGTCCATTGCGGTGGAAAGTTCAATGGAGAGTTGGGGTCAGTGACCATGACTTCAACATATGTTTAAAAATGCATGTTTGTTGCCATTATATAAAGTATAAAACTTCGTATAAAACTGCAGGCTTCCAGCTTCTTGTGAAACACAGGGAGATGTGCTGCCCTGCGTCCAAATTCCTTCAGAGCCCCCTTCGGTGGGCTGAGTGGTGACTGGCCCTGTAGGCAGGCCTTGTTCTCCACTTTGCCCCATTCCCCACCACTCCCTAGTGTCTCTCATACCAGAACCGTTCACTCACTTCCATCTAGGAGCTGCCCTTGGTGGTTGTTGGGGGGGCGCCCCCCTGCTTTATGGTGTAGCCTTCTCATCAATTCTCCCAGAAGATTGAACTAGGTCAGGGGGTGAACCTATTTCTGCAGGTCTCTGGACCCCTCAGGAGGCCAGTGTAGATGGAAGTGAGGGTGGCTCCCATCATAAATTCATTTTAGGGAGTATTTCACCATGACACAAGCATATCATTGCCTCATGCCTCATTCTTCAGAAATATAATTCCAAACAAGGACAGATAACTTTATCTTAGGATTTCTGTGTGTGCGCATGCACATTTTGTCCTGGCTGTGAGAAGCTATATGGATTTCCTCCCATCTTTCATTCCTATTAATTCAAATAAATTGAAGTTTGCAGCTTGTCATATTTCATACTGTCAGTTGAGAAGGTCACTTTGATGAATGAATCAGCCTCACAGGGCGTTGGCCCCTCCCTGGGCAACAGAACGTCCCTGCAGTCCCAGAGTCAGGGGCCCGGCCCCCTCCTGGCTGTGGCTGAACCACATTCTGTAATGCAGATAAAAGCTGTGAACAACCACTTCTCTCCAGATGATCGACTCACGAAAGCCTTATCCAACCCTTTTTAGAAAATCAGCTTTGAAAAAAGGCCGTGTTGTTTTCTGGTGGCCGAGGCAAACTGTTAATACTGGGGAGGTCCCTGGGGCTGTGGGCAGGAGGGAGTCCTGGGCCTTGGGGCCTGAGGCTGCGCTGCATCCCAAGGGCAGGGATTCTCATGTGCTGGCTGCTGTGCTTTTGGGGGTTCCTATAAAAGTAACACTCTTCTTCCTGGACCAGATTCTGAACAAATTGAAAGGTGAGGCAAAGGAGCTGGAAAGTTAGAAATGCATCTATCACCTTTGTAGGGCTTTTGTGAGCGATCGGAGGTAGAGGTGGTAGGTCTGGGCAGGCGGCGACGTGGGTCCCTGACAACACTGTCAGTGGCCGTATGGTGCTCTGGTCCCTCACCACCCTCTGCCTTTCCTGGGTCCCCACTTAACCTACACAGCCACCACCCCACCCCCTTCTGCCACTGAGACCATGATCTCTTGACCTTGACCCCTGGGATTGCTGTGCCCTCTGCCTCAGGGACATGAGCACCTTCCCCTGACTTTGCTTCATCAACATGTCCAACGTCTGTGCTACTCCAGAATGTGGAGCCTGAAGATCTGTTTTCATCTCTTCTCCTCTCTTGGCACTGCTGGGAGCTGAGGAAGGACCCACAGCTCCCCGGAGCTTATGTTTCTTCACCTGTGAAGTGGACTGTGTTCATTTTCTGTGGCTGCGTCCCAAATCGCCACGCATTTAGCGACTTAAAAATAACACCCCCTTGCCATCTGTTTCTGTGGCCAGGAGTCTGGACACAGCTTAGCAGGGTTCTCCGCAGGATCTCAGAGCCCTGCAATCTGGGCCTCAGTTGGGCTGTCTGGCACTCGGGGCCCTGGTCTCAGCTCATCCAGTCATGTGCAGAATTCATCTCCTTGCAGTGGGGACTGAGGCCCTCGGCCCTGTGGGCTTCCCTTCTCTGTAGACTGTTCACAGGAGGCTGCTTGCTTCTTCAAGGCCAGCAGGAGAGTGTCTCTGTTCAGGAAGGCCCAGTTCTTCCTTAAGTCAGACCCGCCCAGGATCATTTCCCCTCTGGGTTAACTTAAGTCAACTGATTAGGGACCTCAGTTACATCATCAAGACCTCTTCACTTTCGGCATGTAATAACCAGATCATGGGGTGCCAGTCTGGTCGCATTCAGAGCTTTTGTCCACACTCAACAGGGGAGGATTTATACGATGTGGACACCACGGGCCAGGTATCTGTGGGCCATCCTAGAATTCTGCCTCCCCACATGGAATTAACTTCACTCCCCTCTTGGGGCACGAGCCTTGTGCTTGCAGGAGTGTGAAGGCACCAGGAACTCAGTGCAGGCTTGTCTCCTCCTTCCTGCCTTCATACCGAGCACACGAAGCACAGACATCCAGTAGCCATTTCTTAACGACTCTGCCTCCTTTCTCACCCAAATCATCTCAACTTTGGCCTGATTGCTGGTGTTTTTCTCTTCAACTAAGTTAAGAGCGAAAGACGGCAGAAATAAGCGGGAGAGTCTAACAGCACAATCCATTAATGTTTCCATTTTACAGGCTATTTTTAGGCAGTTTGATTTGCAAATTTCCGTCCCTGTGAATTTTCTGCTTTGAGACTATTCTGGAAAACATTAAGAGAACAGCAAAGGACAGGTTGCAGCAGTATTTTCCAGAGCTTAGTGGCTTTATCATTGCCAGCTTGGGACATGTGTGTGCCTGGGTGCACACCTGTGTGTGTTCCACATGAGTGCACACGCGTGTGCTTGTGTGTTTCCTGTGTTGCCGTGCATATGTGTGCATGTACTGTGTGCTGCTGTGTGTGTATGTGCTGTGTGTGCACGTGTGTGTGCTATGCATTGCTGTGTGCATGTGTGAATGCATGTGCACATGTACATGAAGGTGTATGCCTGTGTTGCCATGTGCATGTATATTTGCTGTGTGCACGTGTGTGTACGCTTGTACCCATATACATGTGCATGTGTGTATGCACTCTTGTGTTGCTGTGTACATGTATATTTGCCGTGGGCATTATGCATGTGCACTATGTTCATGCATGTGTATGCATGTGCATATGTGTGCATGCACTGTGTGCTGCTGTGTGTATGTGCTGTGTGTGTGCACATGTGTGATGCACTGTGCATTGCTGTGTGCATGCATGTGTATGCACTGTGTGTTGCTGTGTGCATGTGCATGTATGTGCCTGTATACAGGTGCATGTGTGTATGCACTGTGTTGCTGCGTACACGTATATTTGCTGTGTGCATGTGCACTATGTTCATGCATGTGTGTACATGTCCACATATGTGTATGCACTGTGTCGCTGTGTGCACATATATTTGCTGTGTGCATGCGCACTATGTTCATGCATGTGTGTACATGTGCACATATGTGCATGCACTGTGTTGTGGTGTGCATGTATATTGCTGTGTGTGCATGTATGTGTGCATGCATGTGCCTATGTACATGTGCATGTGTGTATGCACTGTGTTGCTGCGTACATGAATATTTGCTGTGTGCATGCGCACTGTGTTCATGCATGTGTGTACATGTACACATATGTGTATGCATTGTGTTGCTGCGTACACATATACTTGCTGTGTGCATGCGCACTATGCCCATGCATGTGTGTACATGTGCACATATGTGCATGCACTGTGTTGCGGTGTGCATGTATGTGTGCATGCATGTGCCTATATACATGTGCATGTGTGTATGCACTGTGTTGCCATGTGCATGTATACTTGCTGTGTGCGTGTGTGTTCATGCATGCATGTGCCTGTGTGCCTGTGCACACAGGAGCATGTATGTGTGTGCACATATGTGTATGCACTGTGTGTTGCTGTGTGCACATACACGTGTGCCTGTGTGCGTGCACTTGCATATGGCCTGGGCGTGCCCATGCATGCCTGTTGGTGTGTCATCTCACGTGCCGCCCCCTCTTCCTGCAGTCTGCTGCGGAGTGTAGCAGTCTCCTGAGGACCCTCCACGGCCTGGAGCAGGTGCACTTGAGGAGATCTCTGGCTCTGCAGCAAGAGGAGGACTTTGCCAAGGCTCACCGGCAGCTGGCCATTTTCCAGAGAAATGAACTGCACAATATCTTCTTCACCCAGATAAAAAGTGCTATTTTCCAAGGGGAACTGAAGCCAGAGGCAGCTAAAATGCTGCTGCAGGATTACGCTGACATACAGGTGAGGCCTCAGATCAGACTCGCAGCGGTGGGAGCTTGACTTCCCTGAACCGTGTCGGTGATTTCTCCTCTCCCGGAGTCAGTCCCATCTCTTCTCTTGGCTGTGTACTGTGAACTCACCACCTTTTCCTTCTGCCTCTCGATGTGTGGATGAGTTTCCAATAAATGGGGCCATTAGTAGCTTGAAGCCCAGGCCCGGGACTCAGGCTGACTTGGATTTGATTTCCAGTTCCACCAGCCATCAGCTCTGTGACTTCAGGCAAACTGCCTGACTTCCCTGAGCCCCAGGTTCCTCACCTGTAAAATGCGGGAAATAGAGCCAATTCCCGGAAAGCCTGTGCGTGGCACGATATATGCTGAATACACATAGCAGTGAACAACATATAAATATACATGTGCCTGTATGTGTGTGCACGGGCACGCACATCAGTGTATACCCGGGGTTTGCAATCTGTGTCTGGGTATGCCTGGCTGACTCTGTGTGTGTTCTTCCGAGTCAGCCTGAGTGTGAACGTTATTGATCCAAATGGAACAAATTCCTTAACGATAGCCAAAATAGTTGATCCGAGGCCATCACCATTGCTGTGGGATTTCTCAGGCCCGTGTGGGGTATTTTACACGCACATGTACACACCCAGCGTGAAATCACTGGTGTGCAATCCTGCAGCAGATCTCTGGTCCTGGCGAGGAGCAGAGCCGCACCAGAGGAGACCAAGCGACCATCCCCAAAAGGCTCCCGAACATGAGTCCTGCGGGACGAGAGGGCCACTCTCGGGAGGCACGGAGCATGAAGGGAACAAGGCAGCTTCTCCATTTTACTCTAGGTTTTTCCCACTCAAACCTCAGTGAGAGGGACTAGAGTAAGAATTCAGTTCTATTCCCAGGTAGGCATCCAGACCTCAAGGCATCATGTAGGTATTGATGGATTTTGCTGTCATTTTTCTCCTCGTGGTGGGTAGTGGCTGACTCTCAACCCTGGGGCCTTCGAGCTAGAGTGTGTGATCGTTAGTCATAATGGAGTCAAGAAGGAGACTTCCATGGGTGATAATGGTAGCAGGACACAGGCTTCTTTGACCCCAACTGCTGGAGTAGTGGGAGATGGCAGCTATGCGTTTCTTTATGTAACGGGGACAAGTTGGCGGTTCCCATGGACCCAGTTTCGTGGCGAATAGGAATATTGCCTCCGTATTCCTGTTATATGGATTCTGCTGCCAGTAAGTCAGGGAGATACCGGTATTCAGCCACATCTGACCGACCATTCTGCTTTTCACTGTCTGGACAGTGCACGGTCCCAGGCGTCAAGAACTGGAGATATCACTGCTTTGGTTAGAGAGGAGACTGTCCTTGGCATCATATGTATCTTGTTGAAAAGATACATCGATCTTTTTGGTGACCTATTGCAGGGACACTATTTCCACAGATGGGAAAAGACAGCAGAGCCAATCAGGGGGATGATACCACTTAGCCAATCAGGGGGATGATACTGCCGGTCTGATTACCACTGGTCAGCTGCATTTTGGAGGAGCCTACTATGATGTTAGTGCACAGGCCCTGGGATTAGATTACTGAGTTCAAATCCCTGCTTAACCATTTACCAGCAGTGCGATGTGGACTCAGTTTCCTCATCTGTGAAATGGGAATAATAGTACTCTTTCTCTAGACTAAGTTAAATAAGGCGAGAAACACTCTGAGCCCAGTGTCGGGCCCAGAGAAGACACCCGGTGTCAAGTAGGTTATCGATGTCTTGTGTTTGGTTGGGGTTTGTCATCTTGTCTCCCGTCTCCTCCACGAGCATGGAAGTTCTGAAGGTCATGGCTGATGGCTGATTTATCCCAGCACGTCAGCATCTGTGCTGGTCCTGTGTTTCAAGAACTCCACGGACGAAGGCTGAGTGCCTGAGTGAAATTTGCATCCCCTTCCCTAGGGCAATAATGTTGTTTTGACAACTCCTAACTCTCTGGGTCTAGAATGCACTTTTCCAAGCTCTCGTTCCTTACCAGTATGTCATTTTCTTCTAAGCCTTTGTTAAGAGCAGAGCAGTTTAAGGTGTTAATCCCCATGCTTCTATTCCTGTGTGTGTTCTTAGGAAGGAAATGTAATACTTTATAGGTCTAGGAAGAATATGCTCTAAGTTTTAATTAGGCATATTTTCTTGATTTTCTTTTAAACAGGAGAAATTAGAAGAGTTAATGGATTTTTTCCAGGCTAGTAAGAGATACCATCTAAGTAAAAGATTTGGCCATAGGGAGTACCTGGTTCAGAACATGCAGTCATCAGAGACCCGTGTACAAGGCCTTCTGAGCGCTGCTGATGCTCAGCTCACCCTGTTCATCCAGAAACATGAGAGGTAAGACCCGGAAGCCATCCCAGATGATGCACAGGAACCACCTTGCCCTGCTGTCTTCATCAGTGGTCAGTGAATGCACTGGGGGCGCCTTACTCATTCCTTACGATGAATTCTCTAGTTTTAAGAATCCTTTGCATCATAGAATTTCTAAAACCTTCATGATAGTTGGGACAGCCATACAATGAACCTTCCGTGTGCCCATCATTCAACTTCAGTGGCCAACCTTGATGTCGCTCTACAGCCCCACCCGGAGTCATCTGTTTTTTTAATTTTTATAAATATTTTATTTATTTATTTGACAGAGCAAGAGAGCACAAGCAGGGTGAGCAGCAAAGAGAGAGGGAGAAACAGGCTCCCCGCTGAGCAGGGAGCCCGATGTGGGGCTCGATCCCAGGACCCTGGGATCATGACCTGAGCCGAAGGCAGATGCTTAACCGACTGAGCCACCCAGGCCGCCCCCCACGCGGAGTATCTTAAAGGAAATCCCCAGCATTTCACTGAGAGATCAGTGGTGGAGGCTTACCTGAGCTGTGTGGTGGGAGAGCCTGCCTCTCCTTGAGCTCGGGCACTCTGCCGGCTCTTGCATTCACCTTGGCAGTGAAATCTAAATACACAGACGCTTCTTGTGCATTGTCCCTGGTTTTTCTCTGCAGCCCCGGGGGGACCATGTAGTCGGTGGTGATGCAGGCCCACAGCAGGGCGGCCTCCGCCCCTTTCCTCCCAGCTAGTCTTTGAGGTACTTACCTGCAAACAATGACATTTATTCTTTTTGGTTATGAGAAGCTCTAAAATAAATAGAGGCATGCCTATGAAGTTGGCTTTCCCAGGACAGTCTGTGGCGTTAAGAATTGGTTCTGCCACCTTGGTAATTTTTTTAGGACTCTGCGGCTCTCTTGCCCTATTTAATGAGGATTCTGTAAGGTGCAGATTACGTGAACACTCGCTACCCGAAGATGCTAATGAATTTGTCACTGCAGTTGCCTTGACATTCCTGATTAATATTCACTCAAGGAAAGAAACAGTTCTTTGCCCTGAGTTGAAGCACCTGACCGTTGGTTGTACTGTTGTGAGCAGTTACCAGGGAGGTGTGTTTTAGCTCTGATTTTTCAATTCTGTTTTAAAAAGTTGGCACAGGAACACCTGGGTGGCTCCGTCGGTTAAGCATCCCACTCTTGGTTTCAGCTCAGATCAGGATCTCAGGGTCATGAGATCAAGCCCCATGCCGGGCTCTGCACTCAGCACAGAATCTGCTTAAGATTCTCTCTCTTTCCCTCACCCACCCCCTCTGCCTCTCTACCGGCTCACGTGCTCTCTCTCTAATAAATAAATATTTTAAAAAATAAAAATAAAAAAATTAATTAATTAAAAGTTGGCACAGACATGTTTCTAAAGTATGTATCCACCATTCATTCATTTTTATATATTCACTCCTTCAAGAAACATCCATGGGTATCTACCTGTGCCAAGCAGGGGGCCCAGCCCAGTGATGCAGACAGACTGGGACTAGTCATGGTGATCGTGGTAGTAACAGACTATGTCGGTCAGGATTCTCCAGAAAAACAGCCGGTAAGATAGATATGAGAGATTGGCGCACATAATTACAGAGGCTGAGGACTCCACCACCTGCCACGTGCAAGCTGGAGACTCTGGAATGCTCTGGAAAGCCAGTGTGTAGTTCAGTCTGAGTCCAAAGGCCTGAGAACCAGGGGATCCCAGTCCGAAGGCAGGAGAAGGTGAAATGAGGTATCCAGCTGAAGCAGTGAGGCAGGACAAAGGAGGCAGATTTCCTCCTTCCTCCACCTTATGTTCTATTCGGTCCCCTACTGGATTGGCTGTGCCCCCCCAACTCTGGGGAGGGCTGTCCCCCGATTCAAGTGCTAATCTCTCCTGGAAACACCCTCCCAGACACACCCAAACACAGTGTTTAATGTGGGTGCCCTGTGGCTAGCCAGGTTAGCATGAAGAATTGGCCCTATGCAGTATTTCCTGCATTTACCTATTGGACTTTGCTGGTGACAATCCTGTCACCAGCAATTCCGAACCCACCGTCTCCTCTTGGAAAACTGTACCTGGAGTGCTGTGGTCCCCGGAGCATCACTGTCTGCTAGAGCTCTTGCCCAGGCTCTGCCCCAACAACAGGCAGTGTCTAGCATTGAGCTTTCTGGGCATGGCTCTAGGGACGCCGACCTTGCCCTTCTTAGCTGCCCGTTCTGCTCCTGCTCCTTCAGGTAAAGACTTTTTCTGATCAGACCAAACGAACGCAGAGACGAATGTCCAGCCACCGCAGCAGGCGAGCTAAGGGTGGGTCTGGAGAGTGCATCACCCACCTCCGTCTCTCTCCTAGAGCAGGGTACCTGGATGAGGAGCAGATGGAGGTGCTGCTGGAGCGCGCTCAAACAGAAGTCTTTTCCATCAAACAGAAGCTGGACAATGACTTAAAACAGGAGAAGAAGAAGCTGCACCAAAAATTAATCCTGAAGAGAAGACGAGAGATGCTGCAAAAGGTATGTGAGCAATGACATCAGGGGGGCCCAAGGCCACATTTCTCTGATGGTCAGGCCTGATTTAAGGGTAGGATCTAGAAGGATGGATGAGCTGCAGAGACTCCAGTGATCCTCTGTGAATACTCTTGCCGCTGCTGATCGATCTGTCAGTGGTACAGTTAGGAGGTAGCTCCACGGAGCCAGAGAGGCAGAGATTTATGCCGTATCCCCGATGCTGAGGACACACAGTAGGTGCTTGATGAATAGTGGTAGAATGGTGACCTTGTTTGGCCACCTGGGCCATCCCATGTCCTCACAACACAGAATGGAGACTGCCTGCAAGTGCTCTGAGAAATCCCAGCACGATGGACATCTTTATTATGCCTGTCTGGTTTCTTCATCCCCCGTGGGGTCTTCACGCCTATAGCTCTCTCCCCAGGGATCTTGTGTCCCCGTATCTTAACCCGCCTGAGGTGTGACCTCCTCCCTCAGGTCTCCCTCGGATCTCCTTCCGGAAAGACCTCTCCTGACCTCCTCATTTCAATGTCTGTCACAGATCTCAGGGTGTTTTTTCCCCTTATAACCTCGCGAGCTGCAGGTCCTCTGCGCCCAGGACACAGAATAACAGAAGTTCATTGACGTGAACTGTGCACCGGGCAGGCCTCTGAGAACCACACACGTATTAAACAACTCACTGAGTCCTCCCAACTACTCTGTGAGGTAGATCAGCCCCATTTTACAGATGAGGACGTGGAGGCACCAAGAGTTCTAGATGTTCACTTAGGGTCCCTCAGTTCATCCACAAAGGAGCCAGGCTTGGAACCCTGGTGGTCTGTTCTTGGGCTTTACCTACTCGATAAATATGTGTCCAATACATGTTCAACAGATAGAGCTCTCACTCTATTTGGGGTTACTTTCTTTTTTTTAGCGAGCATGTGAACTGAGAGGGGTGGGCAGAGTGAGAGGGAGAGAGAGAATCCCAAGCAGACTCCCCACTGAGTGAGGAGCCCAACGCGGGGCTCAAGCTCACGACCCTGAGATCATGACCTGAGCCGAAACCCAGAGTTGGATGCTTAACTGACTGAGCCACCCAGGTGCCCTTATTTCGGGTTACTTTCTTAAGCATACCTTTCTCTGTGTGAGATCGTTGGGAGAAGACCGTCACCGTTCTGTGCCTCCTGCACATGTTTCCACGGGCTTCCCCAGAGGGCTGTGTGCGCCAAGCCTGTCCCCACTGAGTTTTCCTCTCTCAAACCCCTGCAGCACAAGGAGCAGCGGAAGGAACAGCTGTCCCTCGGGGAGGCCCTGCGAGCTGCCGAGGACGCCAGCCAGTACCTGGGCCGGTGGGGGAGCCTGCTGGCGGAGCACAGCGCCGTGCTGGAGGAGCTGCAGGAGCGTCTGGACCAGGCCGCCCTGGAGGAGCTCAGGGCCCTGATGCTGTCGCTGTCCGAGAAGGCCACCGAGGAGCTGCGGCGCCTGCAGAACTCGGGGATGACCCAGGAGCTGCTCAAGCGCAGCGTGCCCTGGCTCTTCCTGCAGCAGATCCTGGAAGAACACAGCCGGGGGCTGGCTGCCAGGGCCCAGCAGCTCGAGGGTGAGGAGAGGGACAGGGACCAGGAGGGTGTCCAGAGCGTGAGGCAGAGACTGAAGGACGACGCTCTGGAGGCCTCAACGGAGGAGCAGGTGGAGCTGAGACGCTGGGAGCACCTGATCTTCATGTGAGTGTCCTCAGCCTCCTCCGCCCCCAGGGAGGGAGGGGCCGGCCCGTGGTTGTGGGGACGGCAGGTCCATGGTCACCTGAACTCGCAGCCCAGGGGAGAGGGCCACCCCGGGGTTGCAGCGTGAGGAGCCAGGGCCGGTGGGAGGTAGGCTTTGTAGCAAGAAGAGGGTGAGGTGCCCTGGGTTCCCATGGGAGGATGTGACTGGGGGGAAGCTAGAACCCGCTTACTCCCGCATAAGCGGAAACTGCGCCGGGACCCCTTGATCAGAAGCTCGGTCGATGAGGGGCCTTACCTGGGAGCAGAGTGGGGAGCAGAACTAGCAGGGAGGTTACCCTCACCGTCTCTTCACTGGGCCCCTTCCTCTGTTCACTGATGCGGTGCTTGAGCTATTTGTTTCATTCTTAATTTGAGAACCATGTCACGACGTAACCTCCGAGTAGGATGTCGGGGCCACAGCTGGCCGACTCTCCTGGTGATATGACTAGGAAACATTGGATAAATGGCACAGCTACTGTTTTTAAAGACAGGGGGCGCTGTGAGAGCAGAGGACCAGCTGAAGTGACATGCCAGAGGGGCCAGAGCCCCACGGCCCTGCCCTTCCTGCCAGTAGTTACCAGCTCTCCGTGTGGACTGAGATTGGCATGGCCCAAATGGGTCAGCTTTCCTGGTGTAACAGAGACCCACAAAGCTTTTGGCAGTCAGTTGAGGCTGGCCCATCAGACTGGAAACTGAAGGAGCTCCAAACAAGGCTAGTGTGGGGCTGTCGAGCAGAGTGAGATGTGGCCAGTGTAGAGTAGAAAACCTAGATTTAAATCCCAGCACCACCACCGACTGTCTGAGTGTAGGAGAGTTATTTAACCTCTAGAGCCTCATCTGTCTTGCCTTAAATAATACTAAATCATTTAGGGTGCTTTTGGCAGCACACGATACCGTCGGGTTGATAAAAGGTGAAGAAATTATTTTATAAGATGGGAGTCAAGTGGTAAATGCTTCCTGTCTTGATTCAGTGGCTCAATAATTCCATCAAGGACCCAGTTCTGATGGTCTTTCTGCTCCACTATCCTCAGTGCGCCACCTTGGTCTTTGGGCTCATTCCCTCATGGTTTCAGGAGGGCTGTTGTGGCTCCAGGTGTCACACTCATCATCTCTTTATAACATCTGAGCCATCACCCCTTCTGATACCACTGGTCAGGACTACATCACAGGCCCAGGCTGAAACCATTCACCGGCAAGGAGAATGAAGTGACCGTGACTGTCGGAGACCAGAGGGCTGTCAACTTTTTAAATGAAGCGCCGATAAGTGTAGTGTCTGAGGGCTACATGGTTTCTGTTGCAACTATCCAACTCTGCCATGGTATGGAGAAAGCAGCCATAGACAGTCTGTAAATTAATGAACTTGACTGTGTGTTAATAAAACTTTATGAACAAAAACAGGCCAGGGAGGGGCTGGACTTGGTCCGCAGGCCATCGTTTGCCCGTTCCTGCCTTAGACCCTTTGCAGCATCCCCCCTTGGGCTGTGAGGGGTGTTCCTGTCCCCAACATCGTTGGAGGGCAACCCCTCTAGACAGACACTGAGCAGACAAGGCGTAAGGAAGTGGCTCTGGGTTAGGTCATCAACCGTGTCTAACAAGAGGTCACCTTCACGGCATTGATGAGGGAGTACATGAGTTCATATATTTACATCTTTTAACACGACCCTTGATCTGCAGTTGGTGATTAGTAAGTAATGGCTGCTAGCATTGCCGCCATTATTCCTGTGCTGGAAGAGCTCAGATGATCAGGAGGAGAGCAGACACCTAAAGAGACGATCAGGACAAGCAAGCATGGGCAGGTGACCGTTCCGGGTACACTGGAGGGTCCAGATCTTCGCCAGGCTCCAAGGGAGGACTGCTATGTACACCAGCCACCAACCTGGCACTGGGAGCCGGAGATGAGCGGGCAAGGGCCACCGGCGCTCTGCTGAGAGGGGGCAAGACCCAGGGAGGAGCAGCTTGATAGGAGGTCCTGGTCCTTTTCTGGGTTAAAGTGGGGAGACCGGTGTGACTGGTGTGAAGGAACAAAGTTAAAACCATCACTAGCAGCACAGGGGAAATAACCCATAACCACCATCTACTCAGTCTGTTTATTTAGAGCAACTAAGTCACTGTTTCCTTCCAAGGATATGGTCGTACCCATTTGGCAATGACAGAGAGCTTCTTTTCCCTTTCCCAAACAGACCTCCCAATCAGCATTCCTTAAAGTTGCTTTTCCTTTCAACAAACCAACCAACCAACCCAGAAATTTAAGCAAACAGACAAACCCAAACAACCTGTTCAAGCAAAGAAACAAACAAAGCTTATGCTCATTTAGTATCCTTTTCTGGGTATAGACGCTTCACAGTTTAAGCTGAACCTTAGGCACACCGTTAATTCTGAATCCAGAGCCCTGTTTGTTGGACCTGGTTGCACGGACAGGAGTGTTTGGGGGATGTTGTGGGTCGGCAGGAGGGAATGAGTCCTTTCCAGCATATCTGCCCAGCCGGTTGGTCTCCCCTCTCTGCTGGGCCAGCATGCTGTGTGCTGGGCATCGGTGGTCCCTCCCACCTGCCCCTTGGTGGGGCATCATTACCATAGCATCTTGCCGCCATGCCCATCCTTCCTTGGCATTATCCTCTGGTGGGACAGGATCTGTCTGGCTTCGACCATTTCTTCTCTCCTCCTACACAGTGCTCTTCCCCAGCACTGACCTGGCCACCGTTCGTGTCCCTGGGTGTTTGCAGAGAGAGTGTGCCGTCTCTGGGCTCCTCCTCATCTCTATCTTTAGGGTTCTGTCTCTGTTTACTTCCCAGGCTTTGTTAGTGTTTTTTTTTCTTGAGCACACAAGATGCTATCTTTTCTCCAAGCCCGTAAAAATCAGATCCTTAAATGCCACTTCTTATTCCTGCGAATTGTTCTCAGAAGTAATGATTCAGTTCAGCACGCATCCCACCAAAGTCTTTTTACATGCTCCAGCCGGCTTTGGACTCTTTGAAACATCTGAATTAGACTTGACATTCCCATTACTGGCTGGTCGTTTTCTGCAACTTCATTTGGATCCATTTTGCAGAGAGTATTACCAGAGCCACCGCTGATTTAGACATTCAATGGAAAAAGAGAATTCTCACCTTGCTATCAGAAAACTCTTTATGATTTTTCTCAGGGTTGAAGAGGGTCAAAGAACAATGCCCACAGTGTGTGTCTGCTCGTCTGCTTTGCTTACTTAAGATTCCAAAAGGTTGCAGCCTTTATTTCTGAGGTGTTATGTAAAAATGGTTTTGCACAATCGTTTTGGGAAACACATTTTTAGAAGCTTTGTGATTTCAAGCAGGATAGAATTGCTCGAAACCTGGTTGAGGAAAGTAGGAATCAATAAGGATGCATGTTTTTGCCAGGAAAAGCATGTCTTTGAGACATCTTTCCTGAGCTCCTGCCTGGATCTTAAACTCCATCAGGGCAAAGACCCTGCCCAGCTCCTATGTTTCTGTCTTATCTGGGTGTCTACACAGCAAAGGATCAAGACTAGACCACAGAGGGCCGATCGGCTTGAGGATGGGCAGGAGTAATGACTCAACCATTTCAGAGTTGCTTTCACTTTGGATTCCACACACCTGCAAACACATGGGGCGAAGGTTCTCCAAGAGGTCAAGGACAAAGGAGCAGGTGCCCTTTCCTGGGGCTTAAAAAGTTGGTGCATCCCCTGTCGTGAGAAATCCAAGATGGGGTGTTGAGACATGGGCCTGGGGCCTTCAGACTATGTCCAGCTGGAGGCCCATGTCAGCTGGAAGGTCCTATTCTGTTTCCAGGGGAGAACATTCTAGCTAAACTGCAGTCCCGCTCTCCCTCCTTGAGATTTGGGTGTGGCAGGGCTGGCCGTGGCCTCCCACGGTAGTCCTGCAGGCATGTCTGCATTTAAAGCATCCACAGGGCACATTTGACCCAGCCGGTGTTGACTGGACATTGAGAATACCAAACAAATCTGGGTTTGTCTACAGAGAATATTTGTCAGATGAACAACTGAACAGACACGCATTGCCCAAAGTAGGAAGGAGAGGTCACTTGCTTGCTCCTGGCTCTGGGAGGAACTTCTGTGCAGGGGTCCCCAGCAGACTTCCCTTCATGTCTCCCTGGAGAGGTGGGGTTGTGAGCCTGTGACCGGCCTCCCCTGTAGAGTGGGCTGTGGGCCTTGCAGAAAGGAAGACTGGGAGGATTCTTCCATCTTCTTATCGGTAAGCGGAGGACTGAGTTGCGGGAAAAATTAGCAATGGTGTAGGTAAATGTATTTGTTCCCTCGGGGTTGCAAAGTTCCACACGCTGGGAGGTTTCAAAGTATTCTCTTGCTGCTCTGGAGGCTGGAAGTCTGAAATCAAGGTGTCAGCAAGGTGTTACCAGGCTCCCTCTGAAGACACTAGGACAGAATCTGTTCCTTGCCCCTCTGTTAGCTTCTGGGGCTGCTACCATCCTTGGCATGTGCTTGCTTCCTCACTCCAGTCCGTGCCTCTGTGGTCCCGAGCCCTTCTCCTGTGCCCGGGTCTTTCTTCTTTTTTTTTTTAAAGATTTTATTTATTTATTTGAGACAGAAAGAATGAGAGACAGAGAGCACATGAGAGGGGGGAGGGTCAGAGGGAGAAGCAGGCTCCCCGCCGAGCAGGGAGCCCGATGCGGGACTCGATCCAGGGACTCCAGGATCATGACCCGAGCCGAAAGCAGCCGCCCAACCAACTGAGCCACCCAGGCGCCCGCCCGGGTCTTTCTTCTTACAATGACATCAGTCATGTTCAGTGAAGGGCCCCTCCTCCTCCATTATGACCTCATCTTACTTTCGCATCAGCAAAGACCCTGTTTCCAAATAAGATCACAATCCCAGGTACTGGGGGTTAGGATTTGACATCTTTGCGGGGGACACAGGTCAGCCTCTAGCAGTAAATCACTCAGCATATTCCCAGCATGGAACGGGTTTTCTCTGCATGATGGCTGTCGGTCATGATCCTTTAAAACCCAGCGCAAGGCCCCCCTTGCCCCTTGTCCTCCTGAGCTGAGTTGGGCATCTCTTCTCCAGGCCACTGTCCCTTACGTAGTGTGCTACTGAGCAGGCTCGGCAGATGATGCTTTGTTTTCACGTCTGTTTCTAAAGCAGAAGCAGGCCCTCTCCCCCATCAGGAAGGCTGGGAGGCCTGTTGCCTGTCCGTGGACACCCTCACAGCCTGGCCTCATCCAGCTGTAACTTCTCTCCAGCATGATGGTGTGTCCCACACAGCACACATTAGGTGCGCAAGAGATTCTTGTGGAACGAACGCACAATTAAAGACATGATGGGTTTTTCTAGACATGGATTTAATGAATGGAGTTTGCTCTGAATTCCTAGCTTCTCCACCCCCAGCAACCCCCCCACCCATTTCCTCTATTTTATTTTATTTATTTTTAAAGATTTTATTTATCTGAGAGCGTGAGAGAGCAGGAGCTGGGGGGAGGGTCGGAGAGGGAGAAGCAGACTCCCCACTGAGCAGGGAGCCTGACATGGGGCTCGATCCCAGGACCCTGAGATTATGACCTGAGCTGAAGGCAGAAACTTAACCGACTGAGCCACCCAGGTGCCCCTTTTTTTATTAAAAAAATTTTTTTAATTCAATTTAGTTAACATAGTGTATTAGTAGTTTCAGTTTCAGGGGTAGAATTTAGTGATTCATCAGTTGCACATAACACTCACTGCTCATCCCATCACATGCCCTCCTTAATGCCCATCCCTCAGTTACCCCATCCCCTTACCCCCTCCCCTCCTGCAACCCTCAGTTTGTTCCCTAGAGTTAAGAGTCTCTTATGGTTTGCCTCCCTCTCTTGCTTTTCCAGGAAGCTCTGCTCCTCAGCCTTCTCCCTGTCTGAAGAGGAGCTGCTCAGGATGAGGCAGGAAGTTCACGGTTGCTTCGCTCAGATGGATAGGAGCTTGGCTCTGCCCAAAATCCGGGCCCGTGTCCTGATGCAGCAGTTTCAGACTGCCTGGCGAGAAGCAGAGTTCCTGAGGCTGGACCAGGCCCTGGCTGCCCCTGAGCTGCAGGTAAGAGGCTTGTCCCAGCCACTCCTTGATTATAGACACGGGGCCTCTCCCACCCCTAATGCTGTGGGCTCTGACCCCGCCGCCCACCTTGGGCTCATCTCTTCTCTTTCTGCAGCCGTATCAGCATCTGGCTACTCCTGGAACTGCCAAGCTTGTCCTAACCTTTAGGTGCCCGGCCCAGACCCCCTTCCTGGGCCCTGCATTTTAGCTGCTTATGGCTCACACCTGCACCCTCCTCTGGGCCTGGCCCCGGGCAGAGGGGCACCCCGTGGCCCAAGAGGTTTCTTTCTTTCCCTCCTGCTCCTTCAGCCACGCCCAGTGACCGACTCAGGGTACAGAAGCTTGGCCCCTTCTTTAAGTGGCACGAGGAGGATGCTCACGTCAACTCAGGTGGGTTAGGAAAAGGGAGCTTCTCACAGCTGATCGACAGCTGCCTTTTTTGAGCACCTATTACGTGCCTCAAAGGCAGACCACTCTTGGGTGCCGTGTTTGCTCCGGAGCGCCCCCATGGAGCAGTCAAGGCTAGACTTTCCTGAGACCCCCTGCCCTGCATGGCTCTTTCCCCTTCCTGATCTGGTTCCCTGACTCCCCACATGCTGCTCCGAGCTCCTCTCTCAGGAAACCATGCACAAGCCAACCCCATCTCTGGCTCTGCCTATGGGGAACCCAACCTAAGACAAGGCCTTTGAACTTGCCATTTCTTCTGCCAGGAACATGCTTTCCCCAGAATATCAAGGGCCAGCTCTTTGTGGTCTGTTCGAGCCTCGGCTCAACTTACCCGCAGAGGTCCACCCTGAGCACCCATCCAGAAGACCCCCGTCCCCAGGCATTCATCATATGGCTGTGGTCCATGTCTTCATGTAATTGATCACTGAAATGTCCTGGTTTCTCAGCCTGCTCACTGTCTGTGTCCCTGACGTGTTCACCACTCTGTCCCCAGCACCTAGAAAGTACCTGGCGCATAGTAGGTGTGCAGTGCGTGTGATTGAGCCGGCCAACCACCAAATGTATGCAAGATGTCGGGCTTCCCTGGAGGTGATACTATGTTGGGATTGAACACATATTCAAAGCACTTAAGGTTAGGTGATCCCATGCATGTTCATAGCAGTGCCAGGAGGTACGTTTCTCTGCTCATTTTGCAGAAGAGAAACCCACCAGCATAGGAAAAGTGGACCAACTAAAGCAGGGAGGGGGTGGTGGAACTGGGCTTGGGGCTGGTATTTTCTGACTTGAAACCCACTGTTTTCCTTTAGGGGAAGAAAAAAAATTCAGATGTATCCATATTGAATAAAAAACAGTGAGATGTAGAAACAACTTAGAAGTTTTTATGTTCTTTCATGTTAAAAAAAAAGGGTTTTTTCTATTTCTGTTCCTGGAAGAGTGCAGGATTTATAAGATGATGGTAGTTAGAGAGTAAGGGACAGAATAGCGAAGTTTTTTTTTTTTTTTAAGTTTTGGAACAATGAATAAAGATATTTCCATAGAAGTAAAGTGAGGTGTGGACCTCACTTTCCCCTGCTTTGGAGCTGATCGAGGGCCAATCCTGGCAGGAATTAAGTTCCTGTTTCTAAAGTTGTTTAGGGTGCTTGGTTTAGAAATAGTTGGCCCTGCACTCTACCTCAGAGGAGCAGATACACTTGCCCCAAGTGTGAACTGTGCTCGCTTGATACCCTGCAGAAGAGGGGCCACCTGGGTGGCTCGGACCATTAAACGTCTGCCTTTAGCTCAGGTTGTGATTTCGGGGTCCTGGGATTGAGCCCCATGTCTGGCTCCATGGAGCTCAGCAGGGAGCCTGCTTCTCCCTCTCCCCTGCTTATGCTTATGCACTCTCTCTCTCTCAAAAAAAAGAAAGAAAGAAAGAAATACCCTGCAGAAGAAATGCTCAGAAGGGCTGGCAGGGTTGGCTGAGCCTGGCTCCCTTCCGAGGGCCGTCGGCCGAAAGCAGAGGTGCAGGTGGTGGGTGGAGTCTGATGGCGCCAGCAGGGAGAGCGGCTCCACATGGCTTCACTAGGACAGGGACCTCTTCAGTCGGGTCCCCTGCTCAGAGAGGCTGATGGGTTGAGGTCCCATGGCTGGGAGGAGGAGGACCCGGGTTGGCTGTGCTGTCTGGTGGCGAAGCTTTGGCTCTGCTAGCTGGAGTCCTTCTCCCTTTGGTGGACCGAGGGCCCACGAACTGAGCTTGTTCAGGCAAGTGTACATCTTTCCCCCTCTGTCCAGCTGAAGACAACTTGCAGCTCTGGGGCCACAGGGGCCCCTCCCGGCTCTGGGAGACATAGGGCATGCACAGACCTGCAGGTGGTCACTTTCCTGCCCGTGTTTTCTCTTGTGCCCTCCAGCAGCAGTCCAAGGCGAGAAAGCCGCGCTCCAAGAGTAAAAGCAAGATAGACCTTTTGAGGAAGTGCATTGAAGACAAAATTCAGCTCTTTGAGGAACAGGCCCCTGAAGACCTGGTTGAAAAGGTCAGTCCTTCTGCTTTATCTGATCTCGTTGCCCACACAGGGCTGATGCCACCCCATTTCCAGGGCGTGGAGGGGACTGCCCATCTCGGTCGGCTGTGCTCCTGCAGCTGGGACCCACTGTGCCCCTCAGGCCTCTCCACCATCCTGTCTGCAACCCTCCTTCTGCGCTTCCCCACCGGATCTGGATCGTGCTGCGGACCTCACGTCTGCCGCAGTGTTGTAGGCGGTGGGGGCCGCAGCCCCTGCGCCTGGCCCTGCGCTGAGGCCTTCACACGAGCCGGACTGGACGTTCCTGCGCACACGGCGCATGAGCACACGGCGCTGTCCGCGTTCTTCCCTCTCCCCGGACGGTCCTTGCCGCCTTCCCTTACCTGGATGAATGAACCGTGTCCTTGGCTGTCCTGAGGAATTGCCTCTGTCCTCACGTGTTCCCTCTGCCAAGAAGCCTGTCCGGATCACCCAGTTCTTCCTGCTCATTCCTCTGCCCTGTCCTCCTTTCTTTTTATTTATTTATTTATTTATTTATTTATTTATTTTTATTCTTATGTTAATCCCCATACATTACATCATTAGTTTTAGATGAAGTGTTCCATGATTCATTGTTTGTGCATAACACCCAGTGCTCCATGCAGAATGTGC
>NC_138370.1:173670547-173726579 GCF_054177405.1 Leptonychotes weddellii | reverse complement strand
CATTCCCACCAACAGTGTAGGAGGGTTCCCCTTTCTCCGCATCCCCGCCAACATCTGTCGTTTCCTGACTTGTTAATTTTAGCCATTCTGACTGGTGTGAGGTGGTATCTCATTGAGGTTTCGATTTGGATTTCCCTGATGCTGAACGCTCATTTATTTTGTTTGCTTTTGAGTGCCTGTGAGTCCAGGTACCTTGCTTAATACTTTATATTCATATATGTATGGCTTATGTGTAATAGGTACGCCAGGCAGTCGTGGCTCCAGCGCCTGAACCTAAAGATCTCCCTCTGCTCCCTGTGGTCAGGCTGCCTCTGCATCAGATGCTCTAGTCAGGATTGACAGGGAATATTCTCATCGCATGTGGTCATCTCTCATGGTCATGCAGTGTGGGACAAACACGCGTTGGCTCCCACATCGATAAGATGAGGATTTTGACATTGATAACCCGCTAGTGACAGGGTTTTTGTGAGGATCAGACAGGAAGGCACTTTTAGCTTTCAATGGGCTGCAGTGCTGGTTTTGTCCAAGGATGGAGCAGCTCCACGTGAGCGCCAGAACCCAGAGGAAGGCAGACAAGAGGCATTTGTCAGCTGTAACCTTTTAATGACAGGCCATCCTCACAATTGGCTCTCTCACTGTGGCAAGTGCCAATAGAATACGCACTCTCAACTCAACAGCTTTGATGTTCCTCCCGAAATTGATCGATTGCGTTGTCTTAGCATTCAAAACGCAATCGTTCAGATTTTTCATTTCCAGGGTAATTGTAGAGGGAAATGACAGCCCCGGGTTTGCATGCCAGCAGCTGAGAGTAGTGTGACCATGTTCCGGGATGGGGAAGTGCCTCAGGGCTCATGTAGCTGGAGCGAGGGCCTGGGTCAGAGAGCCATGGCAAAGCCTCTGTCTGGCTGGCAGTGTGGTGCCCCAAAAGGGACTCTGGCTTCACTGCTGGGGCTGCCAAGCATGCTGGAGGCACCTGCTAGGTGTCTCCTTTCTTTATGAGAATCCATGTCCGTGATCCCTGCAACCCTCCCCTCCAGGTTGATATGTGCCTCATCTGGACTCTGCCATCAGAAGAGGTTGGGAGAATTGCCCAAGGTCACACTCAGTACGCACTAGAGCTGGGGATGGAACAAGGCACATCTGCCTCCATCACCCACGCCCTTCCATCATGGTGCTGTGACCCAGCAAGCTCAGACTGTGTGAAGGCTCAGCCTCCCGAGGTGGCTCTCCCGTGCCCATCCCACGTCCCCTCGCCTTTCTTTGACTTCTTCCCTTGCCCTTCTTGTCCTGCCCCTGTCCTTCTGTCTCCTTCCACTTCCTCCTTTAGGGAATGTTTTTTGGACTGCCTTCTCTGGGCCAGTCCTGGTCTCGGTTTCTGCTCTTGAGATGTTCACAGTTTCAGATGAGCGGCCACTTTGTGCATCAGCCATTTGGAGGTTCGCATCCTGCTTTCAGATAGAAAATCCACTGGGCTGATCTGCACTCCACCTTGCATGAGTGGCTGTGTGACTGATTCACAAAGAATCATGTGACTGATTCAGAGAGACAGACAGACAGACAGACAGACAAGGGTGGGCTTCCTGCCTGACATCTTTTTCTGCATAGCTGAGAGGCTAATGGAGTGAGGACTCTGCTCTGGTCCCTGGCAGCTGCTTGAGGGGCTGGGGTGTGCCTGTGATCAGAAATGGGACACTCAGCCAGGGACAGCCAGGCCTTCTGATGAGCTCACTGTAAGCTCACAGATGCATCATTTTAAACCTGGAAGAGTCTGGAGGGCATGTACATTTTAGAATAAGTTAATCAAGTTCATAATTAAATTTCTGTTGTGACTACTTGAAATTTACAGACTAATTTGAGAATTATTCCATCCCCCAAAAGGTGGAATGTTTCTTTTTTATTTGGAACACTTGTTTCCGTAAGTAGGGTGACCATAGATCTCAATTTGTTTGGGACGGTTCCAATGCCCCTCCTTTTCCCTCTTAACTTGGTGATAAAGCATATGGTCACCTTATACATAAGGTCTTTCTTTGTGGTGATTTCTAGATACATTATAGGTTTGCTTGCAGTTGTGAATGGTAACCTATTTTCAATTATATTCTTGACTTAATACTGGTGTAAAGAAATGTTACCAGTTTTTATTTATAAGTCTTTCCAGACTGCCTTATTCTGTGTCTGGGGCCAGACATCTGGGTCCAAGTCCTAGATGGGCCACTTGTCAGCCGTGTGATGTGAACTTCTTAACTGTTGTGTGCCCTGGTGTCCTCATCCTTCAAATGTGGATAATAGAAGCACCCACCTTTTAGGGCTGTTGTGAGGATTCATCTACCGGTTCTCGTGATTTTCTGGGTCATCAGTCATCATGTCCACAAATAATTGTAGTTTAGTCTCCTCCCTTCCAAGCCGCTACCTCATTTCTTTTTATCACTGTTTCCACGTCCTTATCTGCTGGTTCCATCATCTCCCTCACTTCCACTGACAGATTGTGCTCTGGATTGTGGATCCTATTTTCTGGCTTCTTTGTGTGCATGGTAATTTTCGATCAGAAGCTAGGCATTGTAGGTTTTACATGCTGGGTCCCAGGTTTTGTTGCATTTTCTATAATCGTGTTGGAATTTTGACATGTATTTGAGTTGTTTAGGATTAATTTTACCCTTTCAAGACATGCTTGTAAGTTTTGTTAGGCGGGATCGAGAGCTGCCTTTAGTTGAGGGCTAATGTATCCCCATCACTGAGGCAGTACCCTTCTGAGGACTCTCCCTGATGCCTGTGTGCTTTTTTCACTCTACCTAATGGGAACACTGACTCTTCCCAGCAGTGTGAGATCTCCGGCAATTGCTCTGCCTGAGATTTTTGGGTTCTTTTTCTGGTGTGATGTAGTTTTTTTATCCAAGCATGCCCAGCACTTAGCCAAAGACTTGAGGACACCCCTGTAGGTCTTTGGAGTGCGTTCTCTCTCTCTCTCTCTGCAGCTCCCTCCTCTTTGGTACCCTGCCCCACAAATTCTAGACACAGTGGCCTCCCAAACTCTGATTTTTTTTTCTTAACCTGGTGCACCTGCTGGGCTTCCCCCGGGTCCTCATCCAATGTTGCATCCTAGGAACTGCATCCAAGCAGCAAGCTAGGGTGGCTGTGGGGTCACCTTGTCTATTTCCTTTCTCAGGTAGGCCAATCCTGTGCTGCCTCTTGTCCAGTATCTGGAAACTATTGCATCTTGTACTTTACCTGGTTTTCTGGTGGAGGGAGAGTAAGTCTGTTCCCAGTTCTTCCATCATGGGCAGAAGTAGAAATTTTTTACCTATCCTTTTGTCATTGATTTTGAATTTTAACCTATCCTTTTTTAAAAAATTTTTCGGTTACTGATTTGTAACTTTGCTCTATTTTTAGTCAGAGAATAAAGTATATATGATAATAATGCTTGGGAATTTATTGTGGCTTACCTTTGATTTTATATCAGTTCTATTTTGAAAGATATTTGATTTGTCCTCAGAAAGGTTGTTTTCTGTTAGGTATGGAGAAGGGAGGCCTCAGAGGCAGGTAGGAGCTAGGGTATGGGAGGCCTGGAGGCTGTACTAAGGTGCTCAGCCTTTGAGGCAAAATTGGTAAGATTTAGGCACTTTGTAGAGAATATTTGGGGGGATATATTCATTTTTAGTTCTGTAAGGAGGTCTCTATTGGCCACTTTTCCTTTCCTGAGCTCTGCTCTCTTTGGCTGTAGGGGATGTGGGCCTTGTCTTAGTCTGCTGAGATAGAAGCTAAGGTTGCAGTCCCCACCACCACTAAGAAATGGCTTGATTTCTGTGAACTGAAGGGCCCTGGGACTAGACACCTCAACAAGGCAAAGGGTCCAGTGTAGGCGTGGTGGCCAGAGTCGCCCTACAAGGGTCAGTTATGTCAGTCCCCGCTATTCTCTCCTGGAGGGCAGCCAAGGAGGGCTGCTCAGAGGTGGGTGCCTGATTGAGGAAGGGACATTCGGGCTTCTTCCCTGACCTCCAGGTGACTCTCACCAGCTTGGGACAGTTGATCAGATCTGTAGGACTAGAGGGCTGCCACTCAAAATGGTGCCTGGCCAGGGTCTTACCTGCTGAATGCCTTGACCAGGACTGGGAATGTATCTCTTCCACTTGCTCCAGTGCCTAGGCCAATCCACAAAGCACAAATACACAGCACAAATTATGGGACTCATTTTTTTATTTTCCAACTAGTAGAAATAGTTCTATCTGTCTGTCTACATCTGCGCTCTCTCTCTGTCTCACCTGTCTCTGCTTTTTACCTAACACTGAAACTTGAAGACCTTCCATATCACTACATAAGAGTTTCCTCGTGGCTTTTTACAGCAGCATGACATTTCATGGTATGTGTGACCCTTAAATGATGTAGCCAGCCCTCAATTAATGGAAATTTAGGTTCTTTTCAATCCCTTGATATTTCAAATGATCTTAGATCCTATTCATATATCCTTCTCCACTCTGTAGTGAGACATGTGGAGCAATAATGACTATTTCTGTTTCACAGATGAGAAAATTGACACTCAGAAAGGTGGAGGGACTTGTCCAAGGTTACACTGCTGGCAGGTGGGTGAGTGGAGCCTAAAGCACAGGTCTCTTGATCCCCATCCCTGTGTCACATTAGCAGATCTGAGTTGATGGATCCAGAAATGAAGGGAATGTTTCAGCTAATCTTAATGTGCTCCGCTGTTGTTTTTGCACACAGTATATATAAATTTCTCATAAATATTCTTTAGGAACATTTAAATATGAATGTGAAAATGACACGATCATATTTCCTGCTCACCCGTCATTTCCGGTGTTATTTTAATGATGTTGTCCTCTGTCTGGGTGGCATGCCTGCCACTATATCCCTTCACCCACTTATTATTCATTCTCTGTTTCCAGGTTTCATGACATGCTGTGCATACACAGTTCATTAGCACTCCCTTCGTTCTGGAGTGGAACTCCTGCACTGCAATCGACCGTGCATCCTATTGTGTTCCTGCGGCTGCCGCAGCAATTATGCAGAGGTGGCTGCCACCGCTATCAGGAACAGCTCTCCACACTCTGTCGTTTCAGAAGTGACTAGAGTTTAAGCATGAGAATAATGTGCTCATTTTCCGACGACCTGACAAGAGAAAATACTGATGGCGCAGGCTCTTCTAAAGCTTAGAAGAGAAGGGGCGTTGACAGGGAGGGCATTTTAGGAAGGGGAGAGAAAATCTATCCATCCACAAAGACTGGGAAAGCCTCCACATGGTTCCCTTTATGTCTGCTCTTGCCCCTGTTTTATCCCTTGAGGCAGTGTCTGTCAAAGTCATCTCCTGAAGCTTTGTTCTAAGGGAAGTTTCATAGCTTCCCACCATCCCCAAACAGATTCCAGATTCCTGAGTGTGGCATTCAAGGCCTTACCTTTCTAATCTGTCCCACTTCTACCTTTCACACACCAAAAGGTTACCACAATTCTCTTTTAATGGTTTGAATGTAGTAACTTTTTGTTACATTGTCCGTTTTTAAAAGTTTTCTCTTCATTTTTATAAACCTTATGCATGCATTCTTTTAGAGTCAAATAATTCTACAAGGTTTGTGCTAAAAAAGAGCAACTCCTATAACCATTCATACATACATTCTCAAATCCCCAGAGGCAATGACTTCTAATTTTTTAGCTAGATCTTTTGGCATTTACCTCCATATTACCAAATAACATGCTTGTCTTGCTATTTCTTGATTTCTTTACTTTGGGTATTATTTATTCACCTTTCTTTATGGAAATACGATTTAGCTATCTTTCTTCTTTCAACCTGCAACACACATGAGGGTTTTCTGTTTTCCTCAATATATTAGATGTATATTAGAGATTTCTATTACTATGATTATTTAAATATTATTCACATCTGAGTTATATAAAACTGAGATTCGTTTTTCTTTTCTGTATAACTTTTTGTTTTTTCCTGGAGTTAATACTGCCCTTTGGTTTCTTTTTAGTTACTTTTCTATGTACTTACCACTAATTCAATACACTTTTTGACAGCTGACCAAATATCCTGTCAGGACCACCACACAAGTCATGCCTTCTATTAATTTCATAACCTTTAGGAGTTCTCTCTGTACAGCTGCTGTGTTCCAATCTGGATGTTGTTATTTATACCTTATGTACAGCTGCCATCTTGGGGTCATGCTATAAAATTCCTTCATCCTTCTCTTTCCTGATTTGTTCCTTGTTTTAATGAAACACATCTTAGTTTCTTAGGAAAGGGCACGTCGGAGATTTAAATATTTTGAAATTTTGTAAGACTGAAAATGTTTTCATTCTGCTCCCATCGTCAATGGGTAGTTTGACCAGTTTCGGAATTTTTCTTAAGTTATATTGATTATGAACTCCCCTTCTTTTCTCTAATCTCTTTTTATGGATCTCTAATTATTCAAATGTTAGACCTCTTATCTATTAGCTTTCTTTTTTTCATTATTTTCCTTCTCTTTGTTTTTTGTTCTGTTTTGTTTTGTTTTACTTTCTGGGGAGTATCCTAAGTTTTATCTTCCAAACTTTTAATTGAATTTTTCATTTATGTTTTATTTATTAATTTATGAAGAGCTTCTTTTCCTCTCTGAATGCTCTCTTCTTAAGGAAATTATTTTCTTTTATTTTTTGTAACTCTGAGAACATTGTTTTTTAAAGTGTTTTTTTTTTTTAATTCTGCATATTTGTTGTTACCTCTATATTCATTAGAGGCTTTTCCTAGTGTGTGGTCATCCTTGGTCTGCTCATATTTAAGAGTAAAGTACTCAAAAGCTCCTTAGAAGCTCTGAGCCTATAAGCAGGGCCTGTGGACTGTGACCTTCACCCTGATGTGGCTGGGCTAGACCATTTACTTGGGGAACCCCAATGTTAGGATCTTTCTTTAAGGCTGGTTGGAGTCCCCAGATAAGACCATTCTCCTACCTATATAGTAAAGAACTGGCTGCCCACATTTGAGGAACCAAATAGAGGAAGAAAACTGAGATTTTAGAAGTCTGGATGTGAAGTGTCACTCGAGTCCTCTGTTTTATATGGAGACTGGTTTCTCCAAGTTCAGAGACTCTTTTGGAGATTAAATCTTTAGTTGTCACTGGGGGGAGTTGGGTGGCAAAAATCCTAGAGGCTCCACCTCTCCTCTTGTTTACCTTCAGCTTTTACCTCCACGTTCCAGTGGTGCCTGCATTCTGTGATGCTTAGCGGGAACCCACAGCACAAATTGTGTTGCTTCTTTGCCAACTCCATTTCTGGCTTAGAATTCAGTTTTGGGGGATCTGTTGAGTCCTTCGCTACTCAGTCATCTCCTTTCCAGCTTTCAAAATTTTGTGGCTATTGTCTGTTTTCTCATTTTTTCCCACCTTTCCATTCTGCCTTAAAGAAAACAGCAGATTCACGTTACAAATCTACCATCTTTTGTTAGGAAGCTCTATTGTCAATATTTTTCTATGTTGTGCATGTATTTCTTTTCAGAGAGAGAGAACATGAGAGCTGGGGGTGGGGATGCAGAGGGAGAAGCAGACTCCCCACTTAGTGCAGAGTGCAACACAGGTCTCGATCCCAGGACCCTGAGATCATGACCTGAGCTGAAATCGAGTTGGACTCTTAACCCTACTGAACCACCCAGGCGCCCTGTGCATGTATTTTTATAATTAAAAGTGAAGAAACTTTTTTAAAGGAGGAAATAAAACCCCCAATATTACAAACCATTATTTTCATATTTTTCCTGCATCCCCAGAGACTCTATTTAACTAATTATAATAATTACAATAAAGAATAATAATGGTATAATACGGCAGTTACTATTTGTTAGGGTCTAATTGGGTATCAGAAACTATAGTGGGCATTATCCCCTGTCCTTTTATTATATCTTTTCCACAGTCAAAACTGAGACTCAGGTTAAGCAACCTGTTGAGGTCACACAGCCAGTTAAATGGCAAGATTATGTGTAAGAGATAACAGATCAACCATAAACCAACCAAACAAAACTATGCTGACTAGTTTAAGGCAGTACCCTTGACTTGTTTGAGATTTTTGCACTTTGATTATCTAGCTGATGGGGTGGGTGGTAGTATCTTTCCTGTCATAGAAATCAGTTTTCCTATCACTAAATGTAAGCACTAATAATGTTTATTTAGCAGTGTGGTATTTCATTTAGTAAATATTAACACCCATTTATTGAGTCTACTCCCTTCCTGATGCAAGATGGAGGAGAGAACCTTCAATTTTTTTTTTTTTAATAATATTCTAGTTTATTGAAAAGATAAACCAAATGAGTTTTTCTATAAGTATGAGACAGGCCTATTTTGCCTATTATTACAGCACCCTTCAAATTTCTTAAAAATATATACATGTGAGCCTTCAATTTTGAACCCATCCTGCAAAGCATGGGTAAAACTGATCTGAGTGTCCTGGGGCCAGCCACGAGGATACAAGGGCATGCTCCTAGTAAAGAACATTTCATCAGTCCACTCCTCCCAGCCTTTGGACGTGAGATTCTTGATGTGACCACTCTCTCTCCACGTGCGACTTGGCTAGCGATCTCCTGGCCCCTCTCCACGCCTTGCTTACTTTTTTCTGAGGAGGGTGTTATCTGACTGGTGGGATTAAAGAGGGCGCTGGGCATGCTCAGTGCGGCTCCCTCAGCTCTCCTCCAAAGCCAGGCAGCCTGCAGGAGGCCCCTATTCTCTGTCCACCATGGGCTGCAGTTGGCAGCCTGGGGGAGTGTGTGTTCATCTGGACACTCCCTCCACCCCACCCGGGCTGCGTTCTCCAATGTAGATCTCATTACTGTTAAAGCTGACGTTTGGCCTCTGTCTGGCTCACCCATGCTTCTGTTTGTTCCAAAACCTGGGCAGGGAGGCTATGGTGTCTTGAACTCCTTCAGTGCCAGTAATTCTCTGCTGGCTGACAGGAGTTGATTTTAATTTGCATTTAAAGGATGTCACCGAACCTAGAAGAAACTACATTTTTTGAAAGGCACTGGGAAGCGAGTCAGAGAGAGGAGTAAGGCAGCGGTTGGAAACTTCCCATTTAAGAGTATTTAGCAGCATATTATTTATTACTTTAGATAGCTTGAATATTTAACGAAGGCTGTCACAGAAATGCAAATCTGTACCCTTTCCCAGGGCTCTTTTTAGACAAGGATGGAAGCCCTCGCTAGAGGCACATTCTTACTGTGCTGGAATTAACAAATTAAACTTTCCAAAGAAGAAGAGGAAAGGATTTTGGAGAAACTTTCTTATCTCAATTTCACTCTCCACGTGATTCTTACAGTACATAGGAAAGGCTTTATGCTTGCCCCCCATGTTTTAGGTGTGAATTTGCAGAAATGAAACTCGAGATCCCCTCATGGCCACCTCGCTCTGCCCCGCCCCCTTGAAGGGGGCTCAGCTTTACAGGGTATCTGGGCCACCACCCATCCAGCGGTGGGGAGGATGGAGACCCCCTGGAAGTGACGTGGAAATCTGAGCTCATGGCAGATGCATGATAAGGGGACCGCTCATCCCTTTCTTGGCCACCTGCCTGTCACTTGTGTTCTTCCTCTTGAGGGACTTGCCCTAGGTTTGCCATGGCCCTTCCTGTTGCCTTAGGGTGTGCAAAGATGTTACAACTTACCAGTTGGTAGCCTTCAAATACATACAGGTTTTGTATGGCAATTAATTATACCTCAGTAAAGCTTTTGTAAAATCCTGTGTGTTAGGAGGTATTATTCCCATTTTACAGATGACAAAATATAGTCATAGGCAGCTCAGTGAACTTGCCCAAGGTCACGAACTAGTACATGACAGAGTCAGAGCCTACTTCGGTCCTCAGTGATGAGCTCCTTCAGGGTCAGATCCACGTCTCAAGCATCTTCGCCTCTTCTCTACCCCCGCCCCATCCCCTCGGTGCATCACACATTCCTGTATATTATACATATTTGGTGCTCATTAATTATTTTTCGGATTGATGAATGAAGCATAAATATACTTTGTAACCTTGGGGTGAGAAAGCAGCTGTGGGCAAAGGGTGTTTGCAGGAAGACTGCTAGGATCCGGGAAGCGCTTTAGAGACTTGCGTCCCCACATCCCCGTGAGGGGGCTATCAGACACCGCTCTTGGGGTCCCACAAGGCTTCGCCCAGTTTTGGAAGGACGTGGGGCCACCGTTGGAGCGGTGTGGATGCCTCAGACTGAGGATGGCTGCCCGCCCTTCCACAAGGCCCACCCGGGAGGCCCAGATGTGATCCGCAGTTACCATGGAAACCATCAGTGGGCAGGGGGCTGTCACCTGGTTCTCCAAGCTAGGGAAGGATTGGGGTCTAATAGCATCCTTTTGAGAACAAGGCTTCTTGTTCTTGTTCAAGCAGGGGAATGAGCCTCCATCTCCCAAAGCAGCTGTCCTCTGCCAAAGCTCTCTGCATTGTTGCCTCTGGCCCCTGATGTCTGTGGGCTTTTCCATGAACCAAATATGCAGGTTCCCCTACCATGTGACTTTGCGGACCCTACATGCCATTTGGCGCTCTTCTGCATTCTCTGAAGCTTGTTGAAGGCACTGCCTCTCCAAAAAGTGCTCCGAGCACCCCCTCCCGACAGAATTTTCTTCCCCAGCTGACAAGCCATCTGTGTGTTTCTTTGGGGCACTTCTTCCCTCTTCCCCCCACTGGAGTTTTTCCTGAAGGTCAGGTTGTAGAGAAGAAATCTGAGCTTTTCAAACTGGGATTTGCATCTCTCCGAGGGACACACAGACGGGCACAGGAAGGCCGTGCCGCCTTGGGGGACACAGGGTCGTCGTCCTCTGCCAGGCTCCACTTCGTGTAAATATTCTTCCGTGTATCAGCCCCTTCCAAACCTCTGACGATAAACATAGGATTAAAAATAGGTTACATGGGGTGCCTGGGTAGCTCAGTCGGTTAAGCGTCTGCCTTTGGCTCAGGTCATGATCCTGGGGTCCTGGGATTGAGTCCTGCTTGGGACTCCTTGCTCAGCAGGGAGCCTGCTTCTCCCTCTGCCCTTCCTTGTGTGTGCTCTCTCTCTCTCTCTGTCTTTCTGTCTCAAATGAATAAATAAAGTCTTAAAAAAATAAAAATAGGTTACATGGCAGAAAACAAAATTCTACAAACTTTTTCAGTATTTTTTATTGGGGTAAAATATATATAAGGCGACATTTACTGTCTTCACTGCTTTTTGTGTATGGTACGGTGGCGTGAAGAACATTCACTCTGTGAGGCAACCACCCCCACCGCATCTCCAGAACTTTCATCTTCCGAAACCGAAGCTCTGTCCGCATAAAACACTCCCTCCCCACGTCTGCGGCCCCCAGCCCCCGGCACCCACCGTCTGCTTGCTGTCTGTGCATCTGACTCTGCTAGGTACCTTACGCAAGTGGATTCCTGCAGTGTTTGTCCTTCTGTGACCGGCTTATTTCACTTAGAGCATCGTGTCCTCTAGGTTCGTCCATATGGTAGCAGGTCTCAGAACCTCCCCTGTTTGAAGGCTGTGTAATATCCCATTGTCTGGATAGACCACACTGTGTCTATCCTCTGTCGATAGACACCTGGGTTGCTTTTACCTTTGGTTTTGTGATTGAAATTCCACACACTTCCAAAGATTAAATGAAAGCCTTCCCCAAGGTATGTGCTTGAGCAGGCTGCTCGTTGGCTTTTGGTTTATTGAGCCCCCTGTGAGGGGAGGGGGTGCACAGTTACAGGGACCTGCCTTTAGGGGCTCAGGCGGTGGCATCTGAGAAGATTAGACCCCGTTGTTCACGTGGCAACTTTTCTGGAGAAAGTATAAGAGGTGGTGATCATAGAGCAAACACACAGATGACAGAATGAACTGCTTGGTTATGTGACCGAGGGGAGTGGACGGATTCCCTCCTCTGGAATTTACAGAGCCTTGGGCATGGGGCCTTTCCCTGGAGGGGCCTGTGGCCTGGCAGGGTCAACAGTGTGGTGAAGGCCAGCCCAGGAGAAGAGCGTGGAACATAGGAAGGACAGAGAAGAGAGTGACAAACACGTGCCCAGTAAAGACACTTCAAAGAGAGTAGTTGGAGCCAGGGACCTGAAGGACAAGTAGGAGATCTTCAGGAAGACGGGGATGCCGGGCATTTGAACCACAGTGGGGAGCCCTGACAGCAGGCACACAGCATGGCGAGTCGGCTGGCCCAGGGTGGCCCGGAAGGGTGGAGTCCCAGGGGTATGGATGTGGGTGGCAGAGGAACAGACCAGACTTTCCAGGTCTGCCTCAGCTGGAATCAGAGCCTGTGTTAGAAAGGTTGAACTTTCATCCTCCAGCTGGGGAACCTTGAGGGATTTCCCGCTGGGTAGCCACACAATTGCCTGTACCTTGGAGAGTGATAAGTATGGAGTGAACACCAGACTCCAGAAACCCAGAGATGCCCTGCGGGTGGTCCTTAGTAGCACCTTGCAGTTTCCAGCACACTTCTTTGTGAGTATTTGAGGACTTCCCGAATTCTGAGCGAATGACCGCCACAGCAAAGCCTAGCAGGGAGTAGTTGCTCCGACCTCTCTCCCTGCCGCCCTCCCCCGACTTACCTGCCTGGCTTCTGGCCTGCCCTCCCCAGGTCCGCGCAGAACTGCTTCGGGAACGCGTGCAGCAGCTGGAGGCCCAGGAGGCCCGCTTCGCGGAGTCCCTTGTCTCCCTGCAGTTCCAGAAGGCGGCCAGGATGGCCACGACCCTGTGGGCGTACACCGCCCTCCTGAGCATCCAGGACTTGCTCCTGGAGGAGCTGAGCGAGTCCGAGACCCTGACAAAGTTGGCCTGCGAGCAGATCCTGGGGTCACACAGCCCGGTGAGTGCGGGGCTCGGGAAGGAAGAGGGACGGAGCCTGCGCCACATCTGTGGGTTCGTGGGTTCATCCTCATGTGCTCTCCTGGCTCCCTCTCTGTCAAGTGAGTGCTCGCCTGCCCTGTCTACACTGCAGGGTCACAGGGAGGACTAAGGGAGGTGACTTACAGCTCAAGCCAGCTTGATTTCATTGCCCCCAAGAAGCAAACCTTTTGAGTTTTAACATTTTTAACATTTCCGAGACAGGGCACATCTTACATCCACAACACCAGGATGGTCATCCATAGACCTGTAAAAACAGCATGGCTTTCAGTTAACAGCACCTTAGCTGCGATGAAATACTGGATTGTTGTTTCTTTTTATAATTACACTTATTACCATTATTCCTACATGCTGCATTTTTTGTCAAGGCGTGAGAGGTATAGTCATAAACCGGAAGCTACAGAATCACCTGTTTTGAGGACTAAGCTTAGGTCCTTGATGAGTTGATTTTAGAACTTCCTATGTTATTATAATTCCTCTAGAGAGGAAAAGGAACCTATGCTTACTGGGTGCCAAGTACGTGCAGCCAAGCACGAACAGGCTGTGAATGGACACACTCTCGGGTAAGCATTAATCATTCTTAATCACACATCTCAAAATGCCCCTTTAAGCACGAATGATTATAAGTAGCAATCTGCTGCTGCTCTACCTTTATGCTCTCTGTCACACATGATATTACTTAATTATCGAGCTGGGTTGTGAAGTGGGTCCTGCTATGATGTTCAGTTCTCGGGTAGAGAAATTGAGATTCGGGCAGGTGGCCGGTCAAGTTCTTTGTAAAGTCCACGTGGCTAATAAAAGCCAGGAGCGGAGTGCAATCTGTTTCTGACTTCAACCCACTAGGTCACGTTCATGGACTATCCCCGTTGATCTCGCCAGTGGGGGTTGCCATCATTCCTTTTTCAAAAATCATAAATAACATGAGGTTCTGAAGAGTCCTGAACTGTTTTTCCCATAAACATTTTGCACCCTGCATTATGTCAAATGTTTTTAAGGATAGAAAGAAGTGGAAATGTTGGTATTTCTGCACAAAACATTCAGATGCTGGATAAATAAAAATAAACCTACATCTTAATGCTTTGCGAGTTCACAAGAGAATGTAGAAAATCCCCAAAGGTCAGGGATATCCCGGGGAAAGCAAATCCAGAGGCTCAGATCCTGGGGCGAAGACTGAAATCTGCAACCCAGGGATTTGGGGTTCATTTGAGGGAATAGGAGATGAGACCGGGGGTGTCCTGAAGAAGTAGAACACCCAGTGAGGGGTGAGAGGAGAAAGCCACCTGCTGTCAAAGGAGCCACCTTTGACAGGGAAATCTGTCCTTTTCTGGCCCTGCTCCAGAGCGCTGGGGGGAGAGTGGAGAGGGGGGAGGGGAATCTCCCTGGTGAATTTTTTTTTATTATGTTAATCACCACACATCACATCATTAGTTCTTGATGTAGTGTTCCATGATTCATTGTTTGCATATAACACCCAGTGCTCCATACAGAATGTGCCCTCTTTAATACCCATCACCAGGCTAACCCATCCCCCCACCCCCTCCCCTCTAGAACCCTCAGTTTGTTTTTCAGAGTCCATAGTCTCTCATGGTTCGTCTCCGCCTCCGATTTCCCCCCCATTCCTCCCCTACTGCTATCCCCTTCTTTTTTTTTTGGCATATAATGTATTATTTGTTTCAGAGGTACAGGTCTGTGATTCATCAGTCTTACACAATTCACAGCGCTCACCATACATAGCACATACCCTCCCCAATGTCTATCACCCAGGCATTGTTTTTTTTTTTTTAAGATTTTATTTATTTGTCAGAGAGAGAGAGAGCACAAGCAGGGGGAGAGGCAGGCAGAGGGAGAGGAAGAAGCAGGCTCCTCACTGAGCAGGGAGCCCGATGTGGGACTCGATCCCAGCACCCTGGGATCACAACCTGAGTCGAAGGCAGACGTTTAATTGACTGAGCCACCCAGGCGTCCCTCCCCTGCAAATTTGTAGTCAAAGGCTTCTGTTGGTATGAGGAAGGAATCCCAAAATACTTTAGCTCTCCAGTCAGGAAATCTCCCAAGGCAATAAATTAAATTAAAATGGTTCTAGGATGGATGACTACTCCAGTGCATGGCCAAAGCAAAAGCAGATCCTCTCCAGAGAAAAATATTCTCAATCTGGGCAACTCGGGATTTTCACAGATTAATTTCACCCAAATATGAGTTCTCAATTAAAATTAGAAGTCCCCAAACACATGAGCAAGACAAGATGACATATATATAGGAGAAACAAACAAAAACCCCAGTAGATTAAAATCCCTAAAGATGTTAAGTGCTCAGATCATCAGTATAGAATATAAAATAATGATTTATGAAATCATTTTAAAAATCAAAGGTAGTACTGAAATGACTTTAAAGTTTTCATTCATATGGAGAGCAGAGCGATTCTAAACTTGCATGTATGTAATAAACAACCCAAAATAATGAAAGAAAACTTGACAAAACAGCAGGGAGAAGTTGAGAAATCTGTCACAGTAGTGGGGGATTTCAGCACACTCCTCTTTCTGTGGCTGATCAGACGAGACACATTTAAAGATACTGATGAACTAATTAACCCATTAACCAACCTGTATTTAATGTCTGCCCACAGAATTTTACAGCCAGCAATTAACAAATACATATTCTTCTTCAGCACACATTGGAACAGTTACAAACAATTAAGTTATACAGTATTATTTGACCACCTTTTTGAAAAAGAACAATGAAGTTTGAATCCATTTACGAAAAGATTAGTACTCAAAGTCCATACTTTGAAAGTTTTAAAACTTACTCCTGAATAATTCATTGGTCAAAGAAATGATAATGGAAATTTTTTAAAATGTAGAACATAAAAATAATGTAAATACAACATATTAAAATGTGTGGGATTTTGCTAAAGTCGTTTTTTAGCTCTAAGGAAAATTAATGCCCTAAACTTATATTAGAGAAGAAAAGCTTATGATTAAGATCATATAAAAAACTAGAGGGGAACAATGACAAATATGTCTGTAGAAAGAAGGAAGGAAGATCACATAAATAAAATAAGAAAAAGCCAACCAAACAAAACCATGATAGAAAAGATCAGTAAAGTGAAAAGTTGAATTTTCTGGAAAAAAAAAAAAAAAGGCTAATAAAATACACAAAGCTCCGACATGAGTGACCATATGAAATAGAGATGAGGGACCAGTAAATAATAAAAAGCAACATAACTATACATGCAGTAGAGTTTTACAAAATAAAACTCTATGAACAATTTCATGTAGATGAATTTGAAAACTGAAAGGAAATGGAAAACTTTCTAGAAAATTCATCAAAATTGACTCAAGTAGAAAAAGTCTGTATATAGTCTTATTACCATGAAAGAAATTGACTCAGTAGTCAAGAAATCTTCTGACACACACACAAAAGCACGCATCCCAATAGTTTTACAGGTGAGCTCCAACAGACTTTTGCAGTCTCATCTACAAATTATTCCTGATGTTAGAAAACTAAGGACTATTCCTTATTTTATGAAGCTCAGCTCACCCTGACCAAAACCAGATGTAAGTCGTATGAGGAAGAACAATTACAGTTCACCCTCTCTTGTAAGCATAGATGTTCACTATATTACTAACATAACTTGGCCATCCATAAAATAATTAGTACATTACTAACTAAATTAATTAATTTAATTAATTTAGTAATTACTAAAATAATTAGTACAGCACAGCCAGGTTGAGGTTTTCCCAGGAATATAAGGTTGGTGTAACTTTAAAACCTCCATTTACAAAGTTGACCACATTAATGGATTAAAGGAGAAAAGAAAAAACTCCATATGATCATTTCAGTATAACCAATCAAGTATTTTATCGAATTCAACACCCACCCAAGATGAAAACTTCTCAGCAAATTAATGACGGGGGAAACCTGCACTGGGTATTTACCCAAAGTCCACAGCAAGTGTGAGTGAGAGGTGATGGGCGTGGGGGTGGGCTGGCCCCGAATTATAGGTGAAGGACAGGAGGGGCAGGTCAAGGTTGTGTATCAGTTAGGGGCAGAGGAGACACAAGGAGCTGGTGGTGTCCAGCTCACAGTTTACCTGCTGCCCCTCGAGGGCCCTGGACAACCCCTCAGTTCAGCCCTGAGATACCTCGTGGCTCTTTGTACTTAAAACCGCCCTGATTTCTGTCGTCACTGGGTGGTACGACACATTTGCAGTTTTATCTCACAGCCTTTTTGAGTAACATCAAAGCTTCCTTATTCTTGACTGTGTTTGGAAGAGTTCTGTGACCTGAACTGGGAGAGACTGCTCAAAGTCACATGTAGTATTGAGTTGGTGGAAACGCAGCTAGTGTTTTCTCGATTTGCATTTCGGAGGGAAGACAAACCTGTGGTTTGGCTCGAGATTCTAGATTTTCATTCCACAGTTTGATCATTCTGTGAAAACCGCTTTCCCATTGTGAACGGGTTTTTAAGCTGTTAGACATTTAGGGGAATTAAAAAAGCATGAAATGAAATGCTTTGGAAGAAAGGGCTCGTGAGAGAACCATATCGAGCGCACCTCCTTGGATGAAAGATTTAGACTCCTCTTGTGAAATGGGAACATGGGCAAGGCATAACTAAATCATGGGGCCAAGCGGCATGATGGGCAAAGCTACGGAGGATGGACTTCCTTATAATGGATAAAGGGACCGGGGACCGACTATACCCACGGTATCCGCCCTGTAGATCCACTGTTCAAGCCTGAACCCAGGGTCTTCCTCTGCTCTTCCTCTGGTTTACTGCCCACTTGCTGTTAGTCACCCAGTCTGTGGATTCTTCCTGAACTTTTGTCCTCACTTCTGACTTTTGCTGGCCCAGCTTTGCTGCTGATGAATCCAGATGTGAAAAAGAAAAATAACACTAATAGTAAGTTGCTTCCTTTAATCGGACTCTCATTAAGTCCAAAGCATCGTGGGAAGGGTTTGAACCTTCTGTCAAGCCCATGATGCTTTGATACCCATTCTACAGATGAAGGAGGGAGGCTCAGGAAGGTTTCGGCATTGCATCAAGCTCCCGTCCCTGGAAAGCAGAGCCTGTGCCTTCTGCAAAGCCTGGCTCCTGTCCTCACATCAGTTTCCCTCTGCCTACTCTGGCCCCCTCTACACTGCAGCCCGAGGAGGCTCTCTGAAAAACAGAAACGATCATTGACAGCCCCACCCTCAACTCTGGATTATTTAAAACCCTCTCCTTCACTACTCTCAGAGGGACCCCGCATTTCAACCCCCGGACCTTCTCGCTGCTCCTGCACCCTTGAGCGACGTTCAGGCCTCCATTCCTCTGAATTACCTCTGCCTCGCTTCTGCTTCACCCCTTTGCAAGCTCATATCCATATTTTGAGACAAGCCAATGTTGCCTCCTCTGCGAAGCCATCCATGATTCCCTCGGGCAGAGTTGGTCTCTTTCAGCTTTGTGCTCACACACCCTCCCTCCCCAATCTCTGCGATAGCAGGTGATGGCTGTTACCATCACTATAACTGTAAGGCTGTCGTCCACGCTAGGCTCTGAGTTCCCACAGTCCAGGGGCCATGTCTCATTCACCCCTGATCCCTTTTGCCCAATAAAAGGCCTGGAACTCTCCAGTCTATCATCTCATTATCTATCCGTCTAACCGTTCATTCAGCCTATACCTATGGAGTGCTTACCAGAGACAGCAGAGCTGAGGGATGGGGCCCAGAATCAGAGAAACCTGAAATCACTCCTCACTGAGGCTCCCGTGCAGATTTACGACTTCAGGAGTTTGACCGGTACTCTCTGTGCCTCAACCACCGTATCTATAGAATGGGATAATAACACATTTCTACCTTGTGCTGAATCGAGTCTAGCAGTACATGCTAGCCGACGTTATTATTATGAATAATCAAGACGATGATGCTGATCGTGACTGTTCTTTCTTCTGTGAGCCAGGCCCTGGGCTCCCTGTTGGAGAGAGGGGTGGACAGGCCAGCTGTGGTCCCGGGCTCCCTGCCCTCAGCAATGAAACCGCAGTGAGGAGAGTTCCAGAATCAGGCCTTGGAATTCCACTCGTGCAAAGTGGCAGGTGGCTGCACGGGGTGTGGAAGGAGTCTGGGGGCCAGGCTGGCCTCTGGGAGAATGTGCTGTCAGCAGTCACAACCTGCAGGACACATTCCCATCTCATTTCCTGTTCTCAGCCAGGACTCGCCTGGTCTTGGAAAAAACGTGTGCTCTCTGTGCTCTACTCATGCCCTGGAGACACTGGCAGCTGTGGGTTCAAGCCTGCCTTCCCCACACAGTGGTCAGGGCTGGCCAGCGAGAGTCTGAGATCAGTGAGTGGTGCACGACTAGGCTCCGGGGGTGCTGACAGAACGCGCTGTCAGAAACTCATTAGCTGTTGCGAGCTCTGTGTTTGGTTATGTTTACCTTTGGGATGCTGCAACAAGACGGATGGTCGTAATTAGAAACGTCCATGGGTTAGAAGGCCCTGCTCAAAAGTGTTCAAAGGCTTCCATGGCCCTGGGGGCAAAACCCAAATGCTCAGCACACGATGGCCTCGGTTTCCCTCTCTGGCCCCCTTTTCTTCACTCTTGGTTCTTGAGCAGTGTTTCTGAGCCATGGGGGGGGGCTTTGAGTCTCTTTTGACAATTTGATGTAAGCTTTGGCTCCTTGGCAGAAAGGCAGACTCTTCTGCACTTATTTTAGGAAGATGATGGACTACCATCCTCTAAGGAGCCCATCCGAAGCCCCTTAGGACTAAACCGCAGTTTCACCCCCTGCCCCGACTTAGAGCCCTGGCCTATCTGGTGAGTCGTGGGTTCAATATGTCTGCATTCTGCACAGCCTCTTGTAGCCAGATTATCTGATTTTATTGGCCCAAGAATGCAGATTTCTTCTGCTTGGTCAGTGAGAGGCAGTGTAGCATGATGGTTAAGGACACAAACCCTGGCGTGACCTGGCCTGGCTCAGATTCTGGCTCTGCCACCTAAGAGCTGCATGAGACAGCAAACTACTTTAACTCTTTTGCCTTAATCTCCTCCTCTGTAATGGGGAAAATAAGAGTGTGTATTCCCTAGGGTTGTTACAAGGACTCAATGAGATTCATATATAGTGGGCACTAGGAGCGGTGCCCAGCGTGCTGTGGGTCCCATCAGCGACAACCGTGGTTGCAATGCTCAGGCACAGGCTTCACCCCAGATGGATGAACGTGTGCTGGTGCCTTAACATATTATCAGCGACAGGTGCCATCTGGTGGGCTCGGTGCTGAGCGCTGCAGACACCGAGCTGGAGATGCAGCCCTGTCCCCTGGAGTTCACACTCTAACAGGAGGGTACAGGGACATCAGGCAGCTACAAAGATGGGGCAGTGTCTGAGTTGGCTCAGGCTTCTGGAACAAAACACCATAGCCTGGGGGCTAAAACAACAGACGGTTCTCTCCTAGTTCTGGAGGCTGGAAGTCCAAGATCAAGGCGCCAGCAGTCTGTTGCTGCTGAGAGCTTTCTTCCCGGCCTGCAGACAGCCACTTTCTTACTGAGTCCTCACCTGGCAGAGAGTGGGGGTCCTGGTCTCTCTCTTCCACGCCTTAGAAGGACACTAATCCCATCATGGGGCCCCACCTTCATGACCTCATCTAAACTCAGCTGCCTCCCCAAAGCCCCACTCCCAAATCCCATCCCGCTAGGGATGAAGGCCTCAACATAGGAATTGTGAGGGGCTGCAGACATTCTGCCCATCTGTGATGGGCATACACAGGGGAGGGTGAGTGGGCGCCTTCAGAGAGGGAGTCTGCACCGTCCCAGGACCTGAGGGGCCCTTCCCTGCAGAAGTTCTTGAGCCAGGGCTCGAAAGGAGACTCGGGAGTAGCCAGGCAAACAGAGGAGGGCCCTGCAGGTGGTGGGAGCCGCATGTGCGAAGGCAGGGAGGCGTGAGAGGTCGCGGTGTGGCCTCCTTGCGCTATTTGGCACAGCTGGACAGGGGACGCGGGCAAGAGTGGATCATGCCAGGCCCAGGAGGTCTGATTTAATCTGTGGACCCCTCACCTTCTGTGCACAGGAGCTCCAAGAGCTGGAGAGGAAGCTAGAAGACAAGCTGGCACATCAGGAGGCAGTCCAGCTACAGCGGGCTCTGGCGAGTCGGCAGCAGTGGGCTGGGGACGAGCCCGGGCTTCTGGCAGAGCCTGAGGATGCAGATTCTGGAAGGCACGTCTCTGCTGTCCTGCAGCAGGCCCTGAGCCAGGGCCGGAAATTACTGGAGCGCCACCAGCAGAGGTGAGCCCAGTGCCCGGCGGTGGCGCCGTGTGGGATGGGTCCTCTGCAGGCCTGGGGGCCCCTGGCCTCTCCACTCAGCTGGACGCCGCCCCCGGCTGTCACGTTCTTGTCTGAGGCATCCTCCCAGTGCTCAGACACCAGCTGCTGACTTAGGAGCGCACTTCTTCCCTGACATCTAACTATACTTTGGTTTATTTTCTTTGTAAGGTCATTGAGGTTTTCACTGAACATATTTTTTTAAGCTTTTTATTTTTAAATAGTTGTAGACTCACAAGAAATTTCAAAAATAGTGCAGGGAAGGTCCATGTGCCCTTCATCCCGCCTTCCCCAGTGGTAACATCGTACATAATCATAGCGCTTTGTCCAAACACCAGTGCGATGCAGTGAATACAGATCTTAACTCAGATCTCACCATGAACACAATAGTCCATATCCTGCTTTTATAAAATTATAAAACAGACAGAACCCCCATCTTTTGTTAGGGCTGTTCTTTGCATTCTTCTTAATTAACAGACAATTATCCTTTGCCCAGGGCATTAAGAACTCTTAGAAAACGTACTTTTAACGACTCCTAGTTTTCCACTGGGAATATAACGTTGATGTGGAAAGGACGGGGTACAAACTAGAGACGTGGTGTGATTATGTTTTTGAAAACACATGTGCACAAACTAATGAGCAGCAAAGAGACTCAGTTGTAACGGATGTGACTTCTGGGTGGTGAGTTTACAGGTTATTTTAATGTATTTGATTATGCTTTCCTGGAACTACAACATTGAAGTGCAGTTCTGCTCCACTGAACTAATTGTATGAGAGGCTGGATCTCATAAAAAAGGCCCGGAGACGCCGACCTGGTTTACACCAGGATTTTCGGGTATATGACCCTCTTGCATGCCTCATGCTTCGTGGTGGAAATTGCTCACAAGAAAAGCTTTTGACATGAGTTTCTGGTTGTGTTAGCCGACAAGAATGCAGGGTGGATCATCCATGGCGCCACCTCTCTCAGCTAAGGGACCAGGTAGGCTGTAGACCCTCTCACATGGAAGTTAGAAGGCCTGAGGGGGACCCCCACGTGGAAAGGCGCCACCAGCCTCTGTGGCCAGAGCTGGGACCAGGCTGGGAACATGGTTCTGGGTCTGCTTCCACACGGGGGGCACATGGTGGGTGAGGACTTGAGCATGACAACAATCCTGAGAGTTTTCCAAGTAGGACCACCAATGGCCCAGCAAAGCCACAGAAATGTCTCCATACAGCTCCCACAAAACTTCTCCCTTTGAAGAGCCCTCTGTCCTGGCGGGCCTCCGTAATACGATATTTGCAAAAGAAATGTTCTAGAACAAGAAGAGATACGCCTCTTCTGGTCATCTCTTTCAATAGATTTTTTAAAATATACAGATGAGATTTGTGATTGTTATTTAAATAACTAGATGGTCTTCTCCTGGGATCACGTTATAACCCAAAGTGAACTCACATAGATTTTGTCTGCACTCCAGTTGGAAAGAGGAGCGAGACCACAGCGTCGTGCTGGAGGACTGGCTGGAGAATGTGGAGTTCGACACCTTTGCAACCCTGTACAGCCAGGTGAGGACCCGTCAGCCGTGTCGTGGGCCGGCTCTCCTCAGAGTGCATGTGTCTTCACCTGTGGCATGGGCGGGGTGACAGCGGGACCCGGGCAGCTGCTGAGTGGATTGCTGACAAGCGCCTGGCACCAGGCCAGCAGGCAGAGGACATTCCCGTCAGGCCCAGGGGCAGCAACAGTGATGGTCCTGGTCAGCCTCTTTTCTGAGACTCGCCAGGCACCCAGACGTGTTTCCTCTTCTCTGATTGATGCGAGTTTAACATGCACAGAGGGGGCTCCGCCAGGAACAAAGCTGGCCACTGAAATCAGGTTTCACTCTCTTTAAATGCTCTAGCCATTCTGTTTCATGCCACTGCGCATTCCCTTTAAAGCAAGATACTTCCTCATTCCCGCACGAATAACATGGGAAGGGGGTGCCCCTTAAGAAATGAATGGCACTAACCCAGTGAGGCAGGTTCCCTGTGCTGTGGGAGAGGCCGGGACCCCAGACCCATTCCTCTCGGAACTCCTCTGTTTACCCCCTCGAGGCTCCAGGGTGACTGCAGCCTTTTGTAGACAAGGTGGAGTCCCCTTGACTTCAAAGACCCTGACATCCTCTGAAGAGACTTTGCTCATGAATAAATATTCACTGTGCTTCTAGTAAGCAGCAAGGGCTGTCTTGGGCACTGGGATTTCAGTAGTAAACACAAGGGATGAAGTCCATGCCTCCAGGAGCTGATATTCTAGTGGGGAGAGCAGGCAGTCAACAAAATAAACTGAATAGTATTTGATGTTTTGATGTGCATTATGATCTCATTTTTATAGTTATGTCCATCTATCCATCCATCCACCCACCTATCCATCCATCCACCTGTCCATCCATCCATCCATCCATCCACCTGTCCATCCATCCATCCATCCACCCACCTATCCATCCATCCATCCATCCATCTCTCATCCATCCATCCCATCCATCCATCCATCCCCCATCCATCCATCCCCCATCCATCCATCCCCCATCCATCCATCCATCCATCCATCCATCATCCATCCCCATCCATCCATTCCCCCATCCATCCCCCATCCATCCATCCATCCATTCATCCATCCATCCATCCCTTATCCATCCATCCATCCATCCATCCATCCACATATATGTCCAGAAAGATGCTTGGAATGGTGCTTGCCCAGTATTACTGATAATTATTTCTGGATAAAGGCATTTGGAATAATTATTTTAACATTCATCTTTGTGCTTTTCCTCATTGCTGAAATTCCTTAAAATTTAAACAGATTAAAATTAAAACAACAGAAATCCATACAGGAAGGAGGGAAAGGGTCCTTGTATAGAGGGAGGCAGGAGCAGGCACAGGGAGAAGGCAGGGCCGTGTGACCATGGTGGAGGCAGAGGATGAGCCCCTTTGACACCCTGACTTTGGCCCAGTGGAAGTGGCTTCAGACTTTTGTCCCCAGAGTGCAGGAGAAGAAAGGCATGTTGCTGTCTGTGTCTCACCAGTGTGGGACCGTTCCACACATGGCAGTCATTCTATTCTCACGGGAACCTCTGCCGTGGGTGGTATAGTTACCCCACTTCATAAATAAGGAAGCTGAGCACAGAGAGAAAGAAGGGCGTTGTCCCAGGACACACAGTGTTCTTTCTGTGCAGTGGGCCTGGAGGCCAATCGAGGCTTTCCAGAGTGCAGAACCCATACTCACTCATTTTTTTAACCTCTTATTTTGAAACACTTTTAGATTCCAGGAAGTTACAAAGCTAGTATAGAGAGTTCTAGAACCCCACCCCATGTTTCACTCAGTTTCCCCCCATGGTTGCCTCTTACAAGTTCTAGCACTGTATCAGTGTATGACATTGGTTACAAAATGTGTGCATGGTTCTGTGTCAGTTCATCACATGTAGACTCACGTAACCAGCACCATAAGCAAGATACAGGACTGTTCCATCGGCACAAAGACCTGCCTTGCGCCGCCCCTTTCCAGGTGCACCCACTCCTCTCCCATCCCTGACCCCCGGCAACCACAACGCTCTTCTCCATGTCCGCATCTTGTCAGTTCTGGAAAGAAAGACACAGAACTCTGATAGGATGTGACCTGTGGAGACAGGCTCTTTCCATGCGGCACCCATCCAGGTGTGCCCAGAGCCCAGCCTCCTCAACCATCTGCTGGTCCGGGGACATTCCAGTTGTTTGCTAAGCTGTTGCTGTTTGCTCCAAGCAGGAGAGGAAAAGCCTCACCAGTTGGCCCTGCTGCTGGCCCGAGGTGCGGCTCTGGTGCGTGTGTTGAGAGCAGTCGGGAGGACAGATGAAGGGTTTGGATGCATTGCAGTGAGCCGGGGTTGCTGACCACACAGATTTTTCTTGACAGCTCTGTGAATTTGGGGACGTGTTTCCACGACCGAGCTGCTAAAATATTTATCTCCGTGGGACAAACCGTCCTAAGACTGTCTCGTCCATTAAAACATGTCGTTTATCAAGGTGAGAGCAGTGAGGTCACGAGCTTCCCGTTAACCCCTCTAGGAGCTGAGACTGGCGTCGTACCTGTCCAGGCTGGCCATGGTGCCAGGCAGCACGCTGCGCCGGCTCCTGAGCGTGGCTCTGCCCGCGGCCTCGCAGTCTGAGCTCCTGGCCGCGCTGGACCCGGGCAGCCAGAAGCATCCGGACCACATGGTAGAGACTGATGGTGGCGGGGAGCAGGCCGACCTGGGCAGGAGGAGGTGAGTGCGGCATCGGGCTGCTTTTAGGAAAGAGTTGGGGGGATTCCATCATGAAGGGAACACAAGCAGGGAGGAAGCAGGACCCTGCAGGCCCAGCACACACACCCTCCTGGTAGGCACTTCATTGCTCCGGGAGCAAAGGACATCCAGACCGGTGGCCAGGAACCCTTTTTAAGTCATGGGAGGCCTAAGAATTTTGTTCAGACTTTTATCTTCGTCACCAATTTATTTTTCAAGTAGAATCTTAAGAAAATATTTCCCCTCCCATAAATGTCATACACACACATTAAAGGAAGTGTAAAAAATACATACAAGGAAAAAGAAGAAAAAGGAATGTCCTGAAGACGTTCTGTGACTGTCTGAAGATAGTCTTCAGACTATCTGAAGAAAATGGCTGAGAGCATTTTCTTACAATTCTTCGTCCAGAATGTGTTTCTGGGTTTGATTCTTATTTATTGCTGGGTTTTATGAGTGTGTTTGGTGTGTGCATGTGTGTGAGTGTGTGTAAAACCCATACGAATATCTGCGTGTGTAGTAATCCCAGCATATACAGCCTCGCGTCCTGCTCCTCAGAACCTTACAGCACAGGGAGTTTGCTTATTTCCTTCTGACTCTTGTCCATGTGCGGACCTCGTTCTGTGCAATAATTATCACACCATTTAGGCTCTATTCCCTGCTGTTTTATGAATTTCAAATTCATACGTGGCAGTTATTGAAACCCCTTCATAGGTACTGTTGTTAACGACTGTGTAATATTCCACGGACGAGTGTAGCAGTTACCCTCTGACGGGACATTCGGTTTGGATTCATTTCTTTCCTCGATTATGGATAATGCTGCCTAGATACTTTGCTTTAGAAGCAGGTTCCGGGTGTGAATTTGGTCATCAAAGGCTCTAAATTTATAAGGAAAGGCAGGAAACAGGTGTGGAGTGAGTGGGTGTGGGAACAGCAGCTGGGCCACTTGAGAATAGAGTTTGGGGGGGACGAGGTAGCCAGAAAAGCCACAACCACACATGAAAAGAGTGTTGACCGCCAGGCCGTGAAGCCAGCCTCCGCCACCAGGGCCCACGAGTCGGCCGAAGCGGCATGACTGTGCTCGCAGACGTGTAGGTACATGATTTTCCTGAGAAAGGGGGCAGTGTCTTTATATCAGGCTCACAAGGGGTCCCTGACTCAAAAAGGTAAGAAGCACTGCTAAGGGGGAAGAGTAGGGCTGGGTGAGAGGCAGGGTGGGACGTGGGAACAGCCGCGCAGTAGGGGTGGGCGTCCACGGGGTGTGGTCAGAGGGCTGAGCCTGGGCGTGGGCAGGCCTGGGTGCGTGTGGTCAGGGGATGAGTATGAGCGTGGTCAGGACCGGGTAGGTGCTGTCAGAGGGATGGGTGACTGGGTGTGAGCGTGGTCAGAGTTTTGGGTGTGGGCGTGGTCAGAGGGCTTGGCATGGGCGTGGTCAGAGCTGGGCAGGTATCAGAGGGCTGGGTATGTGCGTGGGCAGGTGTGGTCAGAGGGCTGAGCCTGGGCGTGGGCAGGCCTGGGTGCGTGTGGTCAGGGGATGAGTATGAGCATGGTCAGGACCGGGTAGGTGCTGTCAGAGGGATGGGTGACTGGGTGTGAGTGTGGTCAGAGGTCTGGGTGTGGGCGTGGCCAGACGGCTGGGCGTGGTCGTGGTCAGAGGGGTGGGTGTGGTCAGAGGGCTGGGCGTGGGCAGAGGGCTGGGTGTGGGCGTGGGCAGAGCTGGGCAGGTATCAGAGGGCTGGGTATGGGCGTGGGCAGGTGTGGTCAGAGGGCTGAGCATGGGCGTGGGCAGGCCTGGGTAGGTGCAGTTAGGGGAAGAGTATGAGTGTGGTCAGGACTGGGTAGGTGCTGTCAGAGGGATGGGTGGCTGGGTGTGAGTGCGGTCAGAGGATTGGGTGTGGGCTTGGTCAGAGTTTTGGGTGTGGGCGTGGTCAGAGGGCTTGGCATGGACATGGTCAGACCTGGGCAGGTATCAGAGGGCTGGGTATGGGCGTGGGCAGGTGTGGTCAGAGGGCTGAGCTGGGTGTGGTCAGGCCTGGGTGGGTGCGGTCAGGAGATGAGTATAAGCATGGTCAGGACTGGGAGGGTGCAATCAGAGGGCTGGGTGTGGGCGTGGTCAGAAGGCTGGGTATGGGCGTGGTTGGGCCTGGTGTGGGTGTGGTTAGGGGGTTGGTTGTGGGCAGGGTCAGAGAGCTGCATGCCACAGGGTGGTTTCTCTCAGTGCACAGCCAGAGAGGGACACGCAGATATTGGAGGTGACCCTGAAGCAGGAATGTGGCCACCCACGAGGACCTTGTTTACTGGGCTGTGCCTTCAGCCAGCTCAGTTTGGGAGGCTGGTAAGCGGAGATTGCTGATGGACAAGGCAAGAGAACTCAGGGTGGCTGTCACCACGAGTGTGGAGTACACGTGTGCCATTTCTTTGCCCTGCCTCATGGCCAACTGGACTGGATCAATTCTGGATCTCTAGGCCACCTGCCACAGTCTCCGAGGGCAAGGCAGTCACCACTCCTCTGGCCCAAGCACCTGGTGCCTGGCCACAAGCTCAGGGTCTAGGGTTTCAAGCAACAAAAGCTGCCTAATCTCAGCAAGAAACGGTGTGTGAGGGACCTGTCAAAACCCAGGGAGAGCCGGATGCCCAGGTCCTGGGATGGGCAGGACCAGGAGAGTACAAAAGATACGCTCTCTGGGGTGCTGCCCTCAGAGGACCATTTTCTCTGCCCAAGAGTTCGACTCCTGGGTGAGCGAGCTGGCTCAGCAAGGGAGAGGGTCCGTCTCCACCACCAGCCAGGCAGTGTGAACCAGCTTGGTCAGAGCAGAGAACAGACAGGACTCTGGGTTCCACACTGTCCTTTACTGAACGGACGTGAGCCCAAGACCCTCTCCTACATGACACTGCAGTGTCCCTTCCCTTACGGGGAGAGTCACAGTCCTTCACGTAGCATTAGGGTTCCTGGGCCAGCCCACCTCCCAAGCTTCCGCTGTGCTATTTCAACTTTCTTAATATATTCATAAAACACTCCTGAGCTCCTACTGTGTCCCTGTTGTAGGCACTAGTGTACCTGGGAGAGTAAGGGGGCGTGGTGGACCCTCCATAAGTTAACACGTAGATCGCGTTCCTCCACACATGCTCTGTGTCCTCCCTCTGTAGGGATGTAGGACTCACCTCAAGTGTCCCCACCTCTAGTCAGCCTTCTGCTGTCTGACTGATGTCACCCGTTACCCGGCTCTGACCCCCGGACTGGGAACCCCTTGGGGGCAGAGATTGTATCTTGACCAGAGAAGGTTCTCGATCTGTGTGCCTTGAGTGATAGACAGACCATGAAAATGAGTTCTTCCTGTCAGCCCAAGGTCATGTTGAGGGATGGAGTGCCATCGTGCTTTTCAGGAAAAGTCTATTCTAGGAAATATTAAGACCCTCCCTTCTTGCCTTCAGGAAGCACCAGGGCTGGTGGCAAGCCCTGGAAGGCCGACTGCGAGGAGAACTGATAAGCAGAGGACTGGAGAAGATGCTCTGGGCCCGAGAAAGGAAGGAGAGGTAACGCTGGGCACCTGCTCCGGTCAGCTCGGTTGCCTTGAGTGGGACGGGAGGTGAAGGGCTCAGGACCCTGGGAGAGGGTGACTGCAGCCATACCCACATTCCTTCCCAAAAGACCACAGTCTTTACTCACAGTGGACTTAGTTTAGGAGCTGAAGATAAGCCTCTTGCTGTCAGTGGGAGAATGTTCTGTTATCATTTGTTAGCACTTTACTGTATTTATTTTAGCTCATGGCAGTTTTCAAATGGGATGTCCTTAAAGGGAGAGTAAATCCGTATTGCTGTTTGGAGTTTATAGTTTACAAAGCCCTTTGCCACCTACAGCACTGAGCCTCCCACTCTTCCAGAAAGTGGGGATGGTAACACTGGAGCTCAGGGAGGTCAGAGGAAGAGGCGTCAAGCCTGCAGCTGGCAAACGGTGGCCATGGGATTTGGGAGCATCTGACTAACCCCTTTCTTTCCCTAGACTTGCAGGCCAGTGATCTTTCCACTCCATCGAGCACCTTTCTCTTTTAGCTGTGGTCTCTGCACACCTGGGGGTCAGAGGAAAGTCAGGGGCAGGGTAGTTTTAGATTGCTACCGTTGACCAAGTGCGTCCAGTGTTTCCCACTGGAAAAGCTTTGGAGAAAGAGTGACGTCCCGTAGGTTCATAACAGGGTAGAAAGTGATCATATCCAGTGCGTGCTCTGGAAACAGTCGATGTCCAAGGGAAGTATGTGACCTGAGTCCTGCCTCTTCCCTAGTTTCTCAGCTACGGTAAAGGTGCTGAGGCCAAGCTTCATGAATTGTCCATGTTAACAATTCCGCAGCCATTGATCATAGTCTGGATGTCAGAATTTAGTCCCAAAGAAATTAGATCAGGATTTTGAGCCCAAACCAAGAAAATTAAATTCAAGCTGTATAAATGTGAAGTCCTCCATGAAGGAGCAGAAGTCAGTCCCTCCAGATTGGGATGGGGGAGCAAAGGCACTCCCAGGCTGCACTTACGTGAGCGGAGTGAGTACAGATCAGGAGGAGTACTGGTCCACTCCCCTGGCTCACTCTCCTAGCCTGTGCCCTGCCTGGAGGCTCTTAGAGCTATGGCAGGAAGACGAGAGACTGAATCACACAGAGCTGGGTTGGGATCCTTGCTCAGATTCATACCAGCTGCAAGGGCAGGAGGCAATGAAGCCTCATCTGCCACATCTGCCCTGGAAGGGTCAGCAAGCCTGTCAGCGACGTCCAGTAGGTGACCCTCAGTGGCATGGCCATGGCATGCACTGCTTGGACACAGAGAGAACCCTGTGGCTTTTAGCTGGTATAGGGCTCTTAGAAGTAGTCCTGGCCATTACCAAGAGCATCCAGGGATTTAGGGGCTGGACCACTCATGGACAGGATTCCCGCAATCCTTTTATGGGACATCCCCAAAGATGTCATTTTTCTGTTTCAAACGCAGTTGGCCTGGCCTCTAACTCTTGCTTTGTAGTCAGATCTCATCAGCCTGCTTTGGGTATGAGGCTCACAGGCAGTGACATCCTGGTAAACGCTGAACCATCTGCTGGTAGGGAGAGAGACAGAGACAGATGCTCTGATTTGTAGCATTTCCCAATTTCCATGGTGTACCTACACTGACCAGGGCCAATTTCAAACTAACAACATGATGACAAGAGGCTTGCAAAACTTCTGCAAAGTTAACAGTCATGAGTCAGGAAGAGTTGTCTGTAGACACCACTTGCCACAGGCTTCAGCTCATTTCAGGGGCAATCTGATGACCACAGTGTCTTTCATTAAAGTGATACCTGATTGAGGACCTAAGGACCCAAAGTGAGTTCTCCTGGAGAAGTCCATCAGGACACTCAGGAGGGTCAGTTGCCAAAAATGTCAAATCTGATCTTCTGTTCTTTCTTTAGTATATTAAAGAAGACATGTCCCCCTCTCAGAGAGAGGGTGGTATTGCCTGGAAAAGGAAGCTGGCCGCATCTGTCCCTGGAGTCCATCGGAGAACTGGCTGCCGTGCCCATTGTAGGGGCAGAGACCATTGATTTATTAAACACAGGCGAGAAGCTCTTTATATTCAGAAATCCAAAGGAACCAGAGATCTCATTGCATATTCCGCCCAGGAGAAAGAAGAAGAACTTTCTAAATGCCAAAAAGGCCACTTGGGCCTTGGGCATGGACTAGTCCTAAGGAAAGCTCCAGGGAGTCTGAAGACAGAGTTTTCTTTTTCCTCTGCCCGTGTGTGTGTGTGTGTGTGTGTGTGTGTGTTCATAGTGTACAACTCACAGATGTAAGTCACACATGCAGAAGACCAGACACCCCCCCAACACCCACGACCTTCAAGGACTCAGTTTAATCTGGTCTTATGATTTTCCAGAGGGTCTACCCTCCTCAGCATCACGAGGGACAGCCTTGAACCCTTGTTGCCTTCAGTCTCACCTCTCTGCGCATCTGGGGGAGACCCTAGCCCTCAGTTCATACCCCTGTAATGTCTGGCTGCATATGGGCTGTGTGTCCAAGTGAAGCTCTTTGTTCCTGCATTTTGTGTTTGTTACATATTCTATTTTTATCAAGGGAACTTTCAAAAATAAATGCATTTTACATAAAGCTCTTCTCGGTGGCGCTCGGTTTTGCTTTATGTAGGAATCCTTTATTTTTAGTTACTTCTTGTGTTTTGGCTACACGTTGTTGTGTTCCACAGAGACTTGCCCTCTATCGTTCCAGGGGCCAGAAAATGTGCCAGCCACTGGGGCATATGATCTCCCCAACTCAAATTAGAGTTACTTCCCCCTTTCATAAATGAGGAAATCCAAAGGCTTAAGATGAGGTGATGTGTGCAAGATCACAAAACCAGTAAGTAGCAGAATCAGGGTTCATACTATTTTTTAAAAAAATTATTTATTTATTTATTTGAGAGAGAGATTGAGAGCACAAGCGGGGGGAGCAGCAGAGGGAGAGGGAGAAGCACACTCTCTACTGAGCAGGGAGCCTGACTTGGGGCCCCAACCCAGGGTCCCGTGATCATGACCTAAGCCAAAGGCAGGAGGGTCGGTTGGTCGGTTACCGACTGAGCCACCCAGGCGCCCCCATGGTTCATACTCTTTATGGCCCCAAAACTTCTCCCTTTCTCCCAGACTCGATCAGTGGGCACATTTGCCAACAAACAAACTGCACGCAGGTCCTTGTGTTTCACAGAGTGCTTTTATCTGCTCTGACCCTTTCCACTTTCATAGCAGTGGTTGGGCCAGTGATGTCTCCTTGGGCCTAGACTGGATCATTGCATGAGCTTTTCTAAAAGCCAGGCAAAGAATACAATTGTGGTGCACCTTTCCTAAGGGTAGGAAATGATTGAGAAGGGAATCCTGTCACCAGCAAGGGGAAGACAAGGGACCCTGATGAAGCATCTGCTGCAGGAGAGTCACTGCTGGACCCTTCCAGCTACTTTAACCCACTTCCAGTCCTCGCTAATACCCCAGCAAGGTGGGCATCACTACTCCCATTTTGCAGCCAAGGAGGCTGAGACACAGAGAGCATAAGTAATTTGCCTGCGATCACACCACCTACAAGGGAGGGATAGGGTTTTGAAACCAGATCTCCTAACTTTCAAACCCTATCTGCCATGAGACATTTTGTTTGTTGACGACCAGAAGGCCAAGTCTTCTTTATACTTTCCCACCAGCATGCATGCAGCGTGCTGAACAGGGACCTTTGCTGGGGGTCATACTTCTTCCATAATGAGCTGCCACATGGCCATGACACTACATTAATGGATAAGCATGAGCAAGCAGTTCAAGTGTAAAAAAGAAGAGTTGATGGGGCCAGCTTTCCCATCAGAAGATCCGGTGAGCAGAGAGAGGACAAAGAGCAGTGATTTTCACACATAGAGTAGTGGAGTAGAAAATGCATGATCTTTGGTGTAAGATGACTTGAGTTCATCCCACCCCACCACTTGTGAGCTGTGTGTCCCTGGGCAAGTCACCTCACCTTTCTGAGCCTCATGTTCGTCGTCACCAACAAAATGGTGATGAAAATCCCTTGTTGTGACGGTTAGATGAACTGGATCTGTAAAATGCTTGTTGGTGGTGTGGGCCTACCACGTCTGTGTCCTTCTCTTCCCCTTGAAGGTGACCCATCTGACTTTCTAATAATTTCCTGCTTCTACAGCGCTCTGCTAGAATTCTGCATGGTTGAAAGCAGATTGCACATAAGGATCTCAAAAAATAGCTCAAAATTATGGGCTGGAGGCTGATTGAAGAGGCTATTAGCAACAACAGGAGGTGCCCACGCTGTTTAAAATACAGCATTTCAACCTAATAATAACTCCCTATGTTAATAGAGAAAGACAACTATTGATTTACTTTCTCTACTACATGACAAACATGAAGACTGGGGGAAGCTTGTGCTTCTGCAGTCAGGTAGATCAGATTTGAATCCTGGCTGGACAACTTTGGAGCAAGTCACTGTATCACTCTGAACCTCAGCCTCCTCATCTGTAAAGCAGGGATCCTAATACTTACTTACCTTAGAGTTAAGGTGTCATAAAGAATGGAGATATTGGCTATTATGTCCATAGTGTCCAATAAAATATTGGTGTACAATAAATGTAGCTTATTTGTTTTATTATATTTTTACACATTCACAAAATTGAGCTTGATGACTCATTTCATTTCCATTGACACTCTAGGTGAACACAGTGACCCTTCTAGAAGGGGCTGTTCCTACCACAATACATGGAAGCCTACTCATGAGAGAGAAGCTCCAGGGAACTTGGATTGAGAGGACTTCAGTTCAAGTTTGTGTTCTGTTATTTGTAAGCTTCATGAAATTGAGAAAATGGCTAAACTTCTCTGAATCCCAGCTTCCTGTGGATTCTATCTTCTATGATAAGTTCAGTCTGATTGAGTTGACTGACACAAAAATAAGTAATTGTTAAATGCAAGGGATAAAATAGATATATGAAAATCATGCTGTGGGATTTGGGATTGAGAGCCAACCTGACTGGGGAGATTTGAGAACAGCTTTATGTTTATGACCCCAAATCTTTATCTCCAGATTAGACTTCTTCTTGGACTCCAGACACTTATGTCTACAGCTTGCTGGACATCTCTTCCTGGACACCTCACAGATACCTCAACCACAGCATGTCCATCCCTGAACTCATCAGCTTCCTTGAGTGGATGGTACCAAGCCAGAAACCTATCAGTCATCCTAGACATCTTCCTGTTTCTCAGCCCCCAAATATGATGACCAAATCTTGCTGATTGTATCATTGCATTAGCCTTGACATTTAGGCCCTCCTCCACCCCTTCACTCCTGCCCAGGACAGGGTATTACCACTTCTCTCCTGGTTGGTGCCAATAGCCTCCTTCCCTCCAGGCTGGCCTCAGCCTGTTTGCTCCATGGTAGCCATATCTAAGTCACTCCCTTGCTGAAAGACCTCCAAAGACTCTCCCTTTCTTCTAAGACCCCTGTGCATTGTCCTCTAATTACCTTCCTAGCTATTCTATAGGGGAAACCCCTACTTTCCAAGGAGCCATTGAATGACAATAAGATGCAAAGGATAAGGTGGATCTGGGTTTGCCTCTCAGATCTGCCATTTACTGAGTGGCCCAAGAGAAGCCACCTATCTTCTGTGAATCTCTGTTTCCTCACCTATTTTATAGAATTAATGAAATGATACCTATAATGTGCCTGGCACAGGGAACACGCAATAAATGTTAGGTATTATTATTGTTGTAGAAAGTTTATAAACAGAGGAGCGCCATTATCTGATTTGTTTTGGAAAGGTAAGGCTAAAGGCCTTGTGGAGGATGGGTCAGAGGTAGAAGCAGTTACTTAGGGTACTCATTGACCCATTCTCCAACACACAGCTACAGGGAGTGAGGAGAGCCAATCTTTTTTTTTTTTTTTAAAGATTTTATTTTTATTTATTTATTTGAGAGAGAGAGAATGAGAGACAGAGAGCATGAGAGGGAGGAGGGTCAGAGGGAGAAGCAGACTCCCTGCCGAGCAGGGAGCCCGATGCGGGACTCGATCCAGGACTCTGGGATCATGACCCGAGCCGAAGGCAGACGCTTAACCATCTGAGCCACCCAGGCGCCCTTCAGTTTTATCTTCTTACGATACCTCTCCTTTTAGAGGTTGCCCTAGTGTCTACAATATACATCTTTTACTGATCATTTTCCACCTTCAAATAGTACTATGTGCCTTCACATATAAGAATCTTACACGGTATACTTCCAATTCCCTTTTCCATCCTTTCTGATGTTTGCCACATTTTGCTTCTATTTGTGTTAAACTCCCACATACACTGATATTATTTTACTTTTTAGAAGCAGTTATCTTTTAAAGAGATTTAAAATGAGAAAACTGTATTTTATGTGCATGCAAATATTTACAACTTCTGGTGCTTTTTAAAAAAATGTAGATCCATATTTCCATCTTGTCTCATTTTTCTTCTACATAATGTCTGTAATATTTCTTCTAGTGCAAATTTGCTGGTGATTAATTTTCTCATCCTTTATGTCAAAAGTCTCTTTATTGCCTTCATTTTTGAAAGATATTTTTACTGAGTATAAAATTCCAGGTTTGCAGCATTTTACATTTTCTCACTCACTACTTTAAAGATGTCACTCTGTCTTCAGGCTTGCTTTGTTTCTGACAAAATGTGTGCTGTATTGGTTTAATGTTCCTCTCCATATATCAGTATTTTTTTCCTCTACTTGTTTAAAAATTTTTTATAATAAGAGCAGCCTCTTTTTTTTTTTTTAACTCAGAGTTTTGCAGCAATTCTACTATGGTTGACTTTGTGTGGTTTTCTGCTTGGGGTTTGCTGGATTTGGGGGGATTTGTATAGTTTTCATCAAATATTATAAAAGTTTTGGTCTTTGTATCTTCAAATAATTTTTTTGTTCTACCTCCTTCTCTTCTTTGGCAACTCTGATGACACATGTTAATCTGCCTGATGTTGTCCCAGAGGTCACAGAGGCTCTGTTCATTTTTTCACTCAAGGATATCAACATTATTTTCAATCATCATGTCTCCCTAAGCTCCCCTTGGGCTGTGACAGTTCCTCAGATTTTCCTTATTTTTGATGACCTTGGCAGTTTTGTGGAGCACTGGTCTGATATTTTGTAGAGTTTTTCTCTGTTGGAATTTTTCTGATGTTCTTCTCATGATTGACTGGGGTTATGGGTTTTTGAGAGGAAGACTACAGAGGGAAAATACCATTTCATCACATCATATCAAGGAGAGATACCATCAGCTTGATCTAACACTGTTAGTGTTACCCTTGATCAACTGGATGAGGTTGTGTTTGTCAGGATTCTCCACTATAGAGTTACTGTTCTGCCCTCTTCCATACTGTACCCTTTGGAAGAAAGTCACTATGCACAGACCACACTTAAGGAGTGGACAGTTGTGCTCTTGGAAGATGGGGTGTTTATATAAATTATTTGGAATTCTTGTGCATGGGAGATTTGTCTTTTCTCTCCCATTTATTTTTTTCTTTGAATATGTATTAATATCAATATGGATCATGATATTTATTTTATACCTTGGGCTATAATCCACTGCTACTTTATTTTGTTGTTCAAATTGTCCCAGCTGTGGCCACTGGGAACTATTTCAATTGGTTTTTGGGTCCCTTTGATGTACCCTCATCATTGTGGGTTTGTTTGTTTTAGAACAAATTCATCCTTTTCTGGCACTACAAGATTCTCCTGGCTTATCTTGTAAACTGCTTGGCCCAGTCTTAGAATTAGCCATTTCTCTAAGGAGCCCTAGTTTCTTTTATTGGTATGAGAAATTACTTGTCCCTGGAGAACTGATTACAGATGATTTTTTTCTTTTCTTTTCTTTTTTTTCTTTGTGCTTTTTGGTAGCTTCCAAATTTGTTAAAATGAATCTCTATTGCCTCTGTAATCAGAAAGAGTACAAAATGATATCTAAAATCAGAGAGTTGGGATAAAGAAAATAATTTCCATAATCTGCCTTCTTATCATACTGGTTTAGGAGTATCTAAGACCCACTTCACATAACAATCATAAATCATAAAATTAACTCTTTTTACCAATGCTTGCACTGTGAACTGAATAGGGAGATTTGAGTGATCTGCAGACAATCATGGTTTCAGAGATTGAGTTCTGCTGCATGTAACAGAAAAACCCAGATATTAGTGATGTAAATAAAATAGGAGTTCAATTTTCTCTCGTGTGACATGCAATCTGAAGTGGGCAGTCCAGGCTGGGACAGGAGCTCCACGTCACTAATGCCATTCCTCTGCTCAGCCATGCTGGGTACATGGCTTCCACCCCCAAGGTTATATCTCATGGTCCCCGTGGCTGCCACAACTCAAAGCTTCACATCTTCATTCCAGACTGAGAGAAAGAGAAAGTAGATGAGCAAAATATACCAGGAACTTTTTCAGAAGCCCCACTTGGTGATGTTTGCTTACAAATCATTAGCTAGAACCAAGTCACATGACCACCTCAGCTGCAAGGGATGATGGGAAATGTGAATTTTAACAGGCATCCCCCAAATTGAGATTCTCTAGTAAAATAGAAGGGGAGAAAGGGCTTGGGTGGGCAACTCAAAATGTCTGCCAAATGTGGCCAGCAAGAAACCAGGAATGGTCCAGCCTTTTATCTCATAGGCCATTCTGTGTGCATTTCTTCCACATAGATTCTCATTTACCTCACAGAACTCTTGGGACTCAGAGTTGGATATTACTATTCCCACTTACCTATGAAGAAACTGGAGTTCGGATAAATCAAGTAGCTCCCTCAGGGTCACCCCACTTAGCAAATTCCAGAGCTGGGTTTCTAACTCTTGTCTTCTTGACTTCTTCCCACTGCACCATCCTGACTTCACTGGTCTGCAGTTGGCATCATTGTTCATTTATTCTTTCAGCCACTGACATGTGCTGTTGTGTCCTGGCTCATAGAGATATTTAGTGTGGGTCCAATGGATGAGTGAATGAGGGGTGCTTACTCTAGTGGAGAGCAGACATTGATCAGGGCCATACAGGGCTGTCTCCAGGGCATTGTGAAGGGCCCCTTCTTTCTGGAGGCCACTAGGGAATGGTCACCAAGAATATACATTGCATCTGAGCCTGGAAGACTGGGAAAGTGAGGGCAATGCAAGCAGAAGGAAGGGTGCAGCCCAGGGATGAAAGGTTTTTAGTGCAGGTGGGAAGATGAGGTGAGGATCTTCCTGAGCAGAAGGAGCCAGGGTGGTAGGGCTGGTCTGGATGCTCCAGAGGCCCTGTGTCCTGTGGGTTGAGCACATTGAGGAAATGATCTGCCAGCAGAGCTGGGCCTTGGGTATCTGTTGGTGCCCAGTTGGCTTCCACCACGTGTTTACAGCCCCTCGCACACATCTGCTCTGCCGTGTTCTCATACATTCTGTTTCTGGAGTTTACACAGGGAACACCCAATGTGATGCATGGGAAACACTGGTGGTTTGCACTGCGGTTCCTTCATTTTTCAGAGCGTGTGAGTTTACTCGTCCCTGCTGGTGAGCTGTGGGGGTTGATGGTCCATGGGCTCACCTGGGTTCCCAGCTTCTGTGACACCTTGGCTGTATGCGCCCTGAAGCTTAAAACCATGGGCCACATTTCCCTTAAAACTGCACCTCTAGAAGCCAAGACAAGAGGTGTGTGTAGAGGGAGTGGCCTTGGAGAATGGAGTTTTTTCCAGAGATGGTTCTGTGAAAGCAATATTCCTTCTATAGTGGGTCCAACAGTGGACAGGTTACACACATGGCCAGGTCACAAAAGCATCATTTTCTCCTTTTCTATAACAACTTAATTTCCATTTTTAGCCAACATTCTGTCCACTGCAGAAAGCTTAATCCATTCATGGCCAGGTAAGCCCCATCAAATTTAGTGATTTCTTAGTCAACTTTAGTTTAAGCTCAGGTGATTTCAGGGTTTCTCTCTCCCTTTATCCCACAACTAGCATTCTGGTTTCGTGGAGCCGGAGGTTCTGGCCCATAGTTCTCCTTGGCACCTTCACGTGTGCAACCAGCCTGCCTGAGGTTTGGTTATCAGTCTCCATCCACCTCAGCTGGTGGCCTGGGCTGTCATCTGTGGTTGTGACATCAAAGGCTCTAGGGCCCTCCCCCAGCTAGGGCCTGCACCCCTGTCTGCTCTCCTTGTCCCATGCAGGGTGGGGGTGGATTCTGTGACACTGCCCTCAGGCCCTCTGCCAGGACCCCACTGTGCCAACCACCCCCCCAGCACCATGAGGACAGTGCACTTACCCCTGGGCTGCTGTTCTTCTGAGCCCCAGAAAGGAAGACATGCAAATCTCCTCTCAGATGCTCCACTAACTGGCGTTCTTAACATTCCCCCCTGCCCCTCTCACACCCTGGGGCTCAGGCTCTTCTTGCAAGAGGGGACACAATGTGGAATTCCTTCTGGAAGATACTGTCTTGTCATCCTGCCCTCTCCTCCTCTTCCTTCTTCCCCCACAGCCTCATTTCCTGTTAGGTTAGAAATCTGGGTTTTCTTCATAATATATTTTTGCCAACTTTATTGTTTGTGGTCCAGTCTTTACACTTAGAACCCTTTTGACCTCTCCAAGTTTGCCTCTTGCAGTTACGACTTTTGGATTTAAAACTGTGTCTTCTAAGCATGGACAGACATTTCTCCAAGGAAGATATCCAGATGGCCAATAGATACATGAAAAGATGCTCGACATCAGGGAAATGCAAATCAAAACTACAAAAAGATACCACCTCACACTTGTCAGAATGGCTAAAATTAACAACACAGGAAACAACAGGTATTGGCGAGGATATGGAGAAAGGGGAACCCTCTTACACTATTGGTGGGAATGCAAGCTGGTGCAGCCACTCTGGAAAACAGTATGGAGGTTCCTCAAAAAGTGAAAAATAGAACTACCCTACAATCCAGGAATCATACTACTGGGTGTTTATCCCAAAGAATACAGAAACACTAATTCAAAGGGATACATTCACCCCAATGCTTATAGCAACATTATCTACAGTAGCCAAGATATGGAAGCTGCCCAAGTATTCATCAACAGATGAATGGATAAAGAAGATGTGGTATATATATATACACACACACACACACACAAAGGAATATTACTCAGCCATCAAAAGAATGGAATCTTGCCATTTGCCACGACATGGATGGAACTAGAGGGTATTATGCTAAGCAAAATAAGTCAGTCAGAGAAAGACAAATACCATACGGTTTCACTCTTATGTAGAATTTAAGAAACAAAACAAATGGGCACAGGGAAAAAAAAAAGAGAGAGTGAGAGAGGCAAACCAAGAAACAGACTCTTAACACTAGAGAACAAATTGATGGTTACCAGAGGGGTGGGGGCTGGGGGCTGGGTGAAATAGGTGATGGGGACTAAGGAGAGCTCTTGTCATGATGAGCACCAGGTGTGTATGCAAGTGTTGAATCACTATATTGTACACTTGAAGCTATTATTACACTGTATGTTAACTATACTAGAATTGAAAGAAAAAAGTAAGAATATATCTTCTGTGGTTTTTAAGAGATGATTTTGGAAGTCCGTTGCTTCTGTTTTAACTCTGATCTTTGCTGGGTCATTCAGAGATGACGACCATGTGTGTTGAATGTTGCTGCCTGTCTGGGTAATGGGTACAAGGAAATGGGGTGCGGTGGGGAGATCTTGATTAGCCCAGAATGTTCTTTGGTCCACATCCAAGTATCTGTCTCTGGTGGAGACCCCAGGGATGTTTGCTAAGGGGGCAGATGTCTGCAAAGGGAGAACGATCCTAGATGATCTCAGACTGAGAATTTCAATCATCAGAAGCTCTGTCCCCGTGATTTTAAGTTGGTAAAATAAGGAGTTCAGCCTTGCCTACCTCACGTATGCAGTGTGTGCGTGGGAGGAAGAGTTTACACGCAGGACAGGGAAAACCGTGAGCTGCTGGTACAGCTAATGTTGGCAGTGGGCCCAGGGTTGCCGGGGAAGGTCCTGGGGGACCCCTTGTTTCCCTGTGAGCAGCTGTGCATAAGCTGTCCCCACCACCCAGCCTCGGCCCTCCACCAAGAAGGAGGACTATGAAGAGCCAATCCTGAAGACCTACTGTGTTGCCTGGGACTGCTCTAGCACTTCATGTTAATAATCCATTTACATTTCACCTCAACTCTGCAAGGTGCATACTAACATCAACCCCATTTACAGATGGGAAACTGAGGTCCCATAGTTGAATAACATAGGCAGATTCAGAAGCTTGTAGGTGATGGAGTCAGGATTAGCACCCAGGCAGTTTACTCTCTGATCCTGCATCCTCAGCAGGTTGCAAGGATGAGTGGTGGCTCCAGAGGGCTAAGTGTGTCAGCTCTTTTAGGAGGTCCCCATAAAAGCTGTGGGCACTGGAAAATGAGGTCTCCTTACAGGAAGCTGAGATGCCCTTCTTGGGTATAAGTGCTGGGGACTTCCTGGGGACTTTCTTATTGCATATCCAGGTTGGATCCACTCAGAAGCTGATATGTCATGGGAATCGGTCAGCATTAGGTGAACTGGCTTGACACAAGCTGCTGTCAATGTCACTTCTTCCAAGATTTCAGTCCTCATCTACAAAATGAACACAGGCATCTCTACTGTCAAGCGTGTGTGTCGGTTACTTGTGACAACAGAACAGAAGATGGCTAGATGGGTGGCAGGTGTGCCATGACAATGTCTGCACATTGGTGGTGGCTCAGAGCTCCAGGAAGGAAAGAAAAGAAGTCACATGTATGAAGCACCTCCCGGAGGGAGCGGTGTTCTCTCAGGTGATCACATGACATTCATGACCTTGTAAGATGAACATCTGACTCCATCAAGGCTGGTCCTAGCCTTTCCCAATTCCTGGAAAAGTCACAGTGTCGGTTCTGCTTCAGGGTCTTTACCTGATGGGTCCTGCTTCCTGGGACATTTCCCTTCTCTGCAGCATGCTCTCATGCACCCGCACATACATGCCATTGTTGGTCTTCTGTTGGCTAACGTCTTTAGATCCCACTTAAATGTCCCTTCTGAGAAACACTGTCTGGTGTCCAGACCTAGCCTGGTTCCCTTTTTATGCTCCCATGGTCCTACATGTCTTATGTAAAATATACATCACCCTGGTGATTTGTACAAATCAGCATGCCTGGCTGGACAGACTCGGGGAAGGTGACTTTGTCTTATCCACAACCGTGTCCCGAGTAGCTCACACACAGCCAGACACATAATAACTGCTTGGTTCACACTTGGTGGATGAGTCAGTGAATTTTTAGCATCTCTATTTGCACACAGGAGGGGAACAAGGCTCAGAGACGCGCAGGGACCCGCTCAGGGTCACCCAGCTGGCGAGAGGCATTGGCTGGCCTGCAACTCTGAGCTTACCATCTCAACATCGACAGGTGCTAAAAAGGCTTGCTTCAGAGCACTGTGGGAGGGCCGAGAGACTGGGAAGAAAGGACGTGGAAATCATTCCTGCATTCCGAACACGTACAAAGGGAAAAGAAAACACACGCTTGAACAGGAGCTTGTTTTCAACCCTTCCAGATCATCTTATTCCCACACTCGCTCACTGCAGGTGTCTGCTCAACCGTCACCTTCTAGAGACCTGCCTGAGCCCTTCCTTTGAAACAACAACTCACGCTGAGCTTCTCCCTTCCCGCGCCTGCTTGTTTTTCTCCCTGTGCTCACTACGTCTGACACATTCCCTGCGTACCTGATGGGCCATTTGTGGCCGCACCGTGGAGCTGCCCTGTCCCGCTGGGGGATGGGGACTCTGGTAGGCTTCTTCACAGCCACATCTATCCCCCATGGCCAGAATGGTGCTGACACCTACAAGGCACTCAGTAAAAAGTTGTGGAGTCAATGCAAAGTGAACAAAATGCATAAATTAAAAAACTTGCATCATCCTCCTATGCTGCCTCCTGTCTTAAAAATCTATTCTCACTGAGCAATCTTATTACGGCCGTTAGACTGGAGCTCGAGTGTCTGGAAAGGTCACAGTCAGCTGGAATAGCTAAAATTAAAATTTTAAAGTTCATTAGCATGGATGAGTGTGCAGTGAGGGGGACGCTCCGACACTGAGGGCGGGGTGTAAACTGAAAGAGCTTCTCTGAAAAGCCTGACTCCTCACAACCTTGTCAAGGGTACGTGTTGTCCAACATCAGAATTTTGTCAATCTGATAGGTGAAAAATTGCTTACGAAGGTAGTTAAAAAAGCTGTATTGGGGTCTTTACCTGGCATATGATAAATTGCACATACTTAAAGTGTATAATATGATGCACTTTGACATATGGATACTGTTATACCATCATCAAAATCAAGGTAATGGACATATGCATCCCCCAGAAAAGTTTCCCTGTATCCCTCTGCAACCCTCTCTCTAGAGGCACCCCACCCCACTCCTAGGCCACCACTGACCTGTCCTATGATTATAGATTAGTTTGCATTTTAAGGCATTTTATATAAATGAAGCCAAGCAAATATACTCTTTTTTGTTTGACTCCTTTCACTCTGCATAGTTATTTGGAGTCTCATCCATGCTGTTGCGCAGATCAGCAGTTCATTCTATCTGTTGCAGAGTAGAGCTCAGGTGCATAGACATACCCCAACTCACTTGGTCATAATCTGCTGATGGACATATGAGCTGTTCCAGGTTTGGGCTATTGTAAAATAAAGCTTCTGTTCGTGGTCATGTATAAATCCTTGTGTGGGGGCACCCGGGTGGCTCAGTCGATTAAGCGTCTGCCTTCAGCTCAGGTCATGATCCCAGGGTCCTGGGATCGAGCCCCGCATCAGGCTTCCTGCTCCGTGGGGAGCCTGCTTCTCCCTCTCGCTGTGTTTCTCTCTATCAAATAAATAAATAAAATCTTTAAAAAAAAAATCCTTGTGTGGACATATGCTTTCATCTCTCTTGGTTTTAGTTAGGATTTCATATGTTTGTTTGCCAACCATATGTCTTCTTTGGTGAAGCATCTGTAAAACCTTTTCCCCATTTTTCTGTTGGGTTGTTTGTTTTATTAGTTTTGAGTTCTGAGAGTTTGTTATAGATTCTGGATACACATCCTTTATCAAATATATGATTTGCAAATATTTTTTTCTCATTCTGCAGCTTGTCTTTTCATTATTTTTTAAAGATTTATTTGTTTTATTATTTTGAAAGAGAGAGTTGGGGGGGAGGGGCAGAGCCAGAGGAAGAGAGAGACTCTCAAGCAGACTCCCCACTGAGTGTGGAGCCCGCCCTGGGGCTCAATCGCATGACCCTGAGATCGTGACCTGAGCTGAAATCAAGAGTTGGATGCTTAACTGATTGAGGCACCCAGGCGCCTTGTCTTTTCATTCTTTTAATGGTGACTTTTTGAAGAGCAGAGTTATTAATGTTGATGACATCAAATTCGTCAGCCTTTTGTGTCATAGATACATACCTTTCATAGATATCTATGAAATCTTTGCTCAACTCAACATCACGAAGGGTTTTTCCTGTGTTTCCTTCTACAAGTGTGTGTGTGTGTGTGTGTGTGTGTGTGTGTGTAGTTTTATAGCTTTGCATTTACATCTCTGATCCATTTTGAGTGGGGGCTTTTGGTATATAGTGCAAGCTATGAATCATATTTCTCTCTCTCTCTCTCTTTTGTTTTGCAAGAACATGTCCAATTGTTACAGCCTTATTTTTTTGAAAAGGCTATTCTTCCTCCACTGAATTGGTTTTGTATCTTTGTCAGAAATCAGTTGTGCACATATGAATCAGTCTATTTCTGTCATCTCTATTCTGTTCCATCGATCCATTTGTTTATTTGGATACCAATAGCAGTTTCTTTTTTCTTTTTTTTTTTTTTAAAGATTTTATTTTTTAATTTATTTGAGAGAGAGAGCACATGAGAGGGGGGAGGGTCAGAGGGAGAAGCAGACTCCCTGCCGAGCAGGGAGCCCGATGCGGGACTCGATCCCGGGACTCCAGGATCATGACCTGAGCCAAAGGCAGTCGCTTAACCAACTGAGCCACCCAGGCGCCCCCAATAGCAGTTTCTTAATTGCTATAGTTTTACTGCCTTATATGAGGCAGTGTTGGATATGTAAATTTGTTGTTCTTTTACAAGGTTGCTTTGGCTAGAAGAGGTTCTTTGCATTTCCATACAAATTTCAGAATTACTTGTCAATTTCTACTCAAAAGCCTGCTGTGATTTTGGTTCAGATTATGTTGAATCCATAGATCAGTTTAGGGAAAGTTTGCATGTTAACAAGACTGAGTCTCCTGACCCATGGATGCAGTGTAGCTCTCTGCTTACTCCAGTCTTTTGAAATGTCTCTCAGCAGTGATTTGTAGTCTTAGGTGTACTTTTGTCAGATTTACCCACAGGTAGTAAATATTTGCAATACTATTGTAAATCATACTGCTTTTTAAAATTTCAATTTTTGTTTTCTTTTCACTGATAGCATATAGAAATTCAATTGATTTTTGTTTGTTTACTTGTATCCTGCAAGTTTGCTAAACTCACTCATTAGTTTTAGTGGCTTTTCTGTAGATTACATCAGTTCTATTTAGACAATCATGGAGTCTTTAAATGAAGACAGTTTTACATCTTTTCCAACCAGGGTACATTTCATTTTTTTCTTGGCCTTATTGCACTGGCTAGAGCCCCCAGTACAATGTTTAATAGAAGTGGTTAGAGCAGATAGAAGTGGTTTCTTCCTGATTCAGTCTTTTGCCGTGAAGTATGATGTTAGCTGTAAGTCTTTCATGGATGTTCTTTATCACGTGGAAGAATCTCTTTCAATTCCTACTTTGCTAATAGTTTCAATCAGAAATGGATGTTGGATTTTGTCAGATGGTTTATTTTCATCTATCAAGATGATCACATGGCTTTTCTTTTTCATCCTGTTATAGGATGAATCACATTGATTATTTTTAAATATTAAACCAACTTTGTATTGTTAGTATAAACCTAACTTGGTCATGATATGCTATTCTTTTTAAATATGTTATTGGTTTCTATTTGCAAAAATTTTGCTGGGAGCTTTTGCATCTAAGTTCATAACGAATATTGGTTTGTACTTTTCTTGTAATGCCTTTCTGGCTTTGGAATCAAGGTATTGATGGCCTCATAAAATTAGTTGCAAAGTCTATTCTCACTTTACTTTCATGGAAAAGTCTGGGGAGAGTTGCATTTATTTCTTCTATAAATATTTGCTAGAATTCACCAGTGAATTTTGGTGTCTGGGGCTTTTTTTTTTTATTATTTATTTGCGAGAGAGAGAATGAGAGACAGAGAGCATGAGAGGGAGGAGGGTCAGAGGGAGAAGCAGACTCCCTGCTGAGCAGGGAGCCTGATGTGGGACTCGATCCCGGGACTCCAGGATCATGACCCGAGCCGAAGGCAGTCGCTTAACCAACTGAGCCACCCAGGCGCCCATGGTGTCTGGGGTTTTTATTATTGGCAGGTTCTTTATATAGAACATATCAGGTTATCTGGGGGTTTTGGAATAATCTTTGGTGGTTTGTGTCTTCTAAGGGATATCTTCATATCATCTCAGCTCATAAAGCTGTTCCTAATATTTCCTTATTTTCTTTTTATTTCATGTAGACTCTGTAGTGATGTCACTGCTTCATTCCTGGTCTAGATAATCTGCCTTCTCTTCTTTTATTTTTTCCTAATCAGCCTGGCTAAAGGCTTGTCAATTTTATTGGTATTTTCAAAGAAACAGCTTTTAGTTATGGATCTTCACTACTCTTTCTTGTTTCATTGATCCTTGATCTTATTTTCATAATTTCCTTTATTTGAAAAAAAATTTAAGTTTTTGTTTAAATTCTAGCTAGTTAACATACAGTGTGGTATTAGTTTCAGGTGTATAATATAGTGATTCAACACTTCCATACAACATCTGGTGTTCATTCACTGACAAGTACACTCCTCAATCCCCATCACCTGTTTCCCCCATCCCTCCACTCCCCTCCCCTCTGTAACCATCAGCTTGTTCTCTGTAGTTAAGAGTCTATTTCTTGGTTTGCCTTTCTCTCTCCTTTTTTTTTTTTTTCCTTTATTTGCCCTCCTTCAGATTTAATTTGCTCTTCTTTTTTCTAGTTTCTTAAGGGAAATTTAAAGTGGAGATCTTTTCTCTTTTGTGATACAGGAAGTTAGTGCTGTGAATTCCCCCCTAATAAATGTGTTAGTCATAGCCAACAAATTTTGAGAGTGTCAGTTCTGGGTGGAGTCCACTTGATTTCTTATCATCATTTTACATAACATTTTCTGCTTCTTTACATACCTGGTATTACTGGATTGAATGACAATCATTTTAGTTTGTTTGTTTGTTTAGATATTTTGTATTCCTATAAATAAATAACCCTTAAGCCTTGTTCTAAGATGCAGTTAAGCACTTGGAAATATTTTAATCCTTTTGAGTCTGGTTTTTAAGATCTATTAGGTGGGACCAGAACAGTGTTTAGTTTATGGCTAATTATTCCCCACTATTGGGATATGATGTAAGTACCCTACAGGCTGACCCCTGAATTATAAGGTTTTCAAGTCTGGCTGGCAGGAAACAGCACTATTCCCAGCCCCCTGTGAGCACTGAATGCTAATCCGTCCAATGTCTTTGGGTGGTTCTTTCCCCGGCTTCAAGTGGCTTTCTCACACCTGCTGACAGCACTGTAATGAGTAGTTGAGGGTGACCCTTTTCAGGTCTCTGCAATTCTCCCTCCCTTGTACTCCTCCCAGAATCTTTGGACACCTTGAACTGTCTGGACTCTGAGCTCTGTCTCCTTAACTCACGGAGCCCTCAGGCCCCACCTGGGTTCCCTGAGCAGTGCCTAGAGTGTCTCACAAGGCAGAAAGTGAGGGCAGTTTTGAGCTTACGTCATTTATCTCCCATCTGTCATGGTCACTGTCCTTTGTTGCCTGATGTTCAGTGTCTTGAAAGCTATTGTTTGTACCTTTTGTTTATTAAAAATTTTTTTTCCAGTGGAAGGGTTAATCTGATCTTTGTTACTATATTTTTTTTGTAATCTTTGGACTAAAGTAGTTTTAATTTACCTTTCTCATATCAGCAAGGTTATGCATTAGAATCATATAATTATGATTCTTTTTCTGTAAATTATCTATTCATTTCTTGGCTCACTTTTCTCTAGGGTCTTTCTTCCTCCTATGATTTTGGTAAACTCAATAGAGATTTATATATTAAGGATAATAACTCTTGTTATGATTATAAATTTAAATTCCAAATATTTTCCAAGTATAATATTTGTCATTTTAATTTTTATGGGTTTTGTCATGCAAATGTTTTTGATTTTTATGTAAAAATATTTCCCTTATTGCTTCTAAATTATTAACTGTATTTCTTTTTTTAAATTTAATTTAATTTTATTATGTTATGTCACCACACAATACATCATTGGTTTTTGATGTAGTGATCTATGACTCATTGTTTTCATATAACACCCAGTGCTCCATGCAGTAGGTGCCCTCCTTAATACCCATCACCAGTCTAACCCATCCCCCCACCACCCTCCCCTCTAAAACCCTCAGTTTTTTTCTCCAGGTCCATAGTCTGTCATGGTTCGTCTCCCCCTCCTATTCCCCCCCTTCATTTTTCCCTTCCTTCTCCTAATGTCATTAACTGTATTTCTTAAGAAAACGATTTTTATGTAAAAATATTTTACCTTATTGCTTCTAAATTATTAGATGTATTTCTTAAAAAACAAAACATAAATAAGCACATTAGGTGGAAATCAAGCAATACAGATAAACTTCTTAAGCATCCCTTGAGTGAGGGACACTAAGGTTCTGGTATAATAATTAGACTCCCAGTACCCAGATTTTTTTTAGAGAATAGTATCTTTGAAATATATTGGTATTGAATATCTACATGTATCTACGTTTGAAATCAGCTGCTAAAGTTGGGTATGGTGAAGGTTAATGTCTGCATATTGAATTCAGTTAATTCTTCCTCTCAAAGCTCTGGTTATAGAGAAATAGTCCTTGGGAAGAAACCCCAAGCACAGGACCCCAAGCAGAAAGACTCCCATTCAGAAATGGGCAACGAGTGGGAACAGGGAAGCACGACTAGGGGAAAGAGGAGCCACCATTTGAACACCTGCTATATGACAGCCCCTGTGGACGACAGTTGTATAAGAGAAGAGCTGCAGCGACTATCGTCCTGTTTGTGGCTGCCTCGTCTTTGGAATACCCTTCTTAAATCTGGAAACTCTCCCTCCTCATCAGACCTGCATCCTTGAAGTAGAGGTCAGTAACTCACTTTCCCAGCTCCCCCTGCAAATCAGGACAGGTGTGTGAGTCCGGCTTCACGGAGGCGAACCTCTGATTGGGAAGAGAGGAATGATTGGATGAGACACGCGCCTGGGAAATCCGCTTGCGCGCGAGAATTACAGCAGACGCTGCTCTCAGGGCCCGGTGGGCAGCGCTGGGATTCTGGGCTCCAGCCTCCCAGTCTGCCCTGGGAGCCAAGATGTCTGGGTTCAGTGGAAGTGGCAGCAGGGAGAACTTCACTGGAGGTGACCAGCAGGGGTCATTTAGCCTGGGACATTTAGCCACCAACCCTGATCCTCAGGCCCTTTGTGGGGGTTCGTCTGGGAGGTCTTTAATACCTTTAAATTGGTGCTGGGGAATCTCTGGCCATTGCCTATTATTTCAGGCTTGTCAGTAAGGAGACACATTTGAAGTTTGCAGCTTCGTCACAGCTGACCAAAAAAAAAAAAAAAAGAAGAGAGAGAGAGAAATAAAAATTTCTCCTTGTTTTCCTTGGAGAGTAGGGATGGCAGAAAGTACAACCATTGTGTTGCAGCCACCAGCCATTCCCTTTGTTCGTTGGAATAGGAATCTAGCATTTTCTATGTGTCAGATGCTGTGCTAGGCGACCGATCATTATGAGATGCAAGAGGAAAACCAGGTTATCAAAACTCTGTGACCAGCGAAGATATCAAAACAACAAAAGCCTCCATCACTCAGTGTGACCTGGTCTGGAAGATAATTGTGTGCAGTCTGCACAGGGTGAGATATTTGAAATTACACAAAGCCCAGACATGTTAATTTGATAAATGAGCTGGAAGTTATTCCCTCCAACACCCAACAAGATTACAGGAAATTTGTTAGCACCGAATGGCAATACTTTACAGAAGAAAAGTCTCTGAAAGTGCTATCCCAGAGCCCTTCAGCTCCATTGCTATGAGTTAGGTTCTCTTGGGAAAGACTTTAAAGTTTAATGGTCAATGCAAACCCCCAGCCTCTCACCTTTATGTGGCACCTCACAATTTTTAAAGCACATATGTTCATCCATTTCTTCAGCCAGTAGTTAATGGAGCATCTACTGGATGCCAGACACTGCTCTAGAATCAGTGAGCAGCAGTCAACACTAACAAATTCCTCCCTCTATGGAGGTAACACTCTCATATCATTCTCTCACAGCATGGCCAAACAGCTCTCTTAAATAAGTACCATTTTCCATACGGAAAATTGGGGTTCAGGTCATACGGCCTGTAAGCCCTTCCCCAGGTTTTTCTCTACAGAGCAAGACTGGTCTTTTATATATTTTATTTTTTAAAAAGATTTATTTATTTGAGAGAGAGAGAGTGGGGGTAGGGGCAGAGGGAGAGAATGTTCAAGCAGACTCCGAGTGCTGAGTGCAGAGCCTGATGCACAGGATTCAATCCCATGACCCATAAGCTCATGACCTGAGCCGAAACCAAGAGCTGGACACTCAACAAACGAGCCACCGGAGGCGCCCCAAGACTGATCTTTTAAGAACTGTTTAAAATCCTCCAGCAGTTCCTCATCACTCTTTTTTTTAATTCAAGTTAGTTAACATATAGTGTATTATTAGTTTCAGGGGTAGAATTTAGTGATTCATCAGTTGCATGTCACACCCAGTGCTCATTTCATCAATTGCCCTCCTTAATGCCCATCACCCAGTTACCCCATTCCCCCACTCCCCTCCAGCAACCCTCAGTTTGTTCCCTAGAGTTAAGAGTCTCTTATGGTTTGTCTCCCTCTCAGATTTCGTCTTCTTTTATTTTCCATCCTTTCTCCTATGATCCTCTGGGTTTTTCTTGAATTCCACATATGAGTGAAATCATATGGTATTTGTCTTTCTCTGACTGATTTATTTCGCTCAGCATAATACCCTCTAGTTCCATCCACATCATTGCAACTGGCAAGGTTTTATTCTTTTTGATGACTGAGTAATATTCCATCATATGTATATGCATACACACACACAAACACACACACACCATCTTTGTCCATTCATCTGTCAATAGATATCTGGGATATCACTCTTAAGAGTAAAATCCAAATTTCTCATTATGGCCTGCAAGGTCTTGAAGGATCTGCCTCCTCTTTGACCTCATTTTGCGCCTCTCCCCAACTTACTCACCATAATTCAGCCACAGTTATTTTCTCTCTATCCTTCCAGTATGCCAGGCTGGGTCCTGCCTCAGCACCTTTGCACCATCTATTCCTGAACACTCTACTCTCTGTATATTTCCTTGTCACTATTCAGGTTTCAGCTCAAATACTACCTCCTTGGGGAAGCCTTCTCAGACTTGTCTATCTTACCTTAAATTAGCCCACACCCATCCATCTTTCCTGCAACATTTGTTTTATTTTTTTGCATAGCACTATCAGTCAGGTTTCTTAGTCACAAGCAATGGAAACAGACTCTGGCTGATGTCACGCGGAAGGAAAAAAACAGCCTTCCAGTTAGACATACTGCTTGTTCTTCCATCCCTTACCAACTGTATGGCCTGAGACAAGCTCCTTAATTTCCGTGACCTTATAAAGATGTAAGTCAAGTCATGCACTTTCCCTGCTCAAAGTCTTCCAGAGGCTTCCCATCTCAGGCAGAGAAAAGTCAGGCTCCTTTATCTGCCCTGGAAAACCATACCAACTGGACCATTCCTTGTCTGACCTCTTTTTCCATGGCTTCCCTTTCACTCTGCTCCAGCCACTTTGGCCCTTGAGCAGCCAGGCTTGATGCTGTCTCAGGGCCTTTGCACTTACTGATCACTCTCTCTGCAGTGCTCTGCTCTGAACATCAACCTGGCTTGCTCCCTCACTTCTTTTAAGACTTTGTTCAAATGTTACCATCTCACTGAAACCTTCCTTGGTTGAAAATTGCAACCTCTTCTGTACTTATCCCTACCATCCCTACCTCTTCTGTACCTATCCCTGCTTTATTTTTCTCCATAGAACTCATCAGCATGCAACATACTGTGTCTCTTACTTACTTACTTGTTTATTGTCGGTCTCCCCTCACCCGAGTGACCGCTCCATGAGAAAAGAGGCTTCATCACCAGTGTGTTCTAGCACCTAGAATACAGGCACACACAGACCCGTTAAGTGAATGAGTGAACACGGCTCACTTCCTTTCCCCTCTTCTGTGTGGTAGGTGATTAGAGCTCCTTCCTGATGTTAGGATTGTGAGGTTGAATAGGATTAAGTCATTAGAGTGTCTGGCACACTGCCTGCAGGTTCTGGCAGTCTCTAGACTCTCCCCACTCAGCTTGTAGGCCCAACTACCCACCCAAGGCAAGCAGCCCAGGAAACAGATTGATTAACACTCTTCACCTTGAGCATCCTAAGGACTGTGTTTGAAGAAGTGTTAAAGCCAGTAAATATCAGCTGCTGAAGTCTTTTGGCTAGAAGGTTAGTCCAGAGGCAGCAGTAGTCACACTCAGGTGGCCCCTGGGGAGAGAGGACAAGGGCACTCTGCTTTAGAAGGAAGGAGGACATAATCAATCCCTGTTCACCTGCAGATGGGGTGGGCAGAGAATCAATGAAAACAGAGGTTCCCCAGTCCGGCTTTTAAGAACACAGCTGTGGGCTCAGTTGTGCTTTAGGAGCCTGGGTCCTAGATCTTACCGTGTGACATCGGGTGAGATGGCTCATTTTATGTGTCAACTTGGCTGGGCCATGGACTCAGATATTTGGTTGAACATTATGTTGGATGTTTCTGTGAAGGTGATTTTTGGATGAGATTGCCACTTAAGTAGTGGACTTTAAGCAAAACAGATTGCCCTCCACAATGTGGGTGGGCTTCATCTAATCAGTTGAAGGCCTGAAAGGAACAGAAGACTGACCTCCCCTGAACAAGAAAGAATTCTGCCCCAGATAGACTTTGGACTTGAACTGAAACAGTGCCTCTAACCTGGGTCTCTAGCATGCTCACCTGCCCTACAGATTCTGGATTTGCCAGTCTCCTTAAAGTAAATCTATCTACATGTTCTGTTTCTCCAGATAATCCTAACACTTTGGGCAAGTTTATGTCTTGATGAAACTGACACTCAGTTCACTTGTCACTAGTGAGGTAGTGTGGTCAGTGGGTAGAAGCATGGACCTAGTGCCATCTGACCTGGCTCCCCTCTCCTTCCATAGCTCTGTGACCTTCAGCGAATTACTGAACCCCCTTGTGCCTCGGGTTCTGCAAAGCAGTGGAGGTAATCATGTTAAATCCTTTGTGGAGTCAGTTTGAGAATTAAAAATGAGCTAGTGCCCATGCGTGCTGACCAGCTAGAGCTGCACACTGATCACTACCAGCATGTGAAGACTAAGAAAATACATGAAGCCACAGAACACATCAGTGAGGAACACATCAGTGAGCACGCTAAGTCAGCAGGCTCACTGCCAGTTCTCAATACCTGTTAGATGGCATTGTTAATTCTTTGTAAATGAGTGAAATCTTATTCATAAGATGAGTACAAATTCAACGCAGGCCATAAGAAGTTGGAAATACCTTTTTTTAAAAATTTGGATTGGAATTTTATTGAGTCTTTAGTAGAACAGTTTACAAAGAATTGACAACAATATCCATAAGCCTAGTAAATCTAATTTACTTTTTGAGATGGTCAGATGTCTGATAATCTCAGTCGTGTGGAATCTGCTGGCAAATCCAGGAATTGGGAGCTCCTAGAGACATACTGTGTACGTACCATCCAAAGCCACATAACTGGTTCTGTAGGAAGAGTCAGGGAAGAGACTCAAGTCCTCGGGGCCCCCAGGCTGCTGGATCAGTGTCATCTGTAAAACGAAGCATCAGAGAATTAATTGACTTTCTAACCCTTGGTCTTTTATCTTGTTCAGCTTTAGAATCCTGATGTCCAGCCCAGGGCCTGTCCTACTGGAAGGACTTGCACTTCTGTTGAATTGCTTGTAATGGCAAGAAGGTAATACCAAAGACAGGGGACTTGACGGATCTAGAAAATTGAAGAATTTTAAATAGAACGACCTAGAGCCGTCTTCATGAAGCATTAATCAGTTTTCCGTTTCTATAGCCATCAGGGCTTCCATGCATCATATGTAAGTTCTGGTTGGTCCATGTACTTGAGCTGCGTGGCTCCAGGGGTTTCCTCCTACCTTACCCCCACATTAAGTAGACTTGCTCTGCCAGTCACAGCAATTCACACATATGAGATGAGTACAAATTTAACCCAGGTCAATGGTAGTGTCTGAGGGTGCACACTGGGCAGCTCAGGTCCCTGAGAATCATGCCCATTTCAGGGATGAGGCAAAGAGAAGTTGGACTCTGCTCTTACAAATTTACCTCTTGGGAAGTGAATAGAAATTGCCTCTATGGAAATGCCAAGAGCTGGGAATACACTTCTTGCAAAGCTGGTAAATCATGGCTGGCTGAAGTGTAGGTTGGTTTGGAAGTCTGTAGCAGAAGCAGTGAAGGCAGAGAATGTATCAACGCCACCACCATCATCAATGTGTCAACAACAAGGACAGTAGCAGCAACAGCATCTCCTCAGCAATAGCAGCGGCACCAGGACCAACTCTCCCAGGGAGCTACAGTGTGTTTACTTCACACATCATCCCATTTAACCCTCGTGGGAACCCTCGTGGGATTTGCCTGACAGGTAGAAAGGGGAGAGAATGTGGATGAAATTGTATCCCTGAGACATTTGTCGTCCAGCAAAAAAGGATTGTTTTAGGGGTAGATGGGTCTAGGTTCTAATCCAGGTTCTTTTATTAAAGTTGAACAACATCAAGCAAGTTCTGTAATCTTCCTGAATTTCAACTTTTAATCTCTAAATGGGAAAAAATAATAGGAATCCTAGATTTGTTGTGAGGATTACATGAGGTCATGCGTGAGTTTTGAGGCACGCTCCCAGTGGGGTCCACCTGGGTGTGGAGCCATCTTGTCGAATCAGACTCTAACTTCTGAGGGGAATGAGGTCACTGTTCTGCCCACCCCTCTCTTTTCTAGTGTTCTCTGTCATTCATCATTTTGGTTTCTCCCAGCTGGGAGCTGTCAGAAAAGCACAGAAGGGTGGGCAAATGCAGCTTTCATCCCCAAAGCTTGTCATCTTCAGCTTTTGCTGATGCTCAGTTCTCTTTTCTCAGGAAAGATTAAAAAAAAAGTTTCACAAAGAAAAACACCATAAACAACCCTACTTCTTCAAGGCAGAGTTTCAGAAGACAGAGGAAATTGGACTTCAGTCCAACTGACAGCCTTATTTGTATGTTGGGTTCCATGTGTTTGTTCTCAAGAGAATTGGTACCAAGGCAAGGATGCTTAGGGGGGCCCCGGGGTTGGCTAGCCACCTGCCATTAAACACCACCGCGCGTTCTTTAGGCTCCATGCCTGAAGGCAGCACAGTGCCTTTGAGAAGCAGAGGTGGGAGTGGTCCTTGGGGAATGCACATGTATGGAGGATGGCTTGACCTTCGACTGCCCAACAGAATTCATCCATGAACATAGGCCCTCTCTCCTCAGTTCTGGCATAGGGTAGGCACCAATCAATGAAGTCATAGCTCTCCATTAGCTTCTTGAAGTTAGGGGCTGCACTGTTTGCTTCCCCACTGTATTCCTATAACTTTTCCTCCCCTTTGGTTGTATTCTCTCAGAAGCAGAGCCTGAGTCAAAGATTCAGGTACAAGTGATTTATTAAGAAAATTCTCCCAGAAAGCTCCAGTTAGAGGGTGTGGGAAGGGGCAGGAGGGGGGAGACTTGGCATTGTGATCTGGGTAAAGCCCCTGCCTGTCTGATCTTGAGTGGTATGTTGAAGCAGAGATTACTTCTTAGAGTTTGTCCTGCCCACAGTGAAGGTTTGGGCTTTTTAATTCTCTCACTGGTCAGTTATTGGCTATGCGGCAGAGGGGTGGGCTCAGACTCTTTCAGAAATTCAAACCAGCAAGGAAG
>NC_138370.1:173541655-173670047 GCF_054177405.1 Leptonychotes weddellii | reverse complement strand
CTACGTCACGAATTCAGCCCAGCGAGAAATCTGACTTGCTGCCTGGGTCACAGTGAAGAGAGGAGCAACCCTGTGATTTCCTGGAGGGAATGGGACAGTGCCGATGGGGGACACAGAGTGACAAGTGTGCAAGACAAGTAGACTTATGTGGGCAACAAAATCGAGAAATAGGCTTGGTTCAAAGGAGGAAAATAATGACCATTTCCTGTTTCTAAAATAAAAATACAAAACCACACCATCCTTTAAAACATCTCTTAAGATAGCCAGGAGATGACGTCGACAGCCCCGAGGACTGATTCATGATGTAAAAAGTAAAGACCGGAAGTTGGAAGAAAAAATAAAAACACACTTGAAATTTTAACAGGGATACACAGAGTTCAAAGACTCCAGAAGAAAAGTTCCAGGAATCCTAAACACCAAGCTTATTTCTACAGAAAGTGACCTGCCAAGTGAGTGACATAGCAAAGTTTCTCCAGACGACGATGGTGATGCCCACAAAATGTGATTACCATTCAGTGAGCGGTGCATGCTGGGTGCATCCCGCACCGGATGCTGTTGAACCCTATAACAACCCTGCAAGGCTGGTTTTATCATCACCGCTTGAAAACAAGGAAATGACACATAAGTGATTATGCAGTTTGCCTAAGGTCTTCCGGTTAGTAAACAGCAGGGCTGGATTTTGAACGAGCCTGACTCCACGTCTGAGCTCTGTCCCTGGTGCTACAGCTTCTCTCCATTCAGAGGCTGGGGGCTCCCCGAACCGGTCATTCAGCAGTTTGTTCCTTGTGTGAGTCTACTCTCTTTCTAGAGTGAACTTTCTAGTCACCCATGCTTCTTTATCCATCAGTACAGGGCCACATCATCAGTGGCACTTGGAGGCCCTCTTTAAGACAATGCTGAGGAGACCACTTCACACGCTTCACAGGAAAAACACTCAAAAGGAGGATGGGGACTCAGAATTTGGCTGTGGGACTGGGTTTTGGGAGGAGCTCTGATGGCACTCGATAGGAGTGACTGATGGTCAGGGACCTGACCTTCTGAAGGGCATCTGCCTGCCATCCCGGTGCACGGTGTGGGGTCGGGGGTGGGGAGCTGCTGAAATTACAGGTGGGAGGCAGTCTTCTGTGAATGAGGGCAGACGTGCACCTGCAGCATCGAGACCCAGGGGACCGGGCTGGTGTGTGGGCTATGCCCTCTTCAAGGGTCAGAAAGACTGGCCTGGCAGAGAAGGCAAACGAAGACACTTCAGGCTTTGCTCCAGGATTTGGGAATGGTGTTCCCATTGGAAGGGCAGGTGCAGAGATGTTTATTTTGCCATTGGGCTGCATTTTCAAAAGTACTGTGTGATGAGCCATGATGGACCGAATTGCAAAGTTGGGATGGTCTAATTGCTTTGCGGGATAGGAGTGCACTTCAGATATCGAGGTTGTATTTTGCCTGTGTAAACAATTTCATAAACGTCGCAGGTTTTGCATGTCTGCTATCCATTTGGTTTCTCCCAGTAACCTTGTAGTTAGAGGTGGGACAGAGAGCTGTTTTAACCCCTTTGGCAGATGCAGAAAACAGGCACAGGAAGGGCAAGGTTGTCCAAAGTCATGCAGAGAATCAGTCAGGCACCTGGGACGAGAACCCGGGCTTCCCAGCTCCAAGTTCAGGGCTCTCTCTGCATCTGATGTCATCAGGGGTGAGATAAGGACCATCGTGGCATCGAGAGGGGCTTTCGGTGGGCAGGACAGAGATGTGCGCGGTCCTGTCAGGTGGCCGCAGGTGGTGGCTTAGCTGCTGCAGCCACGGGAGCAGGCGTGGGCCAGAATGTTGTTGTTGCACCCGTCCTGGAGCTTGCCCTGGGTCTGGCTCCCAGCCCGGCCTTCTGGGTCCAAGAGCTGGCCGCTCTGCCCCTGCTGCCTCCTCAGCCTGCAAACAAACACAGCACAGACCCGAGACGGTTACTCGGAGCAGAGGGCAGCGGGATGTCCAGGAGACACATCTGTGCAACAAGGGCAACTGGGAAACCCTCAGCCCGTGCCTTCCCTGGGCCAGAGTGTGGTGCCCTGGAGCCAGGCAGGCCTGGGGTCAAAACCTGGGTCAGGTGCACTCCTGTAAGATATTTAACACACAGAGCCTCCGTTTCCCCATCTGTAAAACGGAGATGACCTTTCCTGCCTTATGACTCCCTGTGAAGTCTTTAGGAGCTCACACATGTAATTTGCTTAAACTCACACCTACATCAGTGTAGGTGAGGAGCCCCACACATCATTCATTCACATGTATGTATTGAACGCCCACTGATGTACCAGCCATCATGCCAAGGAGCAGGGGAAACTCTGGCCAGCAAAGTAGTCATCTTCTCTGTCCTCACGGAGATTACTGTCCAAATGGGGCAATGGACACTAGTCAAATTATCTGCCAAATAAATATCCAAACAGATGAGCACCCAGCCTTACAAAATGGCCCATGACAAACTGTTAAGGGAGCACAATTCTAAACATTGCATTTCTTAATAGCTGGCCTCCTGATCACCCTCCACATGATCTAAGATGTCAACACCCTTCTCTTTGTGATCTGCAAGTTCAGGTTCATGCACTATCCCACTGCGTGCATACTGCAGGCAAAAAATAAAATGGAGACATTTAAGGAGAGAGCGAGAAGTCTGAAAGCAGGAAGAACACAGCTCTCAGTACTTGCTACTCGGGCACCGTTGGACAAGCTGCCGTCTTCTGAGTCTCAGTTTTCCTATCTAAACCTGGGAGTCTACCACTCACTTGGAGGAGGCTAAGGGGATCAGAGAGAATGTGTGTGAACTATCTACTATGGGGCTGAAAATAATAAGATTGCCACAATGCTCCTTGCTCTGAAAGATGCAGATTTCAGCCTGAATTTGCTTTTCACATTAGGAGGTTCTGTCAGACGGAGTGCAGACCTACTGCCTGATGTAGGTGAAAGAGCCATTTCACTCAGCAAACATGCACGTGCGCAGCACTGCGGATGGCCCCCGGATGACTATAACACAGTCCATGGCCCCAACGGGTCACAGGACCCTTGTGTGTGTGCGCACACATGCTTGGCGGTGTTTTCTAGTGTTTGCAACAGTGTTAGGATTTGAGTGAGTCCTTTGGGTTATGCTGAAGTACCAGCAGCAACACAGTATTTTGAAGACCCTAAACTTGGTGGCCATTGCCTCCTACCCTTTGTCCACCCACAGGGACAAGGACCAGGTGTGCAGTCCCTCTGGCCCCGAGGCTTGTGGCGGTCTAGGTAGCATACCTGGGAAAGGCGGTTAGGGTTAACATTCATCATCCTAGTGGAGGAGGGGTCAGCACCCAGAGAGCAGGCTGGGATCCAGAAAACAAAGTGGGGGGGGGCGGGGAGAGTCTAGTGTGAGGAGAGGGGGTGGTTGGACTTCCTGGGCAGGGCTGAGAACTGCCTGGGAACCTTCCTCCCCTATCCCTTCTCTGTCTTCCCCTCTACCCTAGGATGCTCTCTCAGGCACCTCTGGAAAGAATATCAGATCAAAACTAGGGAAAACTCAAATGGCTAAGAAACTAAATGGGAAACACCAGCATTTCCAGGTAATGCCACATAATTCTCTGGGTGTATCACAAGGTAAAGGTGAATACCATTAGGATTTTCTTTTATATGCTCAAACATAGCATAGATAGCATTGCTGTCTCTAGACTCCTGTACTTCCCTGACACAAAATATAGCTTCAAAAGTTGCATAATAAAGAGTGGAGCAGATGAGGGAGGGATGGATTCGGAAGTCTTGTGTAGGTCAGGGAAGGCTTCCTGCAGGAGGCAGCATTTGAGCTGGACTTTAAGGATTGGTATGGAACAGGGGTAGTGGGAGGGAGGGAGAGGGATTTGAAATGAAGGGACATGAGTGAGGTAAGGCACAGAGAGTAGAGCAAAACATTGCTCTGTGGACCAGCATCCTTTTTGGAGCTGATGTTTTAGGTACTTTGGCTCCTTCTTTTGGCCAGAGTTATTTAGATTAAAACTAACAGTTTCAAGTCCCCATACATAAAATACATATGACCATAAGCACTAGACCCTACAGCATTAACTAAATGAGGTATGGGTCATCCCCATGGCAATCTATCATCAGATTCAGTGTGAACCAAGGTGGCTGAATCAAGAAAGAAGGACCTTTCTCTAGACTTCCATCCATCCACCTATAGCCTGTGGAGCTGAAATTCTAATCCAGTTCTGGGAGGCACCAAAGCCTGCATTATTCCCACTATATCTGTGCCCCTACTCACCCACCAACCATTCACCATCCATTCTCCACCCACTCATCCATATATTTATCCACTTACTTACCCATCTGCCCTTTTCTACCCCACCCATCCGTCCATCCATCCATCCACTCACCCATACATCCACTTCCATATGTCCACCCATCTGTCCTACTCCCAGCCCCATCTATCCACTCCTCATCCACTTACTATTTACCACCCACCCACCTCTCATATATACACCCATCCATCTACCTCATCCATTCATTATCCACACATCCATCAATACATCCATCCATCCTCCCACCTACTCCTCATCCATCTCCTTAACCACCTATTCACCTATCCATCCATCCACTTCATCTATTCACTATACACTGATCTGTTGATCTCCCCACTTACCCCCATTTCCTCATCTACCCACCACCCATCTATCACCTATTCATCAGCTGCCCATCTACCCATCCATCCATCCATCCATCCACCCATCCATCCATCCATCCATCCACCCACCCATCCATCCATCCATCCATCCATTCATCCATCCATCCATCCACCCATCCACCATCCTCCCATCTTATCAATGTCCTTCCACTTTCCACCCACTCACCCACCCATTCAGCCCCCTCCCCTTCCACCAGCACTGTCTGTGGCTCACAGTGGAAGGGGCTGTGGAGCAGGACAGAGCAAACAGTGAACATTCACTGGACAAAGTTTCTGCTAGAAGGAAGCAGCATGGCATAGCACCAATGGGCCGGGCTTAGAGCCAGGCTGTTTCTGTCCCTGGGTCTTCCACTTACTAGCTATGTGACTTTGGGAGGCTGGATTCAAACCCAGGGCTATCGTTCTCCAAGTCCCCTGCTCTTTCCACTGACTCTTGTGCCATTCAATCCTGACCTGGAGGGAAGAGAGCATGGAATGATTTTTCCATGCTCTGAAGGAATTAGAAAGGCTCATGTTGTTCAAATAGGAATCTGTGAACCAAGACAGAGATATGAAACCATTATGATTGAGGCTCTGAGAGCTCACTTCTATGACTAGCCCACAGCTTGGTTATCTGTAACTCTGGAAGAAATGAAAAAGGATTTTACATATCCTACTAGGCAGAGTTCAAGTCTGCTGATGCAAATTGGCTGGTTATCTCTGCAGTGGCAGGAACACTTAATTTTCTCAGCCAACTTATCAAATTAATTGTCAGCTCTGTGGCCAGAATTCTGAGTGACGGACACGAGTTCCCTCAACCTCCCGAACTCCACCATCAGACGCCAGAAGGAAGCGCTCTGAGATAGTGAACCTCAACCAAGGAGTAGGACACACATTAAAATTTGTAAGAAATCGGGCTGGAGGCATTTTTCAAAGGCAAAGTATTTCAGAAGAGTAAAATAAAACGATTAGCAATCAAAGTCATTTCAAATCAAGCTACTTCACAGACGTAGGATGGAGTCCACTTAATACAAACATCCATCTGCTACGGACTTTCTGTAGGTGAGGCCTGGCCTCTGATGTGAGAGCCCGGTTTTCATGTATGCAGTCAACATAAAGTGCTTTCACACCTATTCCTAGCATTCCATTGGCTCTCCCCGTGTTATGTTTCCTGGCTTGTGTAGAAACGTGGATGGAGGGGCAAAGTGGTGTAGTGGGAGACTGCAGCGTTGGGAGTCTCTACAGAGTTAGGTCAGAGGCCCAGCTTCACCATCACTGGCCGAAAGGCTGGCCACTCGCAACTTCTTTAAGCATCTCTCTCCTCACCTGTAACACAGGGATGGGAGAAGATGAGCCACTGTGTGCTATCTGCCTGTCTGTCCCATAGCAGGTACTTTATAAAGGGCAGCTATTTTAAAAAGGATCTTATTTATCTTTTTGAGAGAGAGCACATGAGCTGGGGTAGGGGGGCAGTGGACAGAGGGAGAAACAGACTTCCTGCTGAGCAGGGAGCCTGACCTGGGGCTCGATCCCAAGACCCTGGGACCGTGATCTGAGCCAAAGGCAGATGCTTAACCGACTGAGCCACCCAGGCAAAGGGCAGCTATTTTTATGATGATGATCACAGTGTGGAGATACTCCCCTTTTGCAGATGGGGAAGGTGAGGATCAGTAAGTAAAACTTAACTACCTGCCTTAATTCTGATGAATGTCTCCCAACAAGGAGGTCCCCAGAGATGGCTCTGCAGGCCACATCCTGGGTGGGGAGGGAGTCAGGGCAGAAGACCTGGAGGAGTAGAGGGTGCTGGAATGGGGTACAGATGGGGTGGCTGAGGGTCAGGACCCAGAAGTAGGTGAAATAGGACAACAGGCTGACTACAAGAGAATCCACCCCCAGCATTTATGGAGGGGTGCAGAGGGGCCCTTAAACCAGGGAAGACCAGGGCATGGAACTGGAGACTGGAACTAGGTCTCCTGCCTTGTTGTGTGTCTCTCATCCACTGGAAGGGGCCACAACATGACATCTGTGTCTTCTAAGCAGCACCCAGCACAGCACCCAGCCTGCGGCAAGTGTACAAACCACGTGTGTTGGAAGGATGGGGTGGGCAATAAAGAAATAAATGCCCACCCTTTATTAGGCAGGGTGTTTGCCCAGGTTGGCAGGCTCTGTGTCAACATCCCAAGGGGGAAAGAAGGCCAGGTGTAATTAAATGAAACAACAGGGTATCCTAGCTGGACAAAAATTGGATTGCCATTTGCACAACTGGTGAGTCATGGCCCTTGTGGGCAACAGTTCACATGAGTTAACATGCATGGATCTTTTTCTCTTGTAGCTGAGGGAGTTGGGATAGGTTGTTACTGTGTGTGTGTGTGTGTGTGTTAAATAAAAAAATTAAGGCAGAATGATGTTTAATGGATGTTTAATGGATTTTTAATGGATTTAACGGATATGGTCTGATAATTCTGTATATAATGAATTATATGAGCAAACACTTGTGTAGTGCTGATTATGTGGCAGAGGCTGTTAAGTACTTAACATGTGTTAACTTTCTTGTCCTAACAACCACCCTAGGAAGTGGGTATTTGCATCCCATTCTGCAGATGAGGAGACTAAGGTACTAAGTGTGAGGTCCAAGGTCACAAAGCTAGCAAGGATCAGTATTCAAAACCAGGCAGTCTGACTCCAGAGTTTGTGCTCTTAGCTATTATGTATACTGCTTCTCTGTGGTTCGTGAAAACCAGAGTTGAAGTACAGGAAAGTTCTGGAAGGGCTCATGCCAAACTGAGCAAAGCCTATCAGGTTAGGGCTGGGAGGTGGCTATGGAAGGGAAGAAAGCAGTCACTTGCGTGTACACTGCAAGAATCCCTTCTCTAGCATCCCTAGCAGAGACTACTCTTAGCAGAACCTTGCTGCCCACCCCTCAAGACAGCCCTCTGCAAGGGGGAACAGCTCAGAAATGCAACAGAAATCTGCTTGCGACAGCTGCTTCCCTTTGGCCTTTGGTGTGTTTTCTAGAATTAGTCTCTCTCTTCAATTCTTAGAAGCCCCCTGGGCTGACCATTTCCCATTGTCCTCTAGGTTCACTCAGCCCTGCTCAGTGCCTGGGAATCTGACTTGGGGGGAGCTCCCAAGCCCTTGTCCAATGGGGAGCCCTGCAGAGATCAGGAGGAGCAAGGGGAGTCAAGTTTGGGCATCTATTCCCCAGCCCTGTCCCCCACTGATCTCCCTCTTCCCCTCTCTTCCTGGCTTCCGTGAAGCCCCAGTCCACTGCACTAGCCTGTGTGTGAGCGGTGGGACATACAGAGGGCCTTTTCAACCAATATCTCCTTTGAGTATTTCCTCTGGGATTCTGATTGATAAAACACAAGACCAGAAAGACTGTTCCTTAAGTAAGAACTCAGTGTACCTGGCTGTTCTATTTTCAAACCTCATCACTTACTGGGAAGATCACCTTATCTCACAAGTTCAATAATAGCCTTTGGCCAGAAGCATTAAAATTCTGTCTGTTTTATCTGCTGTTGCCTAAAGCAAACGTATTTGAGGGAGTCTCTGGAGGGAGCCTGCTACACCATGGGTGTGATACAGCGAAAGGTAGTGGATTATCTTGCTATCCTCTCCCTCTCTCCCCCACGTTGCAAATAGATCTGGCTGGGGCAGAATGGAAGCGAAGGCAGTCTCAGGTTTCAGAGTGATGGGGACTGAGATGTATTAGGCGTGTTCTCTGACACCTCCTCACTGAATGCCTACGTCCACCTTCCGGAGAAGAATTAACAATGCCCCTGGTAAGGATAAGAAGGGACATCAAAAAGATGAGCAACTGGGGGTGGGTCACACCGCTTTCCAGACCCAAGCCCAGGCTCAAAAGGAGGACTTTGCTCTTTCTGCCTTCCCAGCCTCGTGTCTCTTCCTGCATGCCTGCATGAGCAGATTTGTCTCTAGATTTAGAGGTGAGGCTGATCTTCTGTGTCTGAGCTGGCTTGCAGGTGAGACTTGCTGGGTCCTCACTGATTTGGGTGCACAAGAAAAGCATGCACCGGCAGTCCTGTGGATGGGCAGTCACTAATGGCATTTACCAGTCTGATCTGCCCCTTTCCCTGAACCAGGCAGGATCTCACTTCCGGACTCCTGGGGCTGGGCCGTGTGCCTAGTTCTGGCCAAGGAAGGTGAGTAGAAATGCTACCAACAGGCTGGAGCAGTGCTGATGCTAGACCCTCTCAAAGTCTCTTTCCTCTGTCACTGTGATGTTCCAGAAATGCTGCTTCAGGCTGAGTCTTGGAGTGAGGAGGATGATGGTGACGTGAGAGCAGCAACCCCCATCCCCCTCATGACCTGCCATAGACATACAGCGTGAATAAGAAGCAAACCTTTGCTGCTGTAAGCCACTGTGTTTGGGGATTTGATCTGGGTGTAGGCTCAGAGAGGGGGTCTGGAGTTCCAGGCACTGGTCTGTTGGTGAATAATGGCCTCAGTGCAGTTCTGGGCTGCGGAGTTCCCTTGGGGAAGCCCTGTGGCTCCAGACAGGGATCTTTGAGAGTTGAGGGGCCTGAGTTAGGGGTCCACTTTGGGGCTGCTCACCTCTCTGCCTGGGCAGCCAGCCCTGTCTGTCCCCTTACCCTCCATGCCCCCATCCATGTATGGTTCCTATGTTTCACCTGCCCAGAAGAGGAGGTCAGATGGCAAGCCAAGTGGGACTGCCTGCTTTCTCTTTATTAATCTGCCCTAGCCTTCAGTATCTATCACGCATCCTTTTCTTTCCTCTCCTGGACTCAATTAACCCTACACTATCAATTCCACTTTCCCAGTGAAGAGCATTGCCATCATTTTGCTTTTGTGGCTCGGGGTTCAGACAGCAGCTGCTGCCTTTTTACAGACCTCACCTCCCTAGTCCTCGCTATTGATTGGGTAAGGGCTGGCACTTGACCCAAGCCGTACCAATCAGAGGCCTCCTCGATGGTCAGATCGGATTGGTCCAGGGAATGTCACCTGACTCAAGTTGGGCCAATCAGAGCCATTCCCTGGGATACTAGAATTTGAGATCTGGAAAACCTTCTCCTTCTTGACGTTCCCTCAGCTTTCTCTTTCAAACTACTTTCTTGAGTTCGGTGGTAGAGCTGGGAGACTCTGGAGCTCTCAGCACTGTGTCTTCCACTGTGTGGAAAGAAGTGGTTTACAGTAAAAGAAAATGACTTCAAAGTGCAGAGAAACAGAAAATTGCCTGCAGGAGGAAGGAGTGAGTCCTGGCCTGGGTCCCTGCGGCAGGATTCCCCCAACGAGTCCAGGCTCACCTAAGCCATTAGCTTTTTCTCTCCAACCCTTGCAGCTACGACTGTCTCAGAGAATTCAGCATTTATGCTGGTATCTGTCTCCGTAACCTCCCAGGGCCACAATGGGAAGCAATGGGACATATGTGGATGGTTATTAAATTTATTAAAATATCACTAATTTATTTTTGTGTCAGATGTCCATCCTTTCGAAATCACTATAATTTTTACTTATTTCGCACTACTTGTAAAATAACTTTTCTGAGACTAACAGGCATGTTTAAAATTTTGGTTAAAATTTGGGAGGAATCCAGGGTTCATGGCTGCCAGTCATGGAACCTTGATCAGTCCCTGGAACGTGTGCGTGTTTCTCAGGGCTGCCTGATGAAGTACCAGCTACTGGGTGAAATGTATTTTGTCGAAGTTCCAGAGGCCAGAAGGCTGCAATTCAAGGTACCAGCAGGGCTCTGGGGGAAAATCCTTCGTTGTCTCCTCCACCTTCCAGGGGTTGCCGGTAATCCTGGCCATACCTTGGACTGTGGCTGCATCGTTCCGGTCTCTGCCTCTGTCTTCAATGTCCCTCTCCTTACTGAGACCCTAGTTGTTGGAATTACGGTCCACCCTCATCCAGTTCGACATCATCTTAACTTGATTATTTCTGCAAAGACCCTCTTTTCAAATACGGTGGGGAGGAGGGGGGCAGTCTAGTAGCTCATCATATCCTTTTAAGGAATATGGTGCAACCTACAAAGCAGGCATTTCAGGCAGAGAATCTGAGGCTTTTTCATAAGAAGCCTGGGGGCGGGCCCAGAGCTGGATTACCTGGAGGAAATCAACGTTAAGGATCCTAAGAGAAGTTGCCAATTGCCCCTAAGCACTTATTTCAGACCATTTTACTGTTTATATTCCATCTTTTACATACATTCTGGGTGATGCTCTTCCTTTGCTTCACTTAGATATTTTAATTAAAGTTTCAACGTTTATAAAAATTAAAGGCGAGAGCCAGAGTAGTGGAGTGGAAAGAATACAAAAGAGCTCAAGCCACCCCGGACCTATGTGGGATCCCAACTCTACAAAACACTGACTGTTGACCTCAGGCAAATGACTCCTTTTCTCTAGATGTCAGCATTTACAAATCAAGGTTATGGTGAGGATTTATTTTAGATAAGATGCAAATGCACCTGGCGCAGTGCATGGCATGTAACAGGTTTGTGATATATGCACATAGTGATAGTATTATTTCATTTTTTTTAAAGATTTTATTTATTTATTAGAGAGAGAGAGAGAGGGCACAAGTAGGCAGAGAGGCAGGCAGAGGGAGAGGGAGAAGCAGACTCTCCACTGAGCAGGGAGCCCGACGTGGGGCTCGATCCCAGGACCCTGGGATCATGACCTGAGCCGAAGGCAGACGCTTAACTGACTGAGCCACCCAGGTGCCCCAGTATTATTTCATTTAATTGGCTGGCAATGAGATTTGTAGATGTAACAGAGAGAAAATTAGATCAGGATTAAAACAACAACATTTACTTCAAAACAAACCATTAGAGATCCTATTTATAATTTTCAAATTCATACACAGCCTCATTTCATAAAGGATTTAATAAGGTCTCTGAGTATTCCCATACAAAATAAGGTACCTCTGTTTTACTACAGAGAACTGATTGAAGGGGAAAGAAGACAGGAATTTAAATAATCGAAGTCTGAGCAGACCAATGACAGCATGCGTTCCTAAGACAAACAGGGTCGTATGGATGCAGGGCTATTTGTCAGGGACTGCGTGTCACCCCTCAGCCCACTGGGAACATGCCATGCTGTATTTTCCTGGGTCTTTCACTGCCTGGGGGGAATGTGTCAGGATCGGGGGCCCCTTTTCAACCAGGCTGCAGTTTCCCTTGATGGAACTGGCAGAGGGCCCTGACTCCCGGGTGATTTCCTGATCTCGAGTGTTCATGGAACTATCAGGATTCTGCAATCCAAGCGCCTGCTAGGCTGTCTTCATCTGTGGCTGAAATTCCTCCCGCTGTTCCAGGTCACTGAGCTGCTTTTCCCTGGCCATTTTCCTGGGCTTTGGAGAGGCGCCACCTTGCTTAGTGGAGCAGTGATTCCAGAAAGCCTGGCCTCAGCTAACACAGTCACCTGGGCCCTTCCCCTCCGCCTCAGTGGGCAGTAAAGCCTCGAGACCTTCTGAGATTCAGAGAGGCCACTATAGTCAGAGTTAGGCTTTTATCAGCTTCCCTAACTGTGAAATGGGGGGGGGGGAACGTGCTACGAATAGAATCGCGATGAGAACGGAAGGAGCAGATGGGGGCGGGGGCTCCTCCCACCCCACAGGTTAGAACAGACATGCTCTCAGCTCTTTGTTGGCTCTCTTTCCTGTCCATCCTCACCTATAAATGACGTTTGGACCCTACAATCAAATCTTAAAGACTGGAGAGAACCTAAATGCGCTGGCCTTGATTTCAGAAGGCGGGGTCCTTGAAGTTCGCCCTTCCCTAGCAATGGGGCCGGGGGACGTGCCAGTGGAGAAGGTCTCCCCTTTACAGATTAATCTTCAAGATGCAGGCAGAACACTTTCCTGCCTTCCCCATGGGCTGCCAAAGACATGAGAGGGGTATCAAAGTATCTGCCCATGGCACAGACCTTGTAAAGTCAAGGATCTCTGATACCCGGGCCAGCCCTTGATGTGGAGCCCTAGGTGCAGAGAGGCTGGGACCATCCCTGCCCCCACGCTCATGGCACCGAGGGCAGTAGGACCAGGGCCTGCCCCGTTCATCCAGTTCCTGAGCCTGAAAGGAATCATAATGCTTCTTGGCCTCCATCCCCCAGTGGCTCCGGGCCACAATAGAGGGTCCTTATCTCACTGCCGGTGTCCTCCGGCGAGGCCACCTGGGCAGATGAGGTCACAACACATTTTGATTGTTCGTCTCTCTGTGGCCTTGGTCCAGGCATCCCACCCTGGTCCCCAGCTGAGCCTTGCGGTGGCTTGCTGCTGTCGTACTGTCTCAGGATGGGTAAGGAGGGCAGACTGCGGTCATGTGAACGTGTACGATCTTGTGCCTGTAACGTCCGGGTTCACCGACAGGCGATGTCTACGCAGCTAGTGGAAATTCCTTGTTCAGCATTAAATATGCGGGGCAAGGGGCCGTTTTGCACTGGGCTCTGGAGCCTGATTACCTCCATGGAACCCCAGCCCTGCCCCCTCTTAGCCATGTGCCCTCAACCTGCCCTTCTTCACCTATAACGGGGTGGGAGGAGGGGCAAAAGTACCTGGCCCATAGGATGGATGGACAGACTGCATGGCATAGACTGGGTGTCCAATAAAAGTGTGCCCTTGCGGCCATCCGCTCTGTGCAAGCCACTGCCCCACCTGGATGCACCGGAGACACCCCCAAAGACACCATGTACGGAAGTACCCCCTCCCTTCAGGTCCTGAAGCTCATTCTGTCAGAGTGTGAGCCACGTGAGAACAGAGGCGGGGCTTGCTCCCAGCTGTGTCCCCTTGTATCTGACCTTGAATAAACATCTGCTGAACAGCTGGATGAAAGCACACGCAGTAGAAAGAGCCCAGGATCTAGGGGATGGGAGATTAGATTTCAAGTCCTTCATATTTCAGTTCAGAGCTGCAGACGTGGGGAATCCTAGTAATACGCACCTCAGGAAGTGTGGAAAGTAAGGGTCAAAGCAGTGACTCCTCACCAGGGCAACCTGCCTGCTGGGGAACATCGGGCAACGTCTGGGGTCAGTTTTGGTCGTCACTACAATAGAGGTGCTACCGGTATCGATGGGCGGAGGCCACAGATGCTGGTAAACCTCATACAATGCAGGGGACAGTCCCCGCATCCAAACATTGATGTCAACCGTCATCCAATGTCAACAGGACCGAGGCTAAGAAATCCGGATTAAAGAAACGGGATCTCAAACCATAAAACCATATACCGATGTCGCTTATTATTATTAATAGTATTATTTAGTATAACAAATGGCAGAATTCGATTTTTTTAAATATAACATTTTCAGGGCCTCCAAACGTCACTTTAATGTGGTTTTAAGTCTGTCGGTTTCTTTACAAGATAACACAGATAGAAAATCCAGCTCCTGAAACTCCTCTCTCACCAGGGGCTCCCGATTCTGGAAAACTCTGTCATATGCTATTGAAAAGACCTTTTGGAAAAACTGCACTCATCTCTTTGGCCCAAAATAGGAGGACACGACCCACAGTATGTTCCTCAAGCTAATGGAAGCCTCAGATGCCAAGGCCTTCAAGTCCCTGGACCAGTCCCTGGAAGCAGACGTTCCACCTGGCCTGGTGGCCTTCTGTCGGTTGAGACCAGAAACCAGTAATAAGCTGTGTTTCTAGAAAATCAGGCAGTGCTCATTTAAATTTTGCTCTCTGTTTAGAACCTGAGGTCCAGAGAGGTCGGACCCAGGGCATGTCCTCCACATCCCCACAGTGGCCCCTCTACGTCTGCATCCCAGCATCTCCCCTGCCACCTGCGAACATCCTGAGGGCACTGGTCCTGCTCGATCTGCTTCCACGTCTCAGGGTCCAGTCCAAGATTACGGCTTCCTGTTAGAGGACTGAATGAGAATCTCCTAGAGGAGCTAGCGTGGCTGATGCCTGCCCGCATCCCCTGGGCACTGCATACTGAGGATGGCTTCCTCATTGAATGCGGGGGAAGGGGAACCTTTTCTCTGCCCCAGGGCTCGTTCTCGCTAAGGAAGCACACAGGCTCTGTGCAGGGGCCAGGTAGCCGTGCAGGGGTGAGGCCCTCGGGAGCACGTCTAGTTAAGCCCATGAGGGCTCAGAGCTGCAGGTCACTACCCCAGAGCGAGGGAGACAGAGGGCTGGAAGGGTTGCAGTTTTAGATAGGGATTCTTGTGACCAGCTCAGAACCTGCCAGAGGAGGCCCTGTTTGAGCACACTCGGCCTCTCTCAGCAGAAGTTCTCAAACTATGAGGCGTCCAAATGACACCAAGAGCATGTTAAAATGCACATCACCAGGCCTGTTCGCTGACCAGCCAGGCTCTGACTCAGAGGGTGCGGTGTCCATTCCGTAAGGCGGCTGTAACACATCACTACCATCTGGGGGGCTTACAACAACAGAAACGTATTGTCTCTTGGTTCTGGAGGCCAGAAGTCTGAACTCAAGGTGGGCAGCCGGGTTGGTTCCTTCTGGAGGCTGAGGGAGAATCTGGTCCAGGCCTCTCTCCCAGCTTCTGGTGGCAGCTGGCCATCCCTGGCGTTCCTGTCTCCATACCCTTGCAGCTTGGGAGTCATACTGGAGTAGGGATGATGGCCCCGTCCTCCCGTAGGACCTCATCTTAACTAATTATGTCTGCAACAACCCTATGTCCAAATGAGGTCACGTTCTAAGGGACTGGAGGCTAGAACTTCAACATGTCTTTCTGGGGGGCACAATTCAAACCATAACAGGTGCAGCAACTGCAAATGGTAATAGCCCCTCCCCCACATTCCCCCGGGGTTTGTGATGTATACTCCTGTGACCAGGGCCCTTCCTTCTGATTCACCTTGGTGGCCCTCTCTGCAGCAGGAGCCGGCCCAGTTTGCCGTGAGCTGATGGCCTGGTGCGCGGAGAAGGAAAGCTGACAGCCGCTGGAGGCTGCCCGGGGCAGTGGGGCCCCAGCGAGTGTGAAGGGGAGCCCGGCTCAGCATCTCAGCATCCCCTCCCCAGTCAAGCCCCCGGCCACTGGCGGATGTCAGATAGGAAGGTTTAATGTTCCAACTGCTCAAGTGCCAACATGGCAGGTGCTGCAATCACAGGGTTGCAGAATGGGGTGGGGGACAAACAGGCCCCCCGTTTTTTCTGGGTTTAAAAGGAAAACTCTTGGCTTTGGGAAAGCTGTGCCTCACAAATGGACTCCTCACAGGCATGTACAGATGAGAAACTGCAGCAGGGAGGGCTGTGCTGGTTGTGATGTGGCTCCTTTCCCACGTTCCCTGTGGAGCAGGAATGGGGTTGGACGTGGAGGGGTCAACATGGTGCTCAGACAGCATCCCGGTGGGACGCAGCGAAGCCCTGCACCGGGATCCTTCCATATGGCAGGTGGGAGCGAGCCTACCAGCCTTCGGGGCCCCTGGGGGCGTGTGGGGGGTGGGCAGTTCAGGTGAGCAGAGAGGGAGGGACACAAGAGCAGGAACCACAGCTCGGACCCCATGCCCGCAGCTCCCCCTACAGTCAGCCATCTCTTCCCAGTCTCCTGCGGCTTCCGCACACGCTGATCCTGGACCCGGACGCCTCCTGTCTGGGAAACGGCTCTGCTCTCTTTCTTTCTTTCGCCAACCTCTGTTCACTGTGCCAGCCTCACTTCAGATCCAAGACGACACATCTCTAAGGGGTCCTCCACACGGCTGGGCGATCCTACTACATTTCCCTGATCCACTCACTTCTCCATGTGAGAAAGAACATCCTACTGGTTGAAGGCACGAGACAGTGGCGTTCCTGCTAAACGCAGCCAGATGCGACCCCTCAACGACACAAGGAGGCGTATCTCGTTTTCATTTTCACGTAGGAGGAAATCATTTGGATTCTTTGGATTCCAAAGGAAGCATCTTCTGGCACACAGCACAGGGTGACACACACCCCTGCCTGCTTGGGCCCGTCCCTGCTCAGGCCTCCCGCAGGCTCGCGTCGGCCAGCAGGTGCTCTCTGAGGACCCCTCCGTCCACGCCTGAAGGGAGGACGGGTCCGGAGCACGGCTGCCCGGAGCCCATGGTGCACAGTCCCCGAGATGGCTTGAGCAGAAGTTCCTGGAGCCGGGTTTCTAGACTGGGGAGGGACCGTGAGCCTCAGAGCCGGCAGGACAGCAGGGAAATGATGGTGAGCTCTGAAACCACCCCCGTGTCGGTGGCCACCTTCCCCAGGCCTGATGGACCGCGGTCACAGAGGCCCTTCTCGTTCTGCGGGCCGGAACAGGGACACCAGACAGACGCGGTCCCGCAGGGGTGAGGCTGCTGCTTCGGCCTGGTGTGTGTATCTGGGCTGACCCGGGCACCCCCCAGTCAGAGAGCTGTCGCCGCCCAGGACAAGTGACCGACCTATCCCAGCACCTTATGGGGAATGGGGCCCTGCCCGGCAGCCCACTGGCTGGAACCCAAGCAACCCTGAACGGGGTCCCTCACCTTCCACCACTGCCTGCCCCCGTGCATGCCTCTCAAAGTCAAACTTCTTCACTGGCAGTGGTGTCTACGTTTTGCTTCTCTGTGTACCGTCCTCACTCCTGGCCCTCCACGCCCTTCCCCTCCTCGCCCCTCTGGGCTCAGCCGGGCGTGGTGCCTCGGGGAGCTTCCCTGACCCCCAGGCTGAGCCCGGCACCTGCTGTGAGAGCCCCAGCCGGGGCTGCCGTGTTTCTCCTGGTAACATGCTCTCTGTTGCTGTCACCTGCTGTGAGCGAGAACAGCGCAGTCCGGGTGCCGGCATGGCTCCCGCTGGGACTTACCCATCCGGCGCTCCTGGAGGGCTGGAAGCGTATGTGAGAGGCCCTGCGAGCCCAAGGCCCAGTTCAGTGTCCGTCAGATGCAACTGGTCTGCTGCTCGCCCTGCCTGCAGGGCTTCGGCGCCCACCCCACAGTCCCACCGCTGCCCGAATCCTGCTCTGGCCAATCAGCCCCAGTTGGATGAGCCGCTGACAGTAACCCTGCTGGGACCAAGCCTGAGTCTTCTGCTTCCTTCGCTGACCGACCCTGTATGGGCAGTGCTGGGGCCCGCTCAGACCCCACCCGAGCCCCTCCTAACCCGGTGCTGTCCCGGGTCCTGCCAGCCCAGTGATGCCGGGTCCCTGCCCAGCCAGCCCTCACCACCTCACCCCATTAAATCATAACAACAACAGTAACCTTTCCATGAGGACTCTGACCTTGTCAGGCATGGTATCCACAGCCTCATTTAATCTGGCAACAACCATACTGCAAGGGAGGGATTTCCATCCTGTCTATGCTGAAAATGAGGCTTAGTGAAGTGAGCCGTCCCGTCCTGTACGGTCAGCCTGGCAGGGGCAGACCCTGGGCGCTTTCCATCCAGAGCTCTGGCCCTGAGCCATCCCTGAGTCTGCCCCGCTGCGCCGGCTTCCCTGTGGGCCGGCCCGGTCCTGCCATGGCTACCCCACTTTGCATGAAGACCCCGAGGTCCAGGGGATGAAGGTGGTGTCTGGCTCGCATGGCAGAGGCAGGATTAGAACACGGGGCCACCTGCTGCTTCCCTTCCCGCACCATGGCTGGCATCGCGGGGGGCCAGGGACCACCATTCTCCCGGGGAGACATGCTGCCATCTGGGAGGGCTCTGTCCAGCAGATGCTGGTGGAGGACTTACTTCTCTCTGTTGAATATGATGAATTCCTTCCGCACAGTCTCCAAGCACTGCTGGAGGTGTCCATTCTGCCAAAGAGCAGAGAGGGGAGCGTAAATGACGGAGCACCCTCCAGGGAGCCATGACAGAGGAGTGACCACGAACAGAGCTGGGTCTAAATGGGACTGCTGATGCCTGGGGCCGGGGAAGAGCTATGTGGCTGAGCAGCCCTGACGGTATGGGCGGCTATGAGGGGAGCCTGGCAGATGAAGATGTTTGCCTCAATTTTAAGCCATTAAATCCAACTTAAAAGTCATGTTGGAATGGAATATGGGTTGAAAATCATGAAGCTGGGTTTCCCGATTGCTGGACTGTTCATTAGGCCTATTACGAAGTGGGATGGGAGGGGGGTAGAATTTCAAGACCACCCTGCAAAGGTGCTCACCCTCTTCAAGAACAGATGCCAAGAACAAGTGCTCTGTAACCCAGGTCTTAGAGGCTGCACGAATGCTGGATGGATACTGCACGCCTGTGCAGAACCCCACCCACCCTCGTGCGTGCTTGTTAACACGCACGCAGGTGTCTCCAGGCCAGCTTCTGCATTAGGCTCAGCAGGCCTAGGGCCTAGGGCCCACAGTACTTTTAGGGGCTACAAAGATGTTTTGATTTCTTTTAAAATAAGGAGGGGAAAGAAAGAACTTTTAGCATTGAAAGCTATCTTCATCTTCATACCCATATGGTTGTCAAAGATAATTTTAAATCTTTTTTATGGGGGAATAGGCAGCTGTGGGTTGAATCATGCCCCTTAAAAAGATGTGTCAAGGGGCACCTCGTTGGCTCAGTCCGTTAAGTGCTTGGCTCTTGGTTTGGGCTCAGGTCATGATCTCACAGGTTGTGGGATCGAGCCCTGAGTCGGGCTCCACGGTGAGCAAGGAGTCTGCTTCAGATGCTTTCTCCTCCTCCCTCCCCTGCTGCTCCACCTCACTAGCTCTCTCTCGATCTCCCTAAAATAAATAAAATCTTACCAAAAAAAAAAAAAAAAAAAAAGACGTGTTGAAGTCCTAAGCCCTGGTAATGGTGAATGTGACCTTATTTGGAAACAGGGTCTTTGAGGTCCTACTAGAGTAGGATGGGCCCTCAACCAATATCTGGTGTCCTTAGAAGAAGGCCCTGTGAAGGCCCAGAGACACGGACAGGAAACACCACGTGGCGAAGGAGGCAGGTACCGGTGGAAGCAGCTGAAGCCCACTGGTGCCACTGAAAGTGGGAGGGGCGCTGAAGGACCCCCCCCACCCTCGCCCCGCAGCCTTTGGAGAGAGCATAGCTCTGTCCATACCTTGATTTTGAACTGCGGCTTCCAGGACGGTGAGAGAACATGTTTTGGTGGCTTTAAGTCACCACGTTGTGCCCGGGGCCCATGAAAGGCAGCCCCCCGCCCCGAGGGTACCCCCACAGAACAGCCTTTCCAGAGGGTGCCCAGGACTGCCCGGCACGGCGCGGTGTCCCCCCGCATGGCATGCATTCTTCCACTCCTGCCCAGAGATGCACGAGGCCCCTGCACTAGGACTCGCGGCCACGTGAGCGGCTCCTACGGACATATGCACTGCAGCGGTTCCCTTGGTTTCGCTATAAAAACCACTCCATCGACGGAGCCATTTTACTGACTGCAAATGAAGGTGTGTGGAGAGGCCGAGTGACATGCCTAAAAACAGGCTCGCTCCTTTCTGTTCCCTGGAGTCTAGGATTCCTCCCCTCCCAGGGTCCACTCCCGAGACCCCGCTCACCAGAGGACAGCTGTCCTTCGTGCCGTCTTTGGACCTGTTCTTCGCCAACCTCTTCTTCTTTTTGTGAAGAGGCTTGGATTCGAGGATCATTTCTTCAAGTTCAAATGTGGGATCACAGTTCAATCTCCCCTTCTGAAAGCAAGCGGAAAAGCAGACTTGAGTGTCTTGGTTCCCCCCATCCTTGGACATTCATTCATTCATTCATTCCATCCATCATTCATTCAACGTAATGATTAACCACTACAGTGGGGTACACAGTTACGTCTTTTTTTTCTGGTGAGGAGAAGCACATTCTCCCTGCAGCCCTCATTCATTTATCCTCGTATCCCCCCAACCCCATTAACATCTACATGACTCTTCAGTCTCCTTCCTGTGAAGGTTCCTTTTGCCAGGCTGAGTTCAGTTTCCCAATCTGACTTAACCACTTATTTTATCACACACACATTCTCAAGTTATGACTATTTTTTCTGTAACTATCCTTTTTAATAATTTAGTTTTAAAATGCCATTTATGGCCATAATCCTCCCAGTTCCCCATGCCAGCTCCCTCTTACCCCTCAGCTGGGGACAGGCTAGGCTCCACCCACTTTGGTTAGGAGGAATTTTGTCTCCCTGACTTCTGGACTGTGCACCCAAGGTGCCAGGTGGCCGTTGTCCATCCTGGGACCCAGCTAGGGACGCCAGTCCCCTCAGGCAATACAGCCTGGTGGTTATGCCATCCACAGTCTGGAGGTGCACAGGGACCGCTTCCAAAAAGCTGGTCCAAGTCTTTCCTGGCCTGATTTATTTGCCATTCATTCATTCATTCATTCACTCACTCATTCATTCCTTTCAATGCAGGCTCTGGATATAGACTCCCTGTGGTCAATTTCTCACGGAGTAATCGTGGGCAAGTTACTTAACCTGAGAATACTACCTACGAGAAGCACTTCCCTGTCGTGGAACTTATATGAGATAATGCACGTGGAATTTTAGAACAATGCCTGGCACGCAGAACACTCAATCCCGTTGGACCATTATCATTCAACCATTTATATCTGTGTGACAATCACACATCAAGAACTTCTAGTGCCTTCTAGCACCACCCATTGCTCTGGGGTCTCTCTCAGGCAGAGGCCAGCCCAGGCTACATGGGCTCTGGCCTCCGAAGCTCTCAGGGGATGGCAGACGCACTGTAACAGAACGATATTAACTGCTCATGTACATCTACGCCCTCGTCCAGTGGAGGATCAGAGAGGCTGCGATTCACTCTAGGTAAGGAGGTGGGGGGCTGGCCTGGGGCGTGTCCCATCGGAGGCAATGCTTAAGGCTGCCTCCCTTCCAGAATGCAGTTACCGAGACCCTCAAATGGGCCAGTCGCTGGGTTTGAAGCGGTCTTGAAGGAGGGACAGGAGATGCCGGGGGCCAAGGAGAGGAAGGGCATCCCCAGAGGGGGAAGTAGCGTGTGCACAGGTACATGGCCGAGACACAGTGTGGCCAGAGGGCACACGGCAGGCGTCCGGGTGTGGCTGAAGCAGGGGTCCTCTGCACGTGTTTGTGTGGAAGTGTGCACGAGTGCGAGTGTGCGTGCGCTTGTGAGTGTGCGCGAGTGCGCGTGTGCTTGTGAGTGTGCATGAGTGTGCGTGAGTGTGAGTGTGCTTGTGAGTGTGCACGAGTGTGTTTGGGTGGGCTTGGGGAAGAGCACGAGGTGCGGTCTACAAAAGGCTGATGGGCACAACCCACGTTGGCCCCAAGGGTCACTCAGGCATCTGGCACACAGCCTTGGGGAAGGCTCAGCCCTGGCAACAGGGAGACAGCTTTAGGCAATTTGTGCTCCATACAAAGGACTGCATCGAGATCCCTGGGTTTTGGCAACCTGGCGTACGCCAGGCAGAAGAGGACCACCAAGGAGGCTAGCCTATTTCTCTGGCATATCCGGAGTGCGCATTCTGAGGGAAGCCAACCAAGGGAAGTGAGTCCAGAGCTCCAGCAGGTTTATTAATTAAAACAGCCATTACCAGGGTGGTATTTACTGAGGGCTCACTGAGTACCAGGTTCTGCTCCGAGTCTTGGGAGGCCTGTTGGCATTTACTCTTCCCAAGTTCGGGGTGTGTGTGTGTGTGTGTGTGTGATCTCTCTCATCTCCCCAGTACAGGTGAAGAACCCCTTCCGGTGTACACCCGAGGTCACAGAGGTGGGAGTGCACCCAAGTCTCTACGGCCTGTGCCCCCAGGTGGGACAGCCTGCAGTCTCCCTCCAGGACCCAGCCCTGGGTCACTATAGGTGCCTTTGTATGTTGATTGGCTTATTATTGGGACAAAATTCCTAGCGGACTGGCTGTCAACAGGGGGCAGCTGTCGCCAGGGGTGCTTGGCAATGTCTGGAGATGGTTTTGGTTGTCACAGCTGGGGAGGACTACGAGCACTTTGCGGGTAGAGTCCAGGGATGCCGCTAGTCTCCGATGGACAGGACAGGCCCCCACCCAAGAATCGTCTGGTCGTAAGGCCAACTAACTGTAGCACAGTTGAGGAGGCCTGCTCTCATCTGCAAGCTCCCTGACAATGGGCACCACGACTGTTTTCTTTACAGGGGTTCCCCTCGGGTCACACTGAATATGCAGGTATTCAGTGAATACAGGCCAGCTGGATCGGTGGGTGGGTGGATGAACGGGTGGGTGGATGCACATAGGTTGGTGTGATTCTCCCCGCCCAGTGCCTGGACCTGCGCACACAGTGGGTGTGATTCAATAAAAGAAAGGAAGCTCTGTGCCCACAAAGACCTTCTACAAGGAGAGAAGCTTCCCAGGTGGAATCTTGGAAAAGAGGTCCAAATCCACAGTCGATCTCTGCGTAATGTGAACGCTTTGGAGCTCCTGTGGCCATGGCCAGCAGAGGCCTCCCCGGCCAGCTTCGGGGTGTTCCTCCAGAGCAGGGCAGGGGACCCCGCAGAGGGATGGCATGCCAGTGGACCATACCCCCACTCACATTAGGCACAAAGCCGGGCGTCAGCGCCTTCTCGAACACAGCGTCCCAGTTCATGTCGGCCAAGTAGGGTGCGCTCTGAACGTCACCGAGGCTGGACAGGCGGCTCTCAGGGTCCTTGGTCAGGAGCTGCGGGCAGAGGGCAAATGTGCTTGCCTGAGCTATGTGCCCCGCTGAGGTTAACGGGGACCCCGAAGGTGGAAGTCTAGCAAAAATGAAGGTGCCTCTGCTTTTTATGCTCCATTAATTCTGTGCTCTGTGTTGCCATTGTTGGAAGCATCACCTACACTCAGCCCTCCGTCGCCAGAGAGGAACCCAGAGGGCAGGCTGCTTCCAAAAGAAAGAGATTCTTCGGCAGGACCTGGATTTTCAGCCACTGTGCTGTCCCTGGGGACTAGCGCCCATGACATCCCACTCGCGCTGATGTCTGCAGAGGCTTCCAATTAAATATAAAAGGAATTAGCCACCTCATCGTGAGACTGTCAGCTTGGTAACGGATGTGCGAGAAAGTGTAATAGAATTTATCCCTGGGCAGCTCTGTGGTGACCTCTGTGGCCTGATGGAGTGGCCTCATCTGTAGCCAAGGGTATAAATTTTAGCTTCACCTCAGATAGAATTTTTGCTAATACGGGATACTGCAGTATATATAAAAAACAGCCACGCAGTACTACCTTGCACCCAAATGGGGCTTTCAGCTTTTCAAATATGTACTGGCTTACCCAGCACAAAGAACACTTGGGCTAACAGTGCCAGACAGGGGCCCTGGCCCCGGGCCTGCCAACCCCCCACTCCCACCCCCACCCCAGCTGCGAGGCGCGGACAGGCTGCTGACGGCTGTGCACCTGTTTCCTCCTCTAGAGAAGGAAGGCAACTCTTCCATTTCCAGCGCATGATTAGGATGGGACCCAAGGTGACTGGTAAGGGCCTGGCCAATGCTAAGGGGGGTGTGGCACCCGGCTGCCAACAGGTGGGAGCTAGAAGTCAGAGCGCCCCTGCCAGTTTGCCGAGCGCCCCCACCCGTCCCCCGACACTGCAGAAATCTCCCAGCTGTGCCCAGCGAGCAGGCTGCGGTCACACCATGTCGGACACCTGGCAAAGTCCTATCTGCTGGTCATGGCAGCCTTCTCCCAGGGGCTGCCCCAAAACAGCAGGTGCAGCTTTAAACAGACACTCCACTCCCGTGCTCCATGGGAGTTCCCTGTTCAGGACAACCAGCGCCCCTGGGTACAGGGGGCAGGGAGGGGGGCAGGCACTGGCATGGGCGTAGGGCATCCAGGTGATTCTAGTCGGCGGTGGGTTCTAAGGACCCCTGACTTCCGAGAAGCAAGTACTGAATCTCCTCTAAAGCAGCTTAGTCATGGCCAGCGGTGTAGGGAAGAACAGCGGTGTCTGGAGCGGGGAGAGCCTGGATTCAAACCTCGCCTCCGCCCTCAGACAGCCCTGTGGCACGGACGGGACTGTGCCCTCCTGAGCCTCTGTGTTCTCACCTCTAATATGGGCTCCCAGGGCTGTGAGGACTGCGAAGAGCCAGCGCCCGGCCCAGAACACGACATTCCCTCAAGTGTCCCGACCACGTGCCAGACTCCACCCACCCTGAGCATCTCGGGGGATCCCGAGGCAGGAAAGCTAAATGCCAGCCTCCAAAGGAGGGCACCAGAGCCCTACTGCGCCAAACTCGAGAGGGCTTCAGAACCACCCGGGAAGCTGATGGAAATACAAACCACAGGGTCCCCCCCACCCCCAGAGTTTCTGAGTCAGAAGGTCTGGGTGGAGCCTGGGAATCTGCATTTCCAACGCGCTCCCCGCTGTTGCTGCTTCTCCTGCCGCTGCTGGCCCAGGGGACACCCTTGGGGACCCAGTGCTTTGTTCTAGTCAATTCTAGCTCCTGGAAAAAGTCAGGAGACGCCCCATTTCTTAAAGCTCAGCGGCTTAAAAGACCATCCGTGGCAACAATTTTAAAGAGCCGTACGCGTTAAGTATTTCTATTTATTAGGAGCCTGCAGTGGAGTGAAAAGAGCCCGGGGCCCTGTTGCCGCAGATGTATCTCCAAGCGGACTCTAGCACCCAGTGGCCCTGTGATCCGGGACGCGAGACTGTGAGTGGGCTCACGATGTGGTGTGAGCGCTCTGCCTACTTTATCCAGCCCACCACTGGCATTCCGCTCCTTGTCTCATGCCTGAATGTGCTGGGAGGCCTCTTTCTGCACTGACTTCGGCCCCCAGGCCTGGCCGGCTGGTGGCTGTCCCCTTACCTTCTTCAGCAGTGCCACCATGCCTTTGCACCACGTGGAGGAGTAGTGGACGCGCTCCACCTTGAACATGTGGAGGATCTCATCAATGGGTGTGGCCGAGTGGATTTCATACGGTCTCTGCAAGCAAAGGACCAGACAGGGAGTCAGAGAGAAGCCAATCGGAAGACACCGCGCATGCGGTTAAAACGGTGTAGACGCCAGGGGGTGGCTTATTCTTTCCCTTCACGTAACAGTGGGCGTTCCTCTTCCACTGCAGAGCAGGTGGCCCTACCCATGTGCCAACAGGGACCAGGCCTGCAAGGTGGAGCCAGAACTCAGCAGGTGGGTGCTGGAGCTTAAATGAACTTGGCAAGGTCACATACCCGGTAAGTGGCAGAGGCAGGATCCACACCCAACAGCCTAACTCCTGAGTCCCTGCTCCAGGCCTGGGGATGGGGTGGCTCTCACCATCCACTGGACACCCAGCGTCACCTCCAGTCAAGGCCCCTACCTGCTGGTGGGCCTCACACCGTATTTCCCAGCACTGGCTGAGCTGGCCAGGAGTGCACAGGGCCGGAATCACCAAGGTCTGGGTCCGGTAGGGTGGATGGATGGGGGGATGCCGGGCTTCTACCTACCCTCTCCCCCCTCTCCCCCAGTGAGGATGCGTAACTCTGTTCTCCAACTGGCCAGCTTGGCAGAGCATTAAACCTCCTGGAGCATTTTTCCAACATTGCTTGGGCAGTTTCTTGCTTCCAAGAACCTCTCAAAACTTGGGATGGGACCCTGGGTACAGAGCCTGCACACTGTCTGAACTCTGCACCTGCTCCCCCACCCAGGTTCTCTCCCCCTCTTCACCCTCCACCCAGCTCCATGGGCCAAGATGCTTTGAGGTTTGCATCACGGTCAAGTGGCTCAGGGCTGGAACAGGCAGTCACTTCTGGAGCACCTGTGGCCCACCAACTAGAGAAACCGAGAGCAGTGAATTCATAGTTGTCCGCGTGAACCTGATTGTCTGCTACGAAATTCCTGCTGGGGCATCCTCGGGGGTGGGCTTGTCTGGTACTCATTTCTGTGTTCTCAGGCTCTCCGGCAGCCTCCGCCATCCCGCAGAGCACGATGACAAGCTTGATGAGTCCATCCATCGGCAAACACTGATTGGACAGCTGCAAGGGGGTGGAGCCTGTACTGCGCTCACGTGGCTCTTAAAGCGCTGGCCCCAGCCCCGTGGAATTGGGATTCCCAAAGGGTTGCTGCTCATAGGAAGTGCCAGCCCAAGGAGGTGAGGGCATCCTGAGCCCTGGATGGGTGATGAACCCCTGCGACGGAGGAGCATCTTTATCTTCATCAAATGGGGCTCCTCTGGGGAAGACGGCTGTACCTTCCGATGCGCCTACCCAGAAGGGGACCCTTTCCTGACCTCTCCTCCTCTTTCTTCTGTCAATCGAATTGGGAACTCCCCCTTTTGTCCTATAATCTGCAGAGCAAAGCCAAAACCTGTGGGCTCCCTAGAAAGGCCAGCTAACTAGACATGCTAACATTTTTTACATATGTCTTCAAACATTTTCTTCCAATGTCATGGGAAGTGGAGTAGGGCTCCAGTAAAGAACACTTTAGAATTTCTTCCTGAGGCTGTTGCCTTCCCCTGCCTTCGCAGGACCCGCCTCACTTGACCAGTAGCAGCTACCATGATTAGAAATAACAGGAGTGAACATGGAGAGCCGAGACGGCGGTTTCTGGACTGTTGCGGATCGCTTCTCCCCAACTTTTTGCTTCTGGAGAAACCGTTCCTCCCATCCTGTCCCAGCGGTACCTGGAGGTGGGAGGAGCTTGGGAGATGGAGCAGTCTCACCTCCTCATTTTAGAAGTCGGGACACTGAGGCTGGAAGACAAACAGCGACCCTGCCCCCATCCCACAGAGATGCAGGTTCTCCTTCCCTGCTGTTTCTCCGACACCAGAGCCCGCCTGGCCGAGCGCCTGGCTGGAGAACCAGCCAACAACAAATAGGAAGGTTTTTCTCATCATTCACACTGCATTCTGTCATTCCTTCTTGGTTGCCTCAAGGCATCCATCAATCTGCTTTTCCATCCCCTCTCCAAACCCACCACTCTCTAGCTCTGTCCTCTCTGCTTCTGGAGGGAACCAGACCAATAAGAGTAACAAGGGTCATCATTATGGTAACCCTGATAAGCCACGAGGCCAACACAGTGGTTAAATACATTCACAGATAAGCTGGGAACACCAGGCATGGGATATGCTCTGCAGCTTGTGGCTCTAGGCTCAGCCTTTGTCCATGTGGGTGGTTGCAGAGAAGCCCAGCTCCTTCTACGAGAATATCGGCAAATCCTGAGATCACTATTTCACCTGCTCGGGGAAAGAATTCTATTGACGCTTGGTTCTCATGCATTGGCCTTAGGATGTGTTGACTCAGAAAAGCAAGTGGCATTTCTAAGGTAAAGTAATTACATGTACTGCTGGGGAAAGTGATTTTAGCAGCAGGGCACCAGATATACTCATTATGGAGTGCAGGTGGGTCTCTATTCCAGGACTGAACTCAGTTTACAAAAAATGCCAATTTACGGAGAAATCGAAGAGAGGGGACAAGAATTGCTATAGACTTGTTATTTGAGCTGTTAGAGCTGAGCTGGGCTTTGAGGACCATCTAATCCAATGTTTTTTTTTTTCCCCCAAAACCTTTTTACTCCAAATCCCAAACACGGAACAGATGAAAGTGAGGAACACTTTCTCGGGTTATGAAATCTCCAAAGCCAGAAGAAGCATTCCCCACCCCCCCAGAGCTGTTGAACCACCTCTGCTGGGTCCTAGAGATCCAGGAAACACAGCCTGAAAACCTTGGAACAACCCACACACTCTTTCCCCTCCCTTAATGGAGACAGAAAACCCAGAGAGTGAGGTCACAGAGTCCATTTCCTCCCAGGTTCTGACTCCTGGCACACTGCTCTCTCTGTCTCTTTACCAAGGGACCAGAAGTCTGTGTTCAACTTGAGGACTGCCTCTCTCCATCAGCTTTGTACACCATTACCATTACACTCCCTGTTCTGCTCTGCGGTTGAGCCCGTCCAGGGGGTGTAGACCCAGTTCTTCGTTCTGCACTGCAGCCTCTAGGGGAGCTCCACACACCCTCTTTATTCATCACCTCTCTGCACCCTAGACCTTCTCTGTCTACAAGACCCCAAGGAGATGAGTTGACTGGGGTCAAAGGCAAGGTCAGGGAGGTGGCTGGGAAGAAGCAGAGAGGGTACAAGGCCTCAGGGCACCATGGGGAGGGGTTGGGGGCCCCACCCTTTGTTTACATCGAGAGTCCACTCTGTGCAAAGCAATGTGTCATGAGCCTGGCACTCAGGATCTCATTTAGTCCTCTTGGTTACTCTATGGCAGTGGTCCGCAAGCGGAGACAATCTGTTCCCCAGGGGATGGTGGATGATGTTGGGAGATATTTTTGGTTGCCATAACGCAGTGGGGGAGATTTCTGCCGGCATCTGGTAGGGAGAGGCCAGGGATGCTCCTAGCATCCTGCACTGCACAGGACCGCCCCCAGCACAAAGCATTCCCCAGCGCCACGTGTCCACAGTGCTGAAGTCGAGGAGCCCTGTGCTTTGGGCCTGAAATCCCGCCTGCCCACTTGGTAGATGAGGACTGGGCTCACGCCAGAGCATTCAGAGACCATGTGGCAAAGCCAGGATGTGAGCCCGGAAATGGGTGATTGCAAAGGACACTCGCTCAACCACCGTGCCCCACGTCCACCAACAGCACCACTGTCTACCTGGTAACCCCGAGTGTCTCCAGCTGACCTCAGAGGCTTCTACAGACTGTCCCCCGACTGTCCTCTGAATGCTGGTCAGTCAACCATGTTTGCTGTGTCCGCCACAGTGGCTCTTCCCCATCTGTACCCACACTGTTCCCTCCAGCAGCTCCTCTGTGACCCAGCTCAGATGTCTGTTCCTTCAGGTATTCTCCACGTTCCTGTGAGCAAGTCATCAGCACTTGATGTGCATCATCCTACATCAGAGTCATTGCCGGGAGCATAGCTAACATGCATGCGGGATGCGGTGTGTGCTCTGCCGCATTTTCTCACGCCATCCCCACCGTGGCCCATGGGTCGGCCTCATGATCCCCATTTCATGATGGAGGAGGCCGGGGCTCAGAGGAGGTCAGTGACTGAGCCAGAATCAGAGCCCCGAGGAGCCCCGAGTGAGGAAGAGAGCACAGATCTCTGCTCACGGGGCCCCGGGGCCTTCCCCCTGCTGCGCTCATCCACCAGGCGTGACCCAGCCTCCACTCCCAGTGCCTGCTCCAGCATGGAAAGGTGCTAAGTCAGAGAGGACGCCGGCCTGCTGGCAGGCCCCCCAGGGCAAGAATCACAGCCAGGAGCGGAAGCCCGCTGACATTCATCAGGCACGTGCTGACTAATCAGCACCATCGAAATGACTTAATTCTCAAAGCAACCCGGTTGGGTAAATATTATTATTAATTTTTTTCCCCCAGTTAACAGATGAGGATTGTTAGCACTCAATCGGTTTACCAGCTTTGGTTAAGATCACCGACGAGGTACCTGGTAGAGCTAGGGTTTGACCCTGTGAATTCCTCTAAGATCCTCTTTGTCTGTAATGAGGAGGCAGCTTTCGGTTGAGTGAGAGGAAACACTTTCTAGCCCTTAAAGCTGTCAGAAAAGGAAACAGGTTCTTTCTGGACGTAAGGAGCTCCCTGGATGCTGAGGGGAACCAGTGAACAGGTGGGTGATCACCTGTCGGGGATGCCATCTGGAGCCTGGCAGGCGGGAAAGGGGACAACGGCGTGCTGAGGTCTCTAAGGCCCTTCTCTGGGTCTGTGGGCGGGGAATCCTCTCCCCTCTAATCAGAGGGTGTGGTCGCAGTCCAGGGAGACCAAGGGATCTGTACTCTAACAGGGAACTTTCCAGGCGGCACAATCTTGGGTCTCTTTCTTTCACTCAGCAGGTGTGCGGAGTGAGGACTAAGATTCTACTTTGGGCTCAGAGATCCTACTTACGTCCCTGGTTCAGACTATAAGATCCACCCAGGCTCATGGGAGTCTCTGTGTTGAGATCTTAAGCCCATTGATGACACTCGATTCCTCGGCTCTCCCTACAGAGCATTTGGGAAGAGACAGCTGTTTTCCGGACTGGGACTAGAGTATTCCTGGGTCCTTAGCCAGCAGACTGTCCTGATCTTACCCATTCTGCTTCCAACTCCAACATCCTAGAATACACACACCAGAAAATTCCCATTATGGCTTTCATCTTTGGGAGGTAAGAAACTCCCTGGGTTTTGAGGGAATCAAGGAACAAAGAGGTGGATGACCACTCATCAGGGATGCTGTCACTGACATGATGGAGGAATTCTGGGGGGGAGGGACAGCCATCTACACACCCCAGAGACAAGTAGGTGTGCGTCTCGGTATGGTTTTTTTCCCAAATGGGATTGTTTCCTGTATGTATGAAAAACAGAGAATTAACTGTTTGCATAAACCTGTCCAAGGTGAAGCCAGACCCAGACATTTGTGAGAAAGGTTAACACAAGCACAGAACAGGCATTCTTTCATTCAGTCACTCCACGACTACACCCAAGCCCCCGATCCCATGGGGGCTTCTCTTTCCTCCCTTGAACGCGGCATTTGGATCTCTGAGTAGAAAACTCTGTCGCATTGAAAATGAAACGATTTATTTTGGAACCAGCGAGAACCACTCTATCCTTGGGGCTTTTTGCCAAGTCATCATCTATAACTGTTCTGACCTGTGAGGAGTGGCAGATGTTTAAAAAAAAAAACACAACACAAAATCCACAGGCCCCAAAATGCTGTCTCTTAGAACGAGTTCCCAAATCAGGGCCTAATACATATCTAATTGCAGGTCCAACCTCTCCCAGAAATGTCATCTTAACTGGTGATTTGGGAATTTTTCAATCCTGGCCTGGAGTCTGCCCCCTGGGTCCTCTCCACCCCGAGAAGTAAGACGGATAATCTGATGATAAGACAGCTTGCCTTGCCCCCTAGAAAGCTCTTTGCCTAAAAGAATCTTTTTCTTTTGCTAATAACATCTTGCCCCACCCTCCTACAAAAACCTTCCATTTCACAGGACTCCTTGGAGCACCTCGCAACGAGCGAGATGGGGTGCTGCTCGACTCACAGATCGTTTAATGAAGCCAATTAGATCTTCAAATTTACTCAATTGATTTTTATTTAACATAGAGAAGGTACTTTCAGCTGATGAACATCCAATCATGCTTGGGGCAACTGCTTGCCGAGGGCATTTGTATGACTGAGGACGTCAGATAAACAGCATCTGGAGGATGCCTATGTCCTCTGGTTCATATAGCTTTCAGGACCCTCAAACTCCCTCCTGACTGTGTGCATCAATGAAACCAGCAGATGACAAAGGGACCAGCCAAGAAGAAGATGAACTTTTTCATTCGGTGCCTGAGAAAACAAGTTCTTATATATATATGTGTGTGTATATATATATATATATACACATACATATATACATATATATGTATATTTTTAATTCTAAAAACATCATGTATAGTAATTATGCTTTTGAGGAATTCAGAGGAAGTAATTGAGATCAAGAGCAGAAAATAGTTGTTAAACTACAGGATGAAAAATAATAATACTTATTTGCACTCACATGGCTTTGATGGTTTGCAAACTGCTCTCATCATTCATTCATTCCTTCCTTACTGTTTATCACCCGCACGGGCCACCCCTGCCCTCCAGGAGTACACCCCCACTGACTTCAGTGTGCGTGGACACAATCACGTAGCCAGTGGCTCTGCGCCGGGGTCTGGAGAAGTGAAGGCGAGTTAAAATGCAAACCCTGGGTCTCCGTCGGGGGGCGGAGTGATCCCATGGTAACCTCAGCCTCATGAAACAGACTGAAGGCTTTTATCGCCGTTGTACCAAGAAGGAAACCAAGGTTCAGTGGTATCATTTTCCAATAATACTTGTGCAAAGAAAAATGCTTCAAAATTGGTTTGTCATAATTCTTTCTACTGAAGTAAAATTGAGTTATCAGTTGCCATTAGTTATCTCCAGCTATTAAATGAAATCACGACGCCAAGGTGTTTGAACTGCCACTGACGAGATGCTGACCTTTACGTAAGACCTTCCCCTGTGAACATCCATTTCCCCACGAGCAGAAGGAGGCGGCTGGACTGGAAGCTCGCTCCGGGCCCCGCTCATGTTCAGGGACCTCAGGCACACGGGCCATCAGAACCGGGCCCCAGGGCCTCTGACTCCTCGCGTGGGCTCCTTCCCAGCCGCGTGGCCGGCCAACAGCACCCAGGTCCGGTCTGACCTGAGCCCCGACTTCCAGGGCTCCCCATGTTGCCCACGCAGATACGTGTCTTACCCAGCCCCGCAGCAGCTCATAGGCCGTGACACCCAGGGACCACCAGTCGACGGGGTACGAGTAGCCGGGGCCTCCGTCCACATACACCTGGAACACTTCCGGGGCTGCCAAAGACAGGACAGAGAGAAGGTCACCGCATGCCACAGTTTACACTCACCGCCCCTCACAGAGGGGACCTGAGGGGGACAGGAACCCAGCCTCTCAGAGGGCAAAGCCAGGACTCCGTCCACCGTGCCATGTGGCTCCTGCCCTCCGTAAGCCACGAGCGGGCTCGAGAACAAGTCCCAGGCATCACAGGAAACACTGGTGTGGCCCCTGGGGGGCGTAGGGGTGCTCCAGTGTGTGGTGGAGGGGGTCTGCTAGGGCAGAGGCGGGGAAAGCCCCCTGAAGGAGGTGGATGGGTGGAGCATGAATCACTGTCAGCGTGAACACGGGTGGGGTAAGATCTGAGTTAAGATGAAGAAACCGCACCTCGTAAATGTCCCCCTGCTTCTGGCGCCAACACCGGGTCAGGCATCCCAACAACTGGCGACGCCTAGAACCCATGGAGACTGTTGCCTCTTGCAGGAAACAGTCTTAGTTTGGCACAGGTGGGATATGAAACTCCCGGGGCAGGTAAATCCACAGAGACAGGAGGCAGATTGGGGGCTGCCCGGTTCGGGAAGATGGGGAGTAGTAACTGTTTAGTGGATGTCCGCTGGGGGAGATGACAATGTTCTGGAACCAGGGAGAGGTGGTAGTCACACAGCATTGAGAATGTACTGAAAGCCACAGAATTGTTCCTTTGAAATGGGTCATTCTGTTCTGTGAATTTCACCTCAGCCGAACAAAAAGTGAAGGCGGGAGGCCCCAGGGTGGTGGATGCTGGTTCTTCAGGGCAGGGTGCCTGTCCTGGGGTACCCTGGGCCCTCAGATGTTCTAATGTGCCGAGTGGTACGTTAATCTCATTGCTCCACCCCCAAGTCGCTAGGCCAGGAGTGCGTCCACGCTGTAATTGCTCGTATTGGCTTCCAGGAAAATTTTGTGAAATGTGGATCCTTTCCAGCAAATTAACTTGCAGACGTAATTCCATTTTACAGTTGTCAGGGCAGACAAAATCTGTCCCTTGGAACCACAACATGTTGTGATTAAAGATGTTTCAGCTCAATTTTCAGACTGGCATTCAGCGGGCATGGGAACGGGGAGGGCTGGATGAGGCAGGCGGGGCAGGACACGCACGCTCCCATCTGGGCTCTTGGGTTAGCAGCCAGCGGCCAGACTCCGGCTGCCCTGTGGCGATGCTCCCCATTTGCTCCGTATCTTAGAGCGCACGTTCCCCCTCTGGTTCTAACGAGAACCTCTTCACAAGAGCCCACAGGGTCATGCTTGCCTGGGGCCCATTTTACAGATGAGGTTCAGAGAGGGCCAGCGGCATGAAGGATGTCACACAGCAGGGAAGTGCCAAGCTGAGGTGTGCCTCATGCATGGACAGAATCCTTGTTTGAAGTAAGGTTCATATCAACATTTCTTTAAGTACACAAAGATACTCAGTCCAAATTAGGGGGAGGCAGCATTGGGAATTGGAGGAAATGTCCCCTTTGGTTATCTGAGCCTTACAAACAAACCGACGGGCTATGCTGGGGAACAGTAAGCAGGTCAGTGTGGCTGGACCTGAGTTTAACAAGTTACGTAAGCTTCTCTTTGCCTCAGTCTGGTGAAATGTGGGTAATAAGAACAGTTTCTTCATTGGGCTGTTATGAGGATTAAATAAGAGAATATGCTGCCCAGCTGGGCCAGAGTGAGTGCTCCAGAAACCTCAGGCATGGCTTTCATTAGTAGAATTGGCATTCCGATCTCCTCTCCCTGTCATGCTTAGCCTCACCGCCATCCACCCCATCGCCCAGAAGCCTGGGGACCATCCTAAATTTCATCCAGACGCTGACTTGTGTATTTTTAGCATCTAGATGTCTGCCCAGTCTTTCCCTTGTAGATCAGCTTGACTTCAGAGGTGGCAATCTCACCTGTTCATTAAGCATCCTGTGAGCAAGTATTTGGTTTCTTAGCAGGCACTAGCCCTGAGCTGTGCTCTTCTGCTTCCCACCTGGATCCCACCGTGAGCCTGAAACTGAGCTCCTATCTCGAGGGACTTCCTTCCCTGCATCTCAGTCTGTGCACCTGCCCTCTTTTCTCTGTGCTAAGACTTCTGGAACATGGTGCTATCTGTGCATTCCCAGGGCCTGGATGGCTGGGTCCTGGCGCAGCCCATGTTCTCAGACAGTGCAGGGGGCAGGAAGGCGCCCATGAGCGCAGGGATGGCTGTGTGTGCCGAGGTGCTCCCCATAAATCCTTGTCATGCCCAGTAGCCACTGCCCATCTGGAATTCAGGGCACAAGCAGCATTCTGTCCTGGTTGTCATGACCAACCAAATGACAAATATCTGTGGCCTGTGATTGCACTCCCAGAGACGCTGACATTCTTTCCTCCCCTACACACTTGGGACTGATGACAGAACATGAAAAACATTTTTGCCATAATCCATATGCCACCAAAATGACCACTTTGGTGGCCTGGAATCATAGTGCGTAGAAGCGAGAGCATCATGCAGGTGTAAATTTGCAAGGACAGGTACGAGACTCTTCTCACATGTGGATGAATGAATAAGAGCAACCAGTTGTCCATTTCCTCTGCTGAGGGTTTTATGCATGTGACCTCTCTCGCCAGCATCCCAAGCACCCAATGAGACAAGTGCTGTAATGATCTCCATTTTCAGACAAGAAAGTAGAGGCATGAAGGGTGTGGCAGCTTGAAATAGTATCCCCTCTAAAGATGGATCCAAGTGTTAGCCTCTGGCACCTGTGAATGGGACCCTATTTGGAAATAGGGTCTTTGCAGATATAATTAAGAATCTCCAGATAAAACCGTCTCAAGATAAACTGCAGGGCCCGTCCTCAATCCAGTTACTGACGTCCTTATAGGAGAAAGGAGAGGGCCATGGGAGGAGGCAGAGATTGGAGTGGCCACAAGCCCAGGAACCCTGGAGCCACCAGAGGCCCAAGAGGCAAGGTGGGGTCCTCTTCTAGAGCCTCCAAAGGGCGCATGGCCCTGCAGACACTTCAATATTGATTTGGCCTCCAGAACTTTGAGACAGTGAACTACTGTTTCAAGCCACCATGTTTGTGAACTTCGTTGAGCAGCCATAGGAAACGAATAAGAGGGGCTAGGAACTCGCTCCGGCCATCCAACTGGTGTGGCAGACCTGGGGTTCGCCTCTCTCGGTCTTCTCACCTCAAAGTCCTTCCTCCTGTACTAAAGTGACTGCCAGGATGGGTCCCGATGCACCCTTACACCTTCCTACCCTTCCAGGGCCAGGTGCTCAGGCCAAGTACACAGTAGGCGTTTAATAAATGCACATCGATCGGCTCTTCCACCCCTGATGCCACAGAGCTAGTCCGGCTTACTGCTTGCGTGCCTCAGAAGTAGAGACAGCCTGTGGCCTCGGAGACTCAGCATGGCACAAATGAAGGGTCCCTCGCAGACCATCTTGTCATCGTGCCCCCTGTTTTGGAACTGGCCACCGGGCTGGATGGGGAGGAGAGGCTGCCTGGACCACCCACTCCCCAGCTCTACGGGATCCTGACGCCCAGGTTCAGGGATCCCATCATTGTAATGGTTAAATTCCAGTGTCGGCACCAGGTGACTCTACCCCGCACGGCTCTTGTACCCCTTCCTCCTCTGTGCAGACGTGTAGCCCTTGCTCAGATCTCCCGGTGGCCTCCCCACCAGTCCTCAGGCCTCCAGAGTTGTCTTCTCCAGTCTGTTCTTCTTGCTGCTGATGGGGGAGTTGGTTTTCTGATATGGGACACAGACCATGGTAGCAGTCAGCTTAAAGGTCTTCCTGTCCTCAGGGCTGTCTCACAATCTGTGTTCCTGGGAATACCACTTGATTCTTGTGAGGCGAATACATTTTGGAGGAGGAGGGATTCTGAGGTCAAACGTGTCTGGGAAATGATGAGGTTCAACCACGTTCCTTCCTGCTGGACTTGTCAGAGCCTTTAACGGGCTCATGTGCTTTACTGGCTCTCAAAAGTAGCCTAACTCAATAACAAACATGGCTTGGAAATGTGACTTGATCCTGGAGTCTTTTTTAAGTTTTGGTGGAGCAATGGAAGGGACTAGGGCTGGCAGCCTGTGTGGTTAAGTGAATCCAACTTCCGTGGTCTGGCATTCAGTGCTCTTAGTACCTGCCCATAGATCTTCCAAGCCATACTCTGCCCCTGGGCTTTCCCACGCCACCCCGGGCTCTAGCCGCTCATGCTGCTCACTGTTCCTGGAACTCCCCATCTGTCTGTCTGTCTCTCTCTTGTTCTCTCCCCTAATTCACCAGGGCTGTCTCACAAAAGGTACAGCTCCAGAGTTATCTCCTCCAGGAAGCTACTACAGTCCCAAATACTACAACGTTCATTACGTGCGTCATCTGCTCTTCAAAATACCTCTCTGATATTATTATTTCCTACGATTCTCCTCCCTCCAGATTAGATTTGGGCTTCCTCCTGACCCCACCTTCCCTAGGCATCTCTTGATGGCAACATTCACACCCCCGGCTGCATTTTTGCTCATTTGTCTGCTTGTCACTAGACCTTGAGCTCCCCGAGGGCAGGGACTGTCATGGTGTCTTGCTTGTTCTTCATGCATGCCTGCCATGAAGAAAAGTGGGAAAGCTTTGTTTACTGACTAAATAAATGAACGACTATAATACAAACCACAAACTATGTACCTTTCTATGTACCAAGCACTGTTCTAAGCTCCTGATACACTGCTAATAAAAACAGGGAATCTTCACGGAGCGTCTGCATGTACCAATAAGCCTTGCTTTAAGAGTTTCATAGGTATAAGCTCATTTAATCTTCGTAACGGCACAGAATGAGACCTAGCTGCTGTTGAGTCTGGCTGCAGAAGGAATGGAATGGGCCAACACGGCCATGGCCAGGCCTGGGCTTTCCTTGCAGGACAGTGAATGATGAGAGCACCCCGCCTCCCCAGGACAGCAAATGACAAACCAAGCAGATAACAGGAGTTAGTTATGGCTTGCGCAGAAAGGATGTCCAGGATCCAAGGTCTGGGTACCCCGATTGGATTACAGATGAACCACATGCCCCAAGTCCTTCTTGATTAAAACTTCTTGGCAATGACCTGGTGGGGGAACAGCCAACTCTAAATCTATCTTCAGCCGCTGGAAATGCCACCTCTAACTACCATCATCATGCACAAAATAGTCATGCAGAGCTTTCTAGGGCACAAAGTTCCTTCATACATTACACCTACCCAGCCCCAAAGCACCCAACCCACAGATGGAGAAACTGAGGAGGTAAAGGGGTAATTTCAGGGCCATGGAAAACGTGAGTGGAAAAGGCTGGACTGGACCGTCATTCTTATGGCTTTCAGCCTAGTGCCCAATACACCTCTTCCTTTATGGAGCATCCACCATGTGCCAGAAGTTCAAGGTTTTTTTTACATATATTATTTACTCCTCGGCAAAGCTAATATTTACAGAGCACATCCTACAGTTTTGCATGTGTTAACTCATTTTATCCTCAGAAGGACCTTGTGAGGCAGTGTTATTATTATCTCTAATCTTGGAAGCTGAGGCTTGGAGTAGTCAAGTTACATGCCTGGATGACGCAGCAGGGAGACTCAGTGCCTTATCTGAACCCTCCCTGCCCCTTTCTCGGGGGTCATTCAGAATGATGATCAGAATCCTACCACGTCTCCTTCAAAATCTAGACATTTTCCACCAAAATACACCAAACTTATGCTGAAATAAAAATAATTCATTATAAACATATATAATATAAATATATAATATAAATATATATAATGAATTATTTTTATTTTCACACACACAATATATAATTTATGTTTTACATCCCAAAATCTCTATAAGGTCATTGTGTTAAATCTGCTAATTCAACTGGAACTGAAGCCAAGAGTATGTATGAAGATCCAGGAATTCTACATTGGAGGAAATTAGGGTTTCAACATAACCCAAAAGAAAAATAACTAAGTGGTTCATCACCATGATCATGCACACTGATAAAAATGGTTTAAAAGCCTATGGAAATTGGCTCTTGAATCACATTCCTTGACGGCGCCTGTGTCCTTTCCTGCTACAACCCCAGGATCTTTCACGGAGTCTGGTGTGTGTTGCACACCCCATGAGTCCTTGTGAGCGCACGGGGCTAACACACTGGACTGCCTTCCAGAGCCATGGAACCTATGGCTGCTGCTTCTCTAGCCCAGCCCAGTGGCTTGGAAGATCAGCCTCACCTCCCGCTAACATCTCCCCCCTTCCCCGGAAATGTAAATATGCATGTGGTGGGATTGGCCCACCCTATGCTAACCACACAAGACTAAAAATATGAAAAGAATACAATAACCTCCTAAGTTATAATTATGATCCTCCTGGTTAAGCTCTATGGATATTGCTGAAGGCTTTGATTGCTGCAGCGGAGGGTGGCATGCTAGTCAATGTTTAGCCTACAAGTCGACGACCGGCTTCCAGGATCTGTTCCTACACGTAATTGCCTCCTTGACTGAGAACATAGAATTACCACGTTTCAGCCTAGAGGGGACCTTCATGGTAATTTCCTCCCTCCCCTACATTTTCTAGGTGAGGGAGGTAAATCCATTTGGAGTTCAGTGACTTCCAGCCCAGCTAGGACAGAACCCAGGTGTTCTGCCCGCTGGTCCTTTCTTCATGGCAAGACCCTGTCTCCAGCTTGTACATCCTGGCCAGCAGGATGGCCAGATCTGTGCATCCAGCTGCCTCCTGGACACCTCCACCTAGCGGTCCCATGGGCACTGCACACTGAACCTGCCCAAGCAAACTTGTCCCTCTCCAACTGCCCTCCTCCTGGGGTCTCAGTCCCAGCCCACCGTCTGCTCGGTTGCACGAGTCAGAATGGAGGAGTCTCCTGGACTCTACCCTCCTTCAGTCTCTGCTTTTGATCATTTGATTGGCCCCAAGACTTTCATTTTCCTCTTCCAGAAACTTCCTCCCTACTCTGTTTCATCTCTGCCTGGACACACCATGGCCTCTCACTTACTCCAGCCTGGCATTCTAACCTCCATCTGAATCAGTAGAATCAGTGAAAGAGAGGGGTGAAAGGTGTGAATGTAGGAATTTTTCAGGCCTGCAAATGAACCTCAGCTCCCATGCTTATTGGTATAATGGCCTTGGGCAAGCTACTCCACCTCTTATTTGTATCTCAGCTTTCCTCATCTGCAAAAAGGAATAGTAATATTTGCTATATAATCTTGTGAAGAGAAAATGAAATTATGTATGTATTTATTGAGCCCATATTAAGTGCCAGTAAGTGCTATTTAATTTTGTTGTTGTTGTATTGTTATTATTCATGTGTTCAAATCACATAATTAAAATCATTCCAAGTTTTTCTATTTGCTACAGAATAAAGTTCAAAGGCCCTAGCACAAGAATTCCTAAAGACCGGCTCCAACCTCACATTTGGGTACTGTCTTTATTATATAGCTCATTATGCCAACTGAAAGAAGTAGGATATTCTTTACTTTTAATTCTCTGTGACTTGTCTGATAATTTTCACCCTATTTTTTATACTCATGGACTCCTACTCCTACTTCAAGACTCAGACCACATTTCACTCCCCCTGTGGAATGTTCATGGAGTCTCACGCTATTCCTCTATTCCCATTTCCCCCCTCTCCTGGCCAAGTACATCAATCTATGTTCTGGTCTGTACCTCCCTTGCAGCACTGATCATGCTATAATTTAATTAATGGCATACATTTCCACCTTTATCACTCGGCTGTGAACCCTTTGAGGGCAGGGATATGACTTAGTCAGTCCCAGAGGCTCAAGGATTAGCATGAAGCTGATCTAGAAGTAGATGCTCAATGCATCATAGCAGCAAAGAAGTTGGTCACAGAGACCTAACTTCAAATCTCAGTGGCTACCATTGCTGGCTATTTGTCATTGGGCAAGCACTTAATCCCTGTATAAGTGTCATATTCTGTGGAATAATAATAGCCCCTACCCTCTAGTGAGATAACATATGTGATGCATTGAGTACAGGGACAGACACATAGCAAGTTCTCAACAGATGTGAGCTAGTTACCATTATATCAACTCATTATTGCATGAGCAATGAAATGCACACATAAATGAAAGCCCAGATCATAGAGGTACATGTTGTACCTGTTCCCCAAATGATTCACGAGCTCCATCATAATTCTTTGCATTAAAGTGTGCTGAAAAGCTGTGAAAAGCAGAGATAAGCAGCATGCCTGGCTTTCTGTCTAGATCCCTTGGGTGTAATTTATATTTCTTTGGCTCTGTAGCTAGCCAAATGAACTCAAGTGTCACACGCTTACATATTACACTGAGACAAAATGAAACTGCTGTGTCAGTCTGATAACTTCTCCCTTTCTGGGACATAAGCAGCATTAATGGAAACTGAAAACTGGTTTCATTAGAATACGTGAGATGCTATTCAGAGGTTGACCATTAGACTTCACGAGTCTACATGAGAAGAGGAAGAGGAGGAGAAGTATCATTGGCCAGTAAGTAAATACAGAAGCTCTGATGAGGTGTAGACATAAATGATGCGCCAGGACCAGAAAATGACTTCATGCGAAACATGTCAGATTAAACTAGTAGATTAAAAAAAGGTCTTTGGAAGTTTTCCTAGAGAATGGTGTTCTAACTGGAAGCACAGGGTTAGACTCAGTGCATTTTACAGAGTCAATATGTGAAATTGGGGATCTAATAGATGTTATGCTGATAGAAAAGTTCATTTATGTAGTGCCACTCTCTTAAAGGATTCCATATTCTATTTATCAAAAAATTAATGATATTTATTTATTTGAGAGAACACGTGAGTGGGGGGAGGGGCAGAGGGAGAGTGAGACAATCACAAGCAGGCTTCCCGATGAATGGGGAGCCAGATATGGGACTCGATCTCATAACACTGAGATCCTGACCTGAGCCAAAACCAAGAGTGAGATGCTTAATCCACTGAGCCACCTAGGCACCCTGAAAGTTAATGCTCTTTAAAATTTCCCAGTGAACTTGCTATATATAGAAACCAAAAGCTTGGACATGGCACTCAGGTAGTGCATGATCTGGCCCTGCATGCTTCTGCAGACTCATTCTCCTGGCCTACTTTGCTCAGGCCACACTAGCTTTCTTTTGGTTCTTTCTATGTGACAAAGCTCTTTTTTTGCCTCAGGGCCTTGGCAAATGCAGTTCTATCTTCTTGCAAAGCTTTTTACATCCCTTTATACTACACAACACTTACTCATCCTTTAGGACCTATCTGAAAAGTTACTTCCTCAGCAAAATTACTTTTGACCCCTCCAATTTAATTCATCTCTCTTTTCCATCATATCAAAGACCTCAGACAATTCTGCTTCTGTTCAAAATGCAGGAGTTGGAAAGAGGGTCTCTCTCAACCTAACAATGAGAAAAATCTAGATCATCTACAAAACCATAATTTTTCTCAAATCTGACTAGTCTGAAGTCTAAGGAAAAGACAGTTACTCTGAGAAGAGAGAGGGCTGTGAGTACTGGCTTATCTTGGGAATAGCATGGGAAGGAGACAGGGATGCCACAGAAGAGGGTAAGAGACTTCTGCTAAAATGTTTATTGAATTGCTGAAGGTTGTATGCGGACTTAAGTGAGAGAATAGAACCACTGTTTGTCCAGATGCAAGGGGGATTCACCCCTCCTCACAGCTCTTCTCTGCTGACCTCACTGTGAATTCATGAAAGGACTAGGAGAAGGCAGGAGGCTGTAGAAAGCTTGCCTTAATGTGGGATTTGGGGAAGAGAGCAGCTACTACTTTAAGAGGGCCCAAAGTCCTTCCTGGATCCACCTCCCCATACCCCTACAGGTCAAAATCCTTGAGCTAAAGGAGGAAAGGCAGAAGATTTCTGTGACCACAGGGGCACAGGTGAATACTCACTGAGCATGAGGGGCAAGGAACAGAAAAATAAAATCTCTACCCCTGGGAAAGGGACAAAAAAATTATCCTGGGCTCAGACAATTCATGGTTTCCCATTGCTGGGAGAGACACAGGATCAACGAGAAAGACCCACCCCCAAGACAAGACCATGGATGACACAGAACCCACCTAAGACTGGCTGAGCCAAGACAACAGGGAACATGTTCTCCTCTCACCCTACCACCCCAACCAGACCAAGTATCAAGTAACAAGAAAGAGAAGTCTCCTGCCAGGGAACAGAAGGAACAGGAGACCCTCTTTAAAGCACAGGCCTAAGGGGAAAGACTAAAGCTGGAGATGGAACAGGAACATTGAGGGAACACTAACTTGAGAGGAAGTACATTGAGGATAATCATACCAACCCAGATTCAGCTCAACTGCTGATTAGATTAACTCCATTCTTCCATACACGTACAACACTAAAGGCACAGTAGTGGGAGAGACATGCCCATTTCCAGGCATAAACACTGTCCTGCACAAAATGTTCAGTCTTTAACCAAAAGTTATGAGACACATGACAAAAAGGAAAAAAAAAAACAAAACAAATAGAAACACAGTAATCAACAGAAGCATATTTGGATATGAACCAGATGTTAGAACTAACAGACAAGGAATTTAAAACATTTCAAATATTCTAGTGGAAAAAATAGACAGTACCCATTAAAAGATGGAGATTTCAACCAAAGGATGGAATCTATAAAATAATTGGATGGAAAAGCTAATAATAATAAAAACAAACCAAACATAACACCAGAGATAAAGTATGCCTCCAACAGGCTCCCCAGTAGGACTTGAAACTGCCAAGGAAAGAAGAAGTGAATTTGAAGATAGGTCAAACAAAATTATTCAAAGTGAAACACTAAGAGAAAAAAGTAGAAAAAAAATAACAGAGCATCCAATTGCTATGAGGAAATATGAAAAGTCTAACACATATATAATTAAAATTCCAGAAATAGATGAGAGAGAGAGAGAAATATGAAATATTTGCAGATAATGACCAGGAATTTTCCAAAAAATTATGAGTCATCAAACCACACATATCCAAGAAGCTCAGAGAACACCAACCAGGATAAACACAAAAGGATAACAAAACAACACACCTAGGCACATCATATCTAAAACCAAAGAATTGTAGTAAATTTGTTGTTAGAAACATTGCCATAAGCAATAGAGTGACATACTTAAGTGCTGAAAGAGAAAAAAAACCCTGTGAATCCAGAATTCTGTTAACATCTCTTTTTATTTTGATTGTTTTTGAGTTTGTTTCTGTTTTGTTTTATTTATTTTTTTAATTTAATTTAATTTTATTATGTTAGTCACAATACGATCTCTTTTTAAAATGTAAGCAAATGAAGACTTTTTCCAACAAACAAAAGAATGAAGGAGTTCACTACCACTAGGCTTTCACTACAAGAATTTTTGAAGCAAGCCCTTCAGGTAAAATGAATATGATACCCTATAGAAACTGAAGCTGCACAAAGAAATAAAAAATATTGGAAATGGGAAAAAGGAAGGTAAATATCAAATCAATTTTTCTTATTTCTAACCACTGTAAAATATAATTGACTGTTTGAAGTAAAAATAAAATCAATTAATTATGTATCTACAGCACAATAAAACAAAAGATGGGTGGGAGGAACTGGGAGTACATTATTCTAAGATTCTTACATTATACATGAAATGGTATGATTTCAAGGTAGATTCTGATTAATTGATAATGTATATTACAAATATAGGGCAACCTCTAAACTATATTTTTTAAAAAGAGGTATAAATACTAACCCAGTACGGGAGTTAAAGTGGAATATAATGATCAAGTAATCCAAAATAAAGCAGAAGAAGAGCAGCAAATGAACAAAGAACAAATGGGCCAAAGAGAAGGAAAGCAAGGTGATAGAATGTAATCCAACCATATCAATAATTATATTAAATATAAATGGTCTAAATATCAATGGGAAGGCAGAGATTATTAGATGGATAAAAAAGACTGCCTACATGACATGTATTTAAAATATAAAGATAGAGGTTAAAAATGAATGGATGGAAAAAGATATAATCAGGGGCATGCTGGAAAAGACATATTAGCTCATCTCTCCCCTCCTCTGTGTTTGATGATATCACACTGATAACGTGAAGTCAGCCATGGTGGGTGGACTTACATCACAAAAATCAGCAGAATCTACAAATCAGTGCTCTTCTTCTTCTTCTGCTTCTTCTCCTCCTCCTCTTCTACTCCTTTTTTTCTTTTCTTTTCTTTTTTTTTTTTTACCAGAGATCTAATCATTAAATATTTACCAGCACACCATTGGAAATACCATGCAAACATTAACAAAAGAAAGCTGAAGTGGCTATATTAATATCACACAAAGTAGAATTCAGAACAAGGAACAAGAGGAATATTATATAATGATACCTGCAGCAATTTACCGAGAAGATGTAATAATCCTAAAAATGTACACACCTTACAGCAGAACATCAAAATACATGAGACAAAACTGTAATGCAAAGAAAAACAGACTAATTCACAATTATAGTTGGGGATTTCAACACACTTCTCTTAGTAACTGATATAACAAGTAGACAGAAAACCAATAAGAATATTTAGGATCTAATTGATATTTATAGGAGATATGACCAAAGAAGAGCATACACACTCTCTGCACAAGAACATGGAATATTCACCAAGATAGACCATATCTAGACCATAAAACAAACTTTACCAATTAAAAAAATAGAAAAGAAAATCATATAAGGGATTTCTCTGACCATCACAGAATTAAGCTGGACATCAACAACAGAAAGAGGGATAGCAAACTCCCAAATATTGTTGAAAATTATGAAGTGACATCTAAATCACCCATGGGTGAAAGAGTGAGTCACAGGGAAGTTGGAAAGTGTTTGTAACTGAATGAGAATGAAAACATAATACATCCACATTTGTGGAATATAGCCAAGGCTGGACTTAGGACAGAATTGACAGAGCATTAAATGCTTATATTGGAGAAAGACAAGACTCAAATCAATAATTTATATTTCCATCTTAATAAACTAGAATGAGAACAAATTAAACTCAAAGCAAACAGAAGAAAGTAATAAAGATCAGAGCAGAAATCAATAAAACAGAGAAAATCAATGAAACTAAAAACTCGTTCTTTAAAAAGATGAGCTCTTTGATAAACCTCTAGCCAAAATTATCAGGAAAAATCAGAGCAAACACAAATGACCAAATCAGGAATGAAAGAGGAGACATCACTGCATAATCAACACTCATTAAAAAGGTAACAAGGGGATATTACAAATAACAATAAACCCAAATATTTGCAAGTTTACATGACACAGAGAAATTTTTTGGAAGACATAAATGACCAATTCCTACCGAATATGTATTTACTTCTTCTGACTTAATGAGAATTAGATAAATAGAACAGACCCATGTCTATTAAAGGAATCAGATTCATAGTTAAAAAGCTTCCTGTTAAGAACTCCAGTCCTCACTAGAGTTCTTCACAGGAAAATACCTTCACTGGCCAATTCTACCAAACAGATGCTAGAAATAATACCAACTCTACATGAATTTTTCCAGAAACTAGAAGAGGAGGGACTATTTCCCAACTCACAATGCCAGCATTACTCTGGTACCAAAATTACACAAAGATGTTACAAGAAAAAGAAAACTAAAATGTTCCTCATTAACCTGGAGGTAAATATTGTAAATGAGGTATTAGCAAATTGATTCCAGCATTATTTTAAAAGGAAAATACATTATGACCAAATGAGATTTATTCTGGAAATATGAGGAAGTTCAAACTTCCAAAATCAATCAATGTATTTCAACAGATTATAGAAGAGAAACCATATGATTATCTCAATAGATTGAGAAAAGATATTTCACAAAATCCAACATGCATTTATGATTTTTAAAAAATCCCTCAGAAAATTGGAAATACATGGAAACTTCCTTAACCTGATAAAGAGTAAGTACAAAAAACATATATCTATATCATATCTATATCTATATCTATATGATGTGATATCTTACATGCACATCTTACATGCACCTCAATGTTTATCTATAATAGCCAAATTATGGAAACAGCCTAAGTGTCCATTTGCTGACGAACAGATGAAGAAGATGGTAACTATTTTTTTAAAAGTGATATTTAGATAGTATCAAAAATCTGTAAGATACTTAGGTATCAAGTGTTACAAAATATGTGCAAAATCTGTATGCTGAAAACTATATAATGCTGATGAGAGAATCCAAGATGTCCTAAATATATGGAGAGATATTCTGTGATTGGAAGATTCCACATTGTTAGGGTGCCATTTCTATCTAAACTTATCTACAGATTCAGCTCGAGCCTAACAAAAATCCAGAATTTTTTTCTGTAGAAATTAACAAGTGGATTCTCAGGTTTCAGTGAAAAGAGAAAAGCCCTAGTATAGCTAAAATACTTTTGAAAAGAAAAAAAAGCGTTGGAAGACTCTCCATACCTGATTTCAAGTATTATTGCAAAATATTATTGGAAAAGTATGATATCAGGTAGAACCTAAACAAATAGACCAATGGAACAGAAAAAAAAATCCAGAAATAGACCCACACATTTATGGTCAATTGAGTTTTGACAAGGTTGCAAAGGCAATGCAGTGGAAAAAGAACAGTCTTTTCAACAAAGGGTGCTGGAGCAATTGGACAGTTCTTTGCAAATAAATAAAGCTTGATTCACGCCTCATGCCACATTAAGAACTAAATTAAAAATGCATGTAGCTTTAAATGTAAAATCCAAAAGTATAAAACTTTTACAGGAAAACAAAGGAAAATAATCGTTGTGAACTCATGTGAGGAAAAGATGTTTAGATATGACATCAAAGACATGATCAAGAAATAAAATCTTTTAAAAAATTGGACTTCATCAAAATTTAAAACTTCTGGTTCTAAAAAGATTCTATTATGGCAATAGGAAGACAAACCACTGACTGGCCAAAATTTTTGCAAAACACTCAGCAGATGAAGGACTTATTTCCAGGATATATAAAGAATTCTCAAAGCTTGATTAATAAAAATCATTAATGACCAAATGATTTGAGTAGACACTTTCATAAAGAAGGTAAATGGATGGCAAATAAGCAAATGAAAATATGTAGCACACCATTAGTCATTACGGACTTGCAAAATAAAACTATTCCCTACCTATTAGATGGGCCGATAAGAAGAGCAATAACCTCAGGGCAATACCCTATACTGGTGAGGATGCAGAGAAGCCAGAACGCTCATGCATTGCTTGTGGGGATATAAAATGGTCCAATCATCCTGGATAACAGTTTGTCAGTTTCCCAGAAAGTTCAACATATGCTTGCCACATGACCCAACAATCCCACTTCTAGGTAATTATTCTGGAGAAGTGGAAACTTAAGTTCGTATGAAAACCTGAAAGCAATGTTTATAGGGCCTTATTCATAATTATGTACAACTGGAAACAACTCAAGTGTCCTTCAGCTAGTGAATGGATGAACTCATTGCGTCTACTCATCCAATAGAGTTCTACTTACCAATCAAAGGGAAAGCTACTGATACACACAACATGAGTAAATCTCAAATGCATCATTCAAAGTGAAAAAAACCCAGATTCAAAAGGCTATAGACAATATGACTCCATTTCTATGACTCTCTGGAATAGTCTGAACCAATCACTGGTTGCTAGGGACTGGGATGAGAGAATCTTGGGGGTGATGGAACTGTTCTATACTTTCATTGTGGTAGTGCTTACATGACTGTGTTTGTCCAAATTCATAGAACTGTGCACTAAAAGAATGCATTTTACTGCAGGAAAATTGTCACTCAAAAATAAACATCTCAAACTATATATTTATGAGTTGTGGATTTTTAAGGTGATTGTCTACCTTATAAATAGCCAAACCAATGAGTGCAGGAAAATTATCTGTTTGTTCACAGATGTATTTTGGGGCCATAGAACATTACCTGGCACATAAAAGGTACTCAATAGATTTGTGAGGATGGATGGATGGATGAATGGATAGATGGATGGATGGAGAAATGAATGAATGACTGAATGACAGGTTCTCAGGAAAGATATTGGGCACTGCAGCCTCACTGGCCTGGGTCTGAATGCTGGCTCTCTCACTTCCTCTGGTACAGGGAGCAGAAAATGTCACTAGCCTTGATCATTTCAATAAGGAACATACTAGCATCATTATGATGGCTCGGCAACCACCCTTGTCTGCTCACTACAGCCCCCTAGGGAAGGGAACTAATGTTGGGTGAAATCAGACAAGGCACCAGCCCCGTGATCCCCCAGTGCACCCAGCATCCTCCAGCCAACCCAGCTCCTAAATGAACCAGCTGTTTAGGGTCTGTTTTCCCTGCTGGACTGTGAGTGCCATAAGGCAAGGGAGTTCCCAATCCAGGCCCTGGATTCCCAATGCTAAGCAGGTACCAAATAATCAACTGTCTAAATCATAACCATGGCAACAATAACAACAATACTATCAGCTCCCAGATCTGTGCATATACCATTTGTCGGAGATTATGTTATGTACCTTCCATATCCATGCCATGAAATCCTCACAGACAACCGACTAAGGCAGATTGCATCATCGCTAATCCCATTTCTCAGATGAGAAAACTGTTAGGTCACGTGGTTTGGCAGCCAAACTTTCTGAGCGTTCATCATGTTGAGCACTTTATGTGCATTATGTCAGGTAATGAGATGGGCCCAAGTTCAGGCAGCCACTAAGTGAAAGACACCCAAACTGCCCCATGCTGAAGGCGACGCTTCACCTGGACCCTCTCCTGACTTTCGGCTGGCTCCTCAGGCCCTTTACCACGGCATCCAAGACCCTCATGTTTTGGCCTGTCTCTTTCCTCCCTCCCCACCCCATCTTGTTCTATCCATAGAAGAAATGGAACTACAACTGTCCCCCAACACACCATGCTGTTGCCTCCCCTGCACCTCCTCCCTGGCTGATGCCTCTGCCTGCAATGTTATCTCCTCATCCTTACCCAACAGGCAAACTCTGAGCACACCCTCAGAGTCTAACTCAGACCGTCACCTTCTCCAGGAATCCGTCTCGACAGTGTCTTGTTCACATCTGCCTGCCCCACTAGACGGTGAGCCCCCGAGGGCCCAGAGAGCATCACTCCCCTCTGAGCCCCAGTGCCTGACTCCGAGCCCTTCATCTTCTAAACGTCCCATAAATATTTGCTGAATGAATGCTCAACTCTTTACTTCACCGCCGATGAATAAACTCTGAAGCCCAGGGTGGCTGCTGGAATATTTCTGACTTCTAATCGGGCATAGTTCAGAGGGATTTCTTTTTTTCTCTGATTGTGAATTCCATCTGCTCTTTAATTAATGAAAATTCAGTTCTATGCAAATATTTCTTCCAGGATCATCCTTCATGAGCAACCTCTGGGAGCTTACTCATCAGCCTGTTCTCTGAATCTGTGTTTGGAACATTCTGGGAGCTTGTTATTGGGCCTTTGAACTGAACAGTACAAGTGAACAAAATCGACAAACCTGACACTTGACCTCAGGAGTTTATAGCCCTGGGAGCTGTAGGATTTGAATTTACTGAGAGAGGCCTCATCCTGTCTTCCCCAATAAACTCCCACTTCCTGGTACTGTCAACCTCTATGGTGTTTGAAAATATATCCATTTGGTGCCTGCTAAATCCCATAAAAATCTCTCCTGTGCCCCTGTTTATTAATTCAGGACTGAAGCTCCTCTAAATAGAAGGACACCAGGAGTCTCAAATCCTACACACACTTGGGACAATAAATGTTTTTCTTGTCTGAGAAATACAGCTTTATGACACAGGAACTCAGTGTCGAAAGGCAGCTTGGTATAGTGGCCAAAGCATGGACTTTGGATCCATGTAGACATGGAGCTGGGTAACTCTGGGCAGCTTAATTAACCCCCCATGGACCTCAGCTTCCTCACAGATAAAATGGAGAGAAGTAGCAGCTGCATGTGGGTCTTCTGAGGATTACAGGCAATGACAAACATGCAGCAGGGTCACAATACATGTTGGTTTTCCTCTCCCTCTTGGTGGTGGGGCCACTGTGGAGAATGGCCAGCTGGGTCACCACTGGTCTGCTTTTCCAGAGGCTGAGAGCCAGGACATCAGTGGGAAGCCAGGAAATGAGACAGGGGAAGGCCCGGTGGAGTCTCTGCGGAGGTGATGGGCAAGGCTGCTCTGCATGGTGGCGGGGCAGGGGCAGGAAAGAAAGGGTTGGTATAATACCGCCTTACATTTCTCCAGTGGCCGGGGCTCTATATTCCTGGAGATGGATCTGCTTTTTGGGAACAGCCTAAAGGAAGTCAGAACTAACTTTATAAGGTTATGGAGGCAGCTCCAAATGGGAGCTGCTTCTCTCCATGTCATCTTTCTCTCCTCACTGCCCTTCTGCAGATGATGGTTCCTTCAGTTCTATGTGCTCCTCCTGGCAGTGTCCCCTGGGCCTCAGGCTTGGTGCTCTTCTCTCCTGCATCCTCCCTGGGGGATTCTGTCCCTACCTTGGCTTTGCTGCATCTCAGCGTTGGTAACTCCCCAGTCCACGGATGCTGTCCGCATCACTCCAGAAGCCTGGATAGTACCTCCCAGAGACACCTCAAATTCAAACTTGGGACTCCTGGAACCCCACCCGCCTGCAGCCCCTGCTGTGCTCCCCACACACCTCCACCGGAAGCCTGGGCAGCAGCCTTAACACCCCTTTCATCCCATTCTCCCACCCATTTGTCAAGTCAGTGTCTCCTTGGATGGACTGGCCTAAGCTCTGGAAACTTCTGGAAAGGGATTACAGAAAGACCTTCAACTGTGAAGGCCTTATTGGTATAAATATCCAGCATCCCAAGGGGACTATCTCAAGGGAACAGATTCATTTGTATGCATACCTTCTGGTATCCATGCTGACCTGAGTCTGACTCTTGTCACCAACATCTGCCTGGGTGGGTCCCTCACGCCCCCTTAGCTTGTTTCCTCAGCTCTAAAGTAGGAAGAAATAATTGTGCCCGCTCCAAGTTTGTCAGCATTAGATAAAGCTGTGGATGGAAAGAACTTAGTTCAAGGGCTGAGCACATAGCAAATACTAAGAAGTACTATTTTTACTATGACTTGTGGCCAAACTTCATTTATTTCATTTATTTAGTAAATAAGAGATGAGTGACACACGTAGTGAATTCTGGGAGGTGATGACATGGTTTTTGAATCTCTACAGATCAACACACATAAACTGACAGAGCAGATGAATAGCTAAGTCAAAACCCATGAGGAACACTTACTATAAAACTAAATTGTCCCCCCACAAGCCCCAAAATGTAAGTGCGTGGGAACAAACCAGCAACAGTGACAAGACTCCCATGGGAGTGATTTCTGTAGAGAAGGAAACACAGAGAAGAAACAAGGCAGCATATGATGGACCAAAGAACAGAGAGGTGCAAGACAGCCAGCAGGTATTTACGGGGGGGGGCCCAGCTGGCTAGCTGGAGAACAGTGGCTAAAACCTGGAGGAGCTTGTCCAGTCCAGTGTCAGGTGGGTGAAGGGGCCCTTGGTAAGCTCTGCAGGAGCAGGTCAGTCTGGAACCCCAAATCTCTGTCATCCTCCAGCTGGAGCTCCCTTCTAGAAGGAGCCCCAAGGAGAAACTGTTGGAAGTAGAACTAAAACTGAGCGGGATGGGGACCCTACAGATAAAAGAAATAAAAGCTCTAGCTAAAAGTAGGCAAGTAGGGTGCCTGGGTGGCTTAGTCGGTTAAGCATCTGCCAGCTCTGGTCATGATCCCAGGATCCTGGGATCAAGTCCCGCATCAGGCTCCTTGCTCAGCAGGGAGCTTGCTGCTCCCTCTCCCTTTGCTGTTCCCCCCTGCTTGTGCTCTCTCTAACAAATAAAATCTTTAAAAATAAAAAAATAAAAGTAGGCAAGTAGAATGAACCAGGAAATCCCAGATAGCAAGCTGCCTTGGATTTTGACACTTCATGAAAACAACAGAAGAAGTTCAATTAGAAAAGCTACCCTAAACAACATCATCTTCCAAAAGTTCAGGAAAACTAATTTCTAAATCTAAAAACTAAAAAAAAAAAAAAAAAGAAAGAAAGAAACAGAGTATCAAAGTCAAATTCCATGCAAACTTATCATAAGAGGAAGGAAAACAAAGAGCAGAATAACATACTTTACAATGATGATTAATCAGAAAGATGTGTTCCCCCTCCCACAAAAAACAGGGAAAAACTGTAACCTGCTAGGTGGGTTTTTTCTTTAATGGTTTCCAGATGAATCAGGCCTTCTGGTATCCATCCCCCCAACTCCCGCAGTCCCCTCCCACATGGTCTCTGGTCACGTGACTTGCTTTGGCCGACTGGACATCAGGAAATGTGAAGCAAGAAGAAGCTTGATAAGCATGTGGGAACTGGGTTCTCCTTCTTGAAACTACTGCCACCATGTGAGCAAGCTCACTGTAGTCCCTGTGATGATGAAAGACCATGTAGAGAAAGACCCATTCCACTCAGCTGTCCTCGCTGAGCCCAGCCCCCAGTGGACCCACCAGGTGGATGGATGAGCCCAGCCTAAACCAGCAGAGGAACCACTCAGTCAAATGGTAGATTGTGAGAAATAGTACATTGTCGCTGTTCTAAGCCACTAAGGGTTTTTTTAAAAACAATGTTCATTTACACAACTAATGAATCATTGAACACTCCATCAAAAACTAATGATGTACTATATGTTGGCTAATTGAATTTAAATAAAAAAAATGTTCATTTACTATCTCCAAACTTATTTTTTAACTTCCTTTCTTCATTTTTATTGAAGTATAGTTGACACACAATGTTACATTAGTTTCAGGTGTTCAACATAGTGATGTTCTGCTCACAACTGTAGCTGCCATCTGTCACCACACAACACTATTACCGTACCACTGACTATATTCCCTGTGCAGTGCCTTTCATCCCATGACTCATTTATTCCCTAACTGGAAGTGTGCACCTCCCACTCCCCTTCACCCACTTTTCCCATGCCCCTGCCCCCTCTCCTCTGGTAGCCATCGGTTTGTTCTCTGTATTATAGGTCTGTTTTTGCCTTTTGTTTGTTCGTTTTCCAATTAAACTACTGGAACTACATCAAAAGTGCACAGTGAAAGAAACAAAAAGACAACCTACTGAATAGAAGGTTGTTTTTTAGATTCCACATATGAGTGAAATCATACGGTATTTGTCTTTTTCTGTATGACTTATTTCACTTAGCAGAATATCCTCTAGGTTCATCCATGTTGTCACAAATGTTGAGATCTCATTCTTTTTTATGACTGATATTCCACTGTGTATATACACCACATCTTCTTTATCCATTCCTCAATCGATGGACACTTAGGTTGCTTCTGTATCTTGGCTATTGTAAATAATGTTGCAATACATGCAGGGATGCATACACAATGCATTTCAAATTACTGTTCTCATTTTCTTTGAGTAAATATCCAGTAGTGGAATTACTAGGTCATAGGGTAGTTTAATTTGGCCTTATTTCCCTTGCCAAAGGAGACAAATCTAGAAAAATGTTGCTACAGCTGATGTCTCTCTGCCTGTGCTCTCTTTCAGGAGTTCTATGGTTTTAGGTCTCACATTTAGGGTCTTAATCCATTTTGAGTTTATTTTTGTGCATGCTGTAAGAAAGTGGTCCTGTTTCATTCTTTTGCATGTACGTGGCTGTCCAGTTTTCCCAGCACCATTTGTTAATGAGACTGTCATTTTCCCATTGCATATTCTTGTCTCCTTTGTCATAGATGAATTGACCATATATGCATGGGTTTATTTCTGGGCTCTCTATTCTGTCCCACTGATCTATGTGTCTGTTTTTGTGCCATCCCATATGGTTTTGATCACTACAGCTTTGCAGTAAATCTTGAAATCTGGAAATGTGGTATCTCCAGTTTCCTTCTTCTTTTTCAAGATTGCTTTGGCTATTCAGGAGTCTTTTGTGATTCTATGCAAACTTTAGAATTATTTCTTTTACTGTGAAAAATGCAATTGGTATTTTGATAGGGATTACATTGAATCTGTGAATTGCTTTGGGTAGTACGGACATTTGAACAATGTCAATTCTTCCCATCTGTGAACACAGTATAAGTCACTAAGTTTTGACTTGCTTTGTTATACAGTAACCAATAATTAATATAGACATTAAGAGTTAAGATTTAATATAGACATTAAAAAAATTATACAAGACATGAAAGAACAGCATAAAGCGGAATTAAAAAACTCATAAATCAGGCAAGAGAACTCAGGGGAAAATTAGAAATAGAGGGGAAATTATTTTAGTAATAAATATTTCACTAGAAAGCATACAAAGCAAATAAACACAACAGGTAATCTTTAAAAGAAAGAGAAAGAGAAAAATGGGAAAGATTTTAAACAGATAAAAGAAAAGATACAAAAGATTTGAAAATAACAAATACTGAAAATTTATAAAGACTCCACATTCAGATAATAGGTGTCCTTAGAGAAAACCAAAGTAAGGGAATGGAATGCTTCTAAAAATGGTAACTTCCATCAGAGGTCCTTAGGAAAAACCAACTTGAAAATACACATTGGAAAAGCACTGTGTACCTAAGAATATAGACCCCAAATGACCAAGACCAAAGTTATATTCTGGCCACACCGGACATTAATAAAAAAAGAAAATATGGTTTTGTTTGTTTTTGTTTGTGTGTTTTTTTCCCAAGCCTGAAGCAAGGCTTTCAAGCTGGGTAGGAGTTCTCTGGAAATCACAGAAGGAGAAGGTCTTCCTGGCAGAGAGGACAGCAAGGATAAAGTGTGAGAGAGCCCAGCACATACTGGGGATGGCTGGGGCATGGTGTGAGGGGGAAGGACTGGAACGCTGAGGCCTCAGGCACTGGGCCTACGGCACCTCAAAGGGGCCTGGAACACTCACCCATGTAGGGCTTGGTCCCGGCCATGGAGGAAGCCTTTTCTGCTCCTTTCACGATCGTCGCTATGTTGAAATCTGTGATGTGGACATGTCCTGGAGATAGAGAAACAGAAACCCCGGTTAGCAAGGGCTACAGGCAGCGGGGCCAGCTCCTTGTCGATTTAAAGCTGTGGGCTCTATGGTGGGTGCAAGAAGAACGTAGCAGAACTTCTACTTATAATAGTATTTTATCTAATACTTGGAAAATGTCCAGTTTTGCCGCATTATTCACAGTAGCCAAACTTAGGACAACCTAAGTGTCCATCAACGAATGAATGGATAAAGAAGATGTGGTCCATATATACAATGGAATATTATTCAGCCACCAGAGAGAAGGACCTCCTGCTGTTTTTGACAACATGGATGGACCTTGAGAATATCATGCTAAGTGAAATAAGCCAGATGGAGAAAGGCAGATACTGCATGTATCACTTATATACGGAATCTAAAAAAAAGCTCATAGAAGCAGAGACTAGAAAAGTGGTTGCCACGGGCTGGGGGGTGGGAGGAAGAAGGAGAGTTTAGTCAAAGGCACAAACTCTCAGCTGTAAGATGAATAAGGTTTGAGGATTTAATGTATAATGTGGAGACACAGTTGACAGGACTGTATTGTATAATTGCAATTTGCTAAGGGGGTAGAACTTGAACGAACACACCCACACTAAAAATGGCTATGTTATCTGCAAGTTCTATAATGTGAATTTTTTGGTGGCACATGCATATTACTTATAAGTAAATAAAAATATTGATAATTGATAAAAAATTTTGTGGATTAAATTTTGGAGGCACTGACTCAGGAGAGTAAAAGCTCATGGCAAATAGAGGAGAGGGGTGAGTCCAGACTGCCTTGCTCTGGAAGCTGAGTGGCCATGGTGGGGGAAGAAGGGTGGAGAGAGGATTTTCATGCCCAGAAGACATTCTTGTTCCACTGTTTGTCTGCTATGGTCAGTGGGGGCCTTAGTTCTGTACCCGAGGAATCCTGGGGGGAGAGGGCTGGGGGATTGAGACCACCTTCCATCCAGCTTAAAGTAATGGTAGCAGATGGGACATGGATAGGCTGGGTGGCCCCGCACATAAATGTTCAAGAAACCTGAGAAGGAAGTAGGAGGGACAGAGGAAGAAGGAGACAAGAGATAAAGAGAAGCAGGGAAGGAAGACGGGTGAGAGGGAGGGAGGGACATCCTGACAGTTGGTACTGGCCTTCTGGGGAACTTGGTACATAAAAGGAGCCAACCCTGAGACCCTTGAATACTAGCTATAAATGCAATCACTTTCTCTCTTTGTCCTCACATCATGGGAAAATGGTTGGATTTTCACATCTGAAAGCTGTGCTTGAGAGGCTGGGACTTAAATACACAGGTGGCTTGCATACACAAAACTGACATTGGGAGGGTCTGGAGGGCACCTCCATGAGATGGACAGACACCTGCTAGAGCAGGTGCAGTGAGGCCCATGGGACAGGTGCACTTGATAGGATCAGCCACAGTGGACAGCAAAAGCACCAGCGGTTTCACGCAAATCCCAAATCTCAGGCTCAGCTGCCAGCACTGATGTGTGGGCAAGCTTCTGTCAGGCACTCTGTCCAGAGCCCCCGGGTGGGAGGCAGCGGTGAGATACTCAGTGATGATCTGCAATACGCTTCGGGTGCTTGTGGGTGAAGCCTAAGTCATCCAGCCAGACCCTTGCTGGGAACCCTTTCTGGCCAGATGCAGAGTGTGTCCACCCAGGGAGCATCCCTAGAGCAGATGCACCTGCTGCAGCCTCTGGGGCCAGGACCAGCACCCACACAGTCCTAACCCCCGAGAGGCTGTGCAGCGTAGCAGCTGGGTGCACAGATTCTGAGTCACACTGACTTGGCTTGGGTCTCAGCTTTGTCGTGATTAGCTGTCTGAGCTTGGGCAAATAACTTATTTTCCTCATCTGTAAAGTAGGAGTGATACTAACAAAGTACCCATCTGAGAGAGCGTTTGGGAGGAGCCAGGGATTCATATACATAAAATGGTTAGAGCGACTGGCACACAAGAAGTAGGGAGGCTTCTTGTTAAGTGTTTGCTCCTACCGGTGTTATCCTGCCCAGGTGTGGCTCAGATCCCATTGTCTCCAGCCAGCGCCAGTCTGCCCCCGGCACCCTCACAGTCCCCACTTCTAATACTGTGAGGCATGGGAGGGTCTCAGTCACCTCTGCATCCACACCTGTATGCCAAGTGCAGCCACCACACTGCGAGGATCTGGAGACCCTCCAATATGGCTTTTCTTTGGTTTTCCTTCATTTCTCCCTGTCCTTAAAAAAATTAGTATTTGCATTATGAAAGTAATGCCAGCTGATTATAATAAGTCAAAGACGACAAACGTGTATTTGAGTCACTCCTTTCAACCCCCTGATGGCTCCCCCCACTCGCACTTGTAACCCTACTAAGTAACTTGGCTCTCTGTCATTTCTCCCTTTGCTTATGCATACATGTATCCACATAGGTTGGGACGTGGTTTGTCCTTCCAATAATGAGATCATACTCCATGGGTCGTTCCAGAAGTTACTTCTGCATTTAGCCCTGTATCACGACATTTTCCCACGTCAGTATACATAGGTCTGTCTACAAGTGCCATTATCCCTTGTCCTCCATGCTAAAGAAATCCAATTATTTTGGTAATTTATTTGGTGATAAAACTTGACCTGGAACTTGTCTTCACTGTTCTATTTATTCCACATAGGGGGAATATTCATGTTTTGATAGAAAAATATTAATAGATTTGATTACACAGTGGTCCCCGTTGGTGATTCATTTAACCCCTATGGAGGTATTACATGATATTTAGTATATGTTGTTTTTAAATATTATTATCTATTAGAATATTATTTTCATATTACTAAGATATATATTATTTAATTTTAAATCTGAGAAATTCGAGGTATGAAAACCTATCTGGCCCCAAGAGTTTCAAATAAGAAACTGTGGCCCCATAACTGCAAAGTATTCCATAGTATTGTCATATCACATTTCATTCAACAATGATCCTATATGGCATTCAGGTTGTTTCCAGTGTTGGTTGCCTATGTGTTTGCCTTGTTACTGGATCAGCAATAGCATTCTTGAGCACATTGTTACATATTGGTACTTCCATTTTAACTGAATGAATCCCTAGAAGTGGGATTGCAGAGTCAGAGGGTTTGTATACTATGTTCAAACAATTATAATTTATGGTACTTTATTATGATTTTTAAATTTTTAAAAATATTTTATTTATTTATTTGAGAGAGAAAGAGTGAGCACGAGCAGGGGGAGTGGCAGGCAGAGGGAGAGGGAGAAGTAGGCTTCCCGCTGAGCAAGGAGCCCCATGTGGGGTTTGATCCCAGGACTCTGGGGTCATGACCTGAGTCAAAGGCAGACACTTAACCGACTGAGCCACCCAGGTGCCCAATTTGTGGTACTTTAAACAGGATATGAGAGTGTGTATTTCTCTGAATTGTGACTAGCACCGTAATCAATGATTTCACTTGTTGCAAATCACACGGTGAGGAATGATACCACACTGCTGATAAGGCTGCACATCTTCCACATGATCAGTCCCAACCCCCTGGGGAACCGTCCAGAATCTTGATCAATTTTCAATCAGAGCTTTGTCTATGAGATACATTTATACTTTGCTCTGTGTACAGCAAAGATCTCCTAGCTTATTGTTTGTCTTTGGACTCTGTTTAGAGTATCCCTTGCCATACAATAAGTCTTAAAAACTTAAATAATAATATGTTAATTTTATAGTTTGAGTATATTTTCCTCATAATTTTCCAGAAGCCTATTCCACCCCTAAGATTTTATATATCTTTCTATATTTTCTTATAATATTTATATATCTTTTATATTTAAATCTTCCAACCACAGATACATAAAAACAGAATATATTTTTGTTATAATATAACAAATGTCTGGTTTTAGCCACTGTTAGGTAGAGTTGCATAAGTGGTATAGAATTGATGCCAAATCTCATGTTAATCCTTGCAGTACTCCTGTCAGGAGGGTAGGATCACCTGCTTTGTTACATGAGAGTAACCTCAAGTTGCAGAGACCAGGGAGCTGTCCATGGTCACACAGCTGATCTGTGGGGAAGCTGCAGTGTGTCTCCAGCCTCTTCCTGGGGTGAGTGGTCCCCTCGGCCCCATGCTGCCCTCCGCCGAGCTGAGCCGGACATCCCTGCCCTTGCTTCCTCCTGGTCCTCAGGGCAGTGAGGGCTCTGGCGGACAGCTCTGAAGCAGACCTGCTGGGGCTCCCCCGGGAATTCACGCCCAGCAGGTGTGACAGACAGCAAGTTCCACTTCTGGTTTCCGTGAACTGTGCTAATTGATGAGCTGTAACCTCCCAGTGAGCTTCCTTTAACAATTGAGTGAAGATGTGGGAAAGTGAAAATTAGTGCCACACAAGGCCTCCTACAGGTTCCTTCTCAGGAGAATGGAAATTTACTACAAAATTTGCAAATATGAACTCAGTTTTAGGCTATTTGCTTTCCACAGGTTGAAAACATTCAAAACTCAGCAAGAGAAGGAGCTCAAGATGTTGTGTGAGACCCACTAGTACAAGTTTTAATATTGGTATCAGTAATCAGTAATCATACTGCCAGCCCTGGTATGCATCCTGCACTCCAGCCACGCTTCTCCCCTCTCTCTGAATGCATGGAAACTCAGCTCACCTCCAAGCCTTTGACAGTACTTGGAATGCTCATCCCTCTCCTCTGCCTGGTAGACTTCCATTCATTCTTCAAAACCTGGCCCCAGAGTTATAGTACTGGTGGATGTGCATCTACCCTTTGCATGCATACTTCCATCAACAGGAAACAGAGGTGGGTATCTGACTGTGTCTTAGTCGGCTCAGGTTGCTATAATAGGATACCACAGACTAGGGGGCTTAAACATCAAACATTTATTTCCCATAGTCCTGGAGGCTGGAAATCTAAGGTCAGGGTGCCAGCATGGATGGATTCTTGGTGACAGCTCTCTTCCTGGCTTGTATGGCAGGTTTCTTGCTGTACTCTCACATGGTGGAGAGAGAGAGCTCTGTCCTCTTCCTCCCCTTATAAGGGCACCAATCCCATCATGGAGGCTCCAACCCCATGACCTCATCCAAACCCAGTTACCTCCCAAAGGCCTCAGCTCCAAGTATCATCACATTGGCGGTTAAGGCTTCAACATGTGAATTCTAAGTGGGGGGCACAAGCATTCCATCCATAGCAGACTGATTTAGGCCTCTCCCCTGGGCCCTCCACTCCCCTCCAATGTTATTCCCATCTTGGCATCCACCATATTGTATCTGTCACCTTGTCTGTCTCCTTGAGGCCGGGAATCTTGCCTTGCTCATTTCTGTCTCCAGTACCTTAGCAATGGCCTGGCCTGGGAAAGGTATTCATCAAGTGTTTGTTGACTGACCAAATAACAGACTGAATGAAAGAGATACGGTGAGCAAACCCTGTCACCTTTCTTCATTCCCTACTGCTTAGAGCCATCACAATATTTACAGGAGTTGACGACATCCCATGTCAACTTTTGATTGGGAAGACTGCAGCCATGTCGCTTTCTCAGCCTGACCTCAGAGGGTGGGACAGCCACCCTCTCCATTAATTACGTACTCATGGGTGGGACAGCCACCCTCTCCATTAATTACGTACTCATGGGTCTGGCGGCAGGGCTGGTGCCACGAGGAGCTGTAACCAGGGCTATAAAAATACTTGACAGCCATGTGACTTTCAAGGGCTCTTGCCCATTTCTTCATGTAGGGACTATTTATGGAGCGTGGCCGGTCTGCGCAAATCTGGGGAGGGGCCTGAAACCACAATGCCAGGATCTGTGTCATGGACTGAGGGGGTGGGGATGGGGGGATTACCCGGTGCTGAAGACCCATCCACAGTCACTCCCTGGGGCCATAATTGCCTTGCCACCACCCCAAGTCACCTCGGTGCCACCAGCGCATTGAGCCAGGCTGGCTCTGGCACCTCCTGGACACGTTCCTGGGAAGGCACCCAATGCCTTCTTGGATTTTGCTGCATTTTCATTCCTTCCTTTGCAGCTACACTGCATGAATATCAATTTCTGGTTCACCATGACCCTTGCTTCCCCTTCTCCGCTCTCAGCCCCTGTAATGAAGTCCCCCCACCAGGGTATTTACCAAATGCGTGAGGGCAGTGCGCTCATGTCACTGAGACCTACAAGCCCACACCTGGGAGAAGACAGGGTGTGCTCGGAGGGGCCGGTCAGCGCGGAATGACAGGCTGCATATTGGAGCAGAGTGAATTCTCTCTGAATCTGTCCTCTGGATGCCACACTTGGACACACTGCCATGCCTCCCAAGAACTCCTGGGAGTGGGTGCTGGGGTAGTGCCACTAGGGGGCGCTAGACCGGGAATGCAAATGGAAGGCAGTTGGTCTACAGGAGAAGATCACCTCCCGCATTATTCCATGCCCGCTTCCCTTTCATCAGACTTGAATTTGGAGTCAAGTCTCTCACTAACATCTGTCCCCACCTTCCCTGGTTTACAGGGACTACATCATGCCTAAGCGGAGGCCAGAGTGGTGCTGCCCAAGAGAAGCAGCTGGAAGCCCCCTGGGGAAGAAACCAGGGTTGATGAGACCCATGGCAGGCTCCAGGCTCCCGCTGGTAATTACCCCACTTCTGAGATGTCAGTGTGATGTCATGCTGGCCCTGATCTTCCACTCGGGATCACACACCCTGGGCAATCTCCCCTCCCACTAATCTTCGTGGACGTCAGAATGAACTTATTGCAGGACAACAGAAAAAAGAAAGAAAGAAAAAGAAAAAGAAACCAAATCAAATCCCAGAGCACAAGCTTATCCAGGCTTCATCGGGCGACAGCAGCAGGAAGACTGAACTGTTTCAGAGCACGTCTGCCTGATAAGAAGAAATGGCCCTTTGGTTTTCTTCTGTTCCATTTGGACTGGTCTCCTCCCGTGTCTTGGTCATGCGGTGGGTATCCAGGGCCATGAAACCATCTGATCGTGACTTCATAAAGCACTCCGCAGGATTTGCGGCCGGCTCGTCTGCTGCTCCAGGGAATCCACCTCGCCCAAGGCTTCTGTGGGAGCAGTTCTCAACAGTTCTGTTTCCCCGTTTTCTCTCCAGCCACCAGGTTCCTGGGTTAGTCCCTGCCTTGTGGCCAAGGCCACATGACCAATCCACTCTCCTTCCACGCTCTGTGTTGGGCATGTGATTTTATGCAATTACATGAGGGAATCACAGTGAATACCATTTGTAGAGAGGTTTTCAAAGCACTTTCCCAGCTGTGATCTGCTCTGTACAACTCTGTAGGACCAGGCTGGAGATGATCTCCTGACACTTAGCAAACTGACTCTCTCTCTCTCTCTCTTTCTTCCATCTTCCTTCCCTCCCTCCCTCCTTCCTTCTTTCCTCTCTGTTTTTCCTTCCTCTCTTTCTTCTCTTTCCCTCTCTTTCTCTTTCTCCCTCCCTCCCTTCCTTCCTATCGTTAACACACAATGTTACATTAGTTTCAGGTATACAACATAGTGGTTCAACAAGCTTATACACTGTGCTATGTTCACCACATTCCACTCCTTTCTTTGCTATTCTCTGTATCACAAGGGCCGGGGGCGGGGGGGGGGGGGCGGCGGGGAACACATTTCCTGACTCTCTTGCAGCTAGGGTTCTCGATGAGATTTACGGTCTGCCCACAAGATACACTCAGGAGAGGTTTGCAAGGTGGAAGGAAAGCAGAGTCTGTCTGTTTGGGACGGAGCCAAAGGATGAACAAGCTGGGTAGACAGGGGTCTTTGCCAAGGCTGGACGTTTGTTAAGGTGGCCTCATCACTGGTATGAGCAGCTAGGAAGTGACTGTCCAGCCCAAGGTCCTTGAGCCAGAATCCAAGCCCCAGGCAGGTTTGACCACAAGGCCTACCACCTCCCTTCTTCACCAAGCTGCTTTCTCTGGGGCGCCCTGCAGCCCAGACTGGTACATGCACAAGGGATGTGGAGCTGCCTCTACTCCAGCCCAGGGGATGGCCAGGTCACTGCTTTCCCTAGAGCTCACCCTCCCAGTCAGTCTAGGATGTAAGCCTCCCCTCCAGACAGATATGCACCCTGAAGCCCGGGGCCAGGCCCCCTGTGCCTCCAGCCTGGTATCGAACACTGTTCAGGAAACAGGGAGTGATTAAGATGATCATTTTCAGGCAGAGTAGGAATTTGGACCCAGTGTCAGTGGCGACATAGAAACTCACAATTTCACAAAGAAGGATTTCACATCAGTAGATTCTTAGCCCTTTTTCACCCCTTCCTCACTGCCCAGAGATTATGTGAAGGGTCATTTTGGGATGAACAAACTAGCCTTACACAGTTTAACTCTGCCTGGGCAGGTGAGGGATCCCTGGTCTTCCGAGCTCTTGGTCGTATCTCAGCGGTCACTTACCCAGCTTGGGTTGAATGTGGGAGGTGGATCTTCCTCTCTCTGGGGTCGTGGAGTAGGACCCTTTTGACTCACACAAATGCAAGCTTTGATCAGCAATGAAGGTGATATGTTGGCCCCTATCTGCCACTTCCTTGTTTTATTTTTTATTTGTTCAAATCCCATATGGGTAAGATGGGGCTGTGATAGGTTGAACCGTGTTCCCCGCCTCCCTGCCCCATTCATATGTTGAAGTCCTAACTCCCATGATCTCAGAATGTGACTTCATACGGGTGGGGTCACTGCAGATGTAATTGGTTAAGATGAGCTCATACTGCGGGGGTGGGGGGGCCCTAATCCAGTAAGACTGGTGTTCTTATGTAAAGGGGACATTTAGACACAGACATGCACCTGGGGAAACACCACGTGAAGTCTGGAATTATCCTGCTCCAGCCGAGGGACTGCCCCAAGCTAGCAGAGAGAACTGGAACAGACCCGTCCCTGGCTCCTCCTAGGGGGCGTGGGTCTGCCCACGGACACCATGACCTCAGACTTCCAGCCTCCAGCATGATGAGACAATACATTTCTGTTGTTTGGGCCTCTCAACCTGTGGGACTTTGTTACAGCAGCCCTAGGAAACTGAGAAGGAGAGGCTATTTCTTGGAGTCAGGGACTCCCAGAGCCGGGTCATTAGGGCTTTAAGACTCCCTCCTGGCATTGTGCTGCAGCAGAAACTTCTCTTCTTGCAGCCTTCTGAAAAGAACCGCATTACAATCCTCCCAAGGACACCCAGAATTTAAACCCCACTCCTGCATTCTGTCCTTAATCTCTTGGGACCCCCTCTAAATAATGACACTGCTGTTGGTCCTTCAGACTTAGAAACAACCTTGCCCACCGAGGTGCCTGGGTGGCTGCCCCCCACTTCCTTCTCAGCTGCTCCAAACCCTGCATCTGAGGCATCAGAAACAACACACGCCCACTCTGTTAATGCCCTGGGGTCCCTCCTTCCAGGCACGATGGTAACAGCCTGTAAAATGTTGGGACAAGGGACAAGGGAGTGTCGATGCTGCTGGCCACAGCCGTTTTGGGGAGTACTTGTCACATTTATCAACAAATATGTTAGCGACGAAGGATCGATTCTTTGAAACAAGTCCAGTTAAAGAGTGCTCTAAAATACATCAATTAATAGGAAATTCGAGGAAGAGTAAGGCCAACAGATCAGGAGACGATTGCCATTGAAAAGATAGTTTGGGGACGCCTGGGTGACTCAGTTGGTTAAGCACCTGCCTTCGGCTCAGGTCATGATCCCAGGGTCCTGGGATCAAACCCCGCATCAGGCTCCCTGCTCAGCGGGAAGTCTGCTTCTCCCTCTGCTGCTCCCCCTGCTTGTGCTCTCTCTCTCTGACAAATAAATGAGTAAAATCTTAAAAAAAAAAAAAGATAGCTTGTTCCTCATCATTCCCAAGAGAAGGGGGCATATCATGCCATGGGGGCCACATGGGGAAGCGTGGGGTCGACCACAAGGCTGAGGGAGAAAAGGGGGGCAGGAGCTTTTCTGGTGGTTTCTGTGAGAAGGAATGGGTGAGGTGGGGCAAGCAGGGTTAGGACTGGCTGATCTGAATAATTTTAGGGGCTCTGGGGTGCAGGGGCTGTCCCTAGTTGTCTGGTGCCTGGCCCTGGGGTGACTGGGTGGATTGTGGCCCTGATGTGAAGAAGTCAGGCATCAGGATTCAGGAAAAAAAGACACGGTTAATACAACGAGAAAACCAATTCCCTCTGTTGGGGTGGCTACTGTGTTCCCTGTTGCTAAACATTTGGGTCGGGTTTCTGACGCCCAAGCGAGTTACACACTTCACAGTCAGCTGTGAAAAGTCTAAACTGTGCGGGCTCTTCATGGCCTCCTGCAGTGAGTGTTCCCACGTGCCCCCAAATGCTCTGTTGACCCCACCCACGCTGCAGGACCCAGGGAGCCCCCTGGCCGGTCCTTCCACTTTCACCCAACCCCATCGTCCCTACCCTGTCCCAGCACTGACCCTACGGGTTTGCTCTCTGTCCCCCCTCAGGCCTGGCTCCACCTTAGAACCACCAGGGACCTTTAAAACTCCCCAACCCAGCACCCTCTCCTGCAAAATGAATCACCTCTGCAGGTGGGACTGTGCCTCAGTACTTGTTACAGTTCCCAGGTGATCTGAGAACAGCCATCCTAGACCCTGTCCTTCGGGTCACCTGGCACAATGGGTGGCCTATGACAGGTCTGCAAAACTGAAGGGATCGATTTCCTGAATTCAGAGGTCAAGGGCTACAGCATCAGTGAACTTCGAGCGAGGGCCCCCAGGGACACCCAGGGCAGAAATGCAGGCTTTTCTGACTCTCGACTCTTTGTTCATCTTTGGAGGAGCTGAGCTCCCCAGGTGGAAAAGACCCACTGGCCCACCCACAGGCCCATCTGTGCAGGCAGCTCTTCCGTTTCCACCTGCCTCTTCCAGATGGTGGGGTTAACTGCCGCAGTTCTCCCCCGCCTTCTCCTGCTCTGTCTCAGCCATCTGGCCAGGTACTGTGCAGCCCCCAAAGCCCCACTCTAGGTCAGCTCATGACTTGCTTTGCCCGCTGGGATGGGAGCCAATGTGACACAGGCTTGAGGGGTTGGGCTTTCTATGCTCCTGTTGCTACTGTGGCCTTGTGAGGCCTTGTGGGGCTGGCCTGCCGGAGGGCGAGCCATGAGCACCAGCGCTGAGCTGTCCAGCCAAGGCCAGCGTGTCCCAGCCGGAAGCAGGCAACGCTCAGACGTGAGCACAACCAATACCACCAGAGGTGCCCGGCTGGCCCCACCTGACCTCAGTCTTAGGAGCAAGACTTGCCTGTAAGAGCTTAACCCACAGATCTGTGAGCTTACTCGATGCTCCCGGCTTGTGCGTTAAAGTCATGTGGTTATTCATTGTGGAGCCTTACTGTCCCATTAGAAAAGGAGGTAACCCTTCTCCTTCCCTTTGCAGCTTTAAATCCCCATCTCCTTGAGTTGTGTGCCCTCAGCCCTAACCTACACTCAACCTTCTCCCCACGCTTCCCTAAGATGCCCTTTCTTCCTTCAACTTCATTTTACTCCAGGGATGGTCTTTCTCTGCTTTAGCTGCTGGCCAAGAATACCCCACATCTCAGAAGAGAATTACAGTGCTTGTTCGAGAAGACAAAACCCAGACTGAAGGATCAGAAAGTGCAGCAGACAGAGTGGGGAGCAGAAAAGCTTGTAGGAAAGCCTTGGATCTTGTGTAACCAGCAGAACTTGAATGTTATCACTAAAATATTAATGCATTTATTTAATTATGTTTATTATAAACAGCCAACCAACTTGTTTTCAGAGAAAACAGTCAATGAGATCCATGAGTAAACTCTTTAAATAGCAGGATGCCTGGGTGGCTCCGCGGGTTAAGCATCTGCCTTTTCAGCTCAGGTCATGATCTCAGGGTCCTGGGATTGAGTCCTGCATTGGGCTCCCTGCTCAGTGGGGAGTCTGTGTCTCTCTCTCCCCCCCACCCCCACTAGTGATCTCTCTCTCTCACTCTCTGTCTCTCAAATAAATACATAAAATCTTAAAAAATCTTTAAATAGCAACACATAGCATCTGTTTTGTACTTTTTTGTAATGTAATTAACAAAAGGTTAAGGGGATCTAATGTTTGTCATGAAGACTATAGTTAGTAATACTGTATTATATTTTTGAAATTTGCTAAGAAGGTAAATCTTAAGTGTTCTCACCATACACAAAAGGAAAAGGTAACTATGTGAGGTGATGGATAGCTAATTAATGTGACTGAGGTAATCATTTCAAAATGTACACATACATACATTAAATCATGTTCACCTTTAAAATATCACATTGTACAACCTAGTATATACAATTTTTATTTGCCAATCACACCTCCATAGAGCCCAAGGTAAAAAAGGCAAAAATGACTAAGAAAGAAAAAAGGTGATGAGTGGCTCCTGACATAAATCAGGAAGAGGACCATGGCCACAGGCTCTTGGGGAGAAGACTTGTGTGTTCTATGGAGAATTTCCTGCTCCTAAATTTCCCTTCTGCACTGCCTGAAAAGGCACTCATGGAATGTTAAAGTTGGGGATGGTGAATGAGTCATTCACTCTTTAGTATGAAATAGAGTTTCAGTGCCGTGTCCCAACACTAGAAGAGACAGCCCGATGAAATAGGAGCTTGGAGAAGAGTGAGGAGGGTGGGTCCACAGGCCCTTGGGAAAGTGTGTGGATGCTGCAAAGCCAGAGGCAGGGTCGGGACACTGTGAAAGCCATGTGGGAGGGGTGGAGGATGGGGCTCGCAGAGAGTTGGGGGGAGGTCTGGAAGGAAAGTGGAAAGGGGCTGAGTGGAGAGGTGAGAATGAGTGTGGAAGGGGAGGGATGGATGGAGATCCAGAGCTCAGGGATGAGGAAACACAGGGAAGGCTGCCTGCCAGCGTCCTTGCATGAGGCGGCCTCAGGAGCACCATGGCCAGGGACTGGGACGACCAGGCATGAACTAGGGAGTCACAGGGGCCCGGGGCTCATTTCCTCATAGATGAAATGGCTGAATTATTCCTACTGAGTTGTGTTCCCACCTTAATTTTACTTCTGGAAGATACTCAGGGCCCTAGAAGGTCTTTACCCAAAGGTCTCTGTCAGTTGTTGGGACAGGACCCTTAGTCCAGACCCCTGACTTCCAGGACAGCCTTGCTATCTGTCCTGCATAACCCAGCCTGGGCCCCTTCTCACTGCCACCTCACCTGCTTCTGAGCACTTTTTATGCCCTGATGCTGTGCTGGGTCGTCCTTCTTTTTTTTTTTTTTTTTTTTAAAGATTTTATTTATTTATTTGAGAGAGAGAGAATGAGAGACAGCACGAGAGGGAAGAGGGCAGAGGGAGAAGCAGACTCCCTGCCAAGCAGGGAGCCCGATGCGGGACTCGATCCCGGGACTCCAGGATCATGACCTGAGCCGAAGGCAGTCGCTTAACCGACTGAGCCACCCAGGCGCCCTGGGTCGTCCTTCTTATACCTTCACTGTCTTGTCTTATACTTGTGCCACACCTGCGAGGCCCCACTGCTTCTCTTTTATTGCTGCGAAGGCCCAAACTCAGAGGGGTGAAGTGACTTGCCCAAAGACACACAGATGGTTGGGGGGCGGGTCAGCTGAGCACCACATCTGGGGATCCTGACTTAAACATGCTAACGGGGGCCTTGATTTGCATCCTCAGCTCTACCCAGTTCTCCTGGCATCTTGAGGTCACCATTGACCTTCCATTCTGGAGGAATTTCAACCTGCTGCCCCAAAACACCCAGGCTCGTTTCAGCTTCTGGCAGGACATTTGAGCCCAGATTCCACCACTCCCGCTCCACCTCCCATTACCGAGGAGCTTACACAATGAGGTAGGATTCCCCGAGACACACTGGGGACACATACGGGGTCCTAGAGGGGCTTCTAGAAGGAGCCACAGCCTGCAGCTGCTGGGGTCGGGGAGGGAGGCTCAGAGAAGGCATACAGAAGAGGCTGCGGACATCCCTGCACGATGCAGCAGCTCCCCCAGGAAACTCCTCAGCGGCTCACTCCACCCCATCCTCCCGAAAGCCCTTGGGGATGAGGGCCCCAAAGCAACGTCACTGAATTTAGCGTTCAAGGCTGCTGTGATGGTTAAACTGCAAACTTGCCCTAGGCTGTCCGATCAGCCGGGCTGTGCACCATTGGCCATGCCTTAGACCTGTGGTGATGGGCATCACATCCCTGGAAGTGAGCCAAAACACAGAGGCCCAGGCTTGCCAAAGCAAGCCAGGGAATGGCCTTGGATTCTTACCAAGTCCCCCAGGAGATTCCAATGAGACCAAAGTTGGGCATGGAGCCTTGCTTCTCAAAGTGTGGTCCACTGACCAGAAGCGTTGGCTTCACCTGGGAGCTGTTAGAGATGCAGAATCTAGGCCCCACCTCAGACCTACTGAATCAGGGTCTGTATGCACATGAAGGCTTGAGAAGCCAGGGGGAGGGAAGGCTTCGCGGATTACTCATTACTGATTCCTGGCTTGCCAGGCATACACAATGCCATTTGATCCCCATGATAATCTGGAAGGTGGACACCATTTTATGTTTCACAGAAGATGACACTGAGGCTCAGAGAGGTAAGTGATTTTTCTGAAGCCATGGGTCCCCAGGTAGGGGAACTTTCCAGCCCTACCTCGCATTCCCCTCTGCCCCATCATCCCCACACTGGGACATGAGCAGCTATGCCCTTAGCCACGAAACCTTCCAATACATTGGGCTTGACTCACTGTGCCGGACACAGCCCAGAAATTACACAGATTTGCATCCACCAGAATTAAACAAAAAAAGGCTTTCTAATCAACCCTCAAATCCAACTCCCCAGGACCCCAGTCTCCCAGAGCCTCAAACTTCCCGCTGAAAGAGTCTCTGTAAAGCATGCATAACAGGCTTACCATGTTCATCCAGCAAGATGTTGTCTGGCTTGATGTCTCTGTAAGAGAAAACAAATAGGCTGACAACGTGATTCCTATTGAAGAGCACACGACAAACATGAAGCTTGGGGACAAATGCCTGACAACATCCAGAGTGCCTGTCTCTCCCTCAGCATGAGGCTCAGACAGGGAGCAGGGAAGTAATGAGGATAACACAGAGCCTGTGTTCTTGCTTCCTTCTTGTTTTGCAGAACCGCAAGTAGACTGTGAATACTTTCTTCCTGAATATTCTTAACAATTTCTGGTTTTGAGACATCCACGAGTCTGCTCATTGAGCACCTGGTCTCTGCCAGCAGATAGAGATTCTCCCCCACCCCTCTGACATAACGGAGCCCTCCCACCTTGCTAAGGAAACCTCCCCAGGGTTAAGCTCTCTGCTCTACAGATACAGGGAGGAGGTTCCGGGAAGGCTTGGCAATTTGTCCAGGTCAGAGATCAGCCGCCCCAGCCCTCAGCCAGTTTTTTCACAGTGTCTGTGAGCTAGGAAGGGCTTGTATAACTTTAAAGAGTTGTGGAAACAAAATAAGACACACACAAAAAGCAACAACAAAAGGATGTACAACAGAGACTAATGTGGCCCTCAGAGCCTGAAATACTTATTATCTGGTCCTTCCGGGAGAAAGGTTGCTGATCCTTTTTCTTAGGGCAGGGGCTGGGGAGTTTCTGGAAAGTTCCACTCTACATTGCCACGAGAGCAAAGGGCTTCCGGCTCCAAGTTGTGCTTATTCAACACAGGGTTTGCTTTCCTCACCTCTGCTCCACGTGCCTAGCACGATGCCTGTCACTTTTAGACACTGTCAGAGAACAATCAGAGCGGGACAGCAGTCCAAGTGTAAGAAGACATTGTACTCCGGACAATTTCAGTAGGTGGAAAATGGCCTCAATTCTGAACACAACATGGACGAGTGGGAATTTACAGCCCAGGAGCAGGTGGGGGTCGTGGATGCAAAGTTCCTAACTGGAAACATCTGGGGAGGGGAGTTCTGGTGAAAGCCACCCCATAGGATTCTTGCTGAAGGCAGGCTGGGGCACCGAGGACCTGACCAGATACGGAGGGGGGGCGCGGTTCTTGCTAAACGGACACCGCGGGTCCTCGCCAAGACCGGACAACGCAGGGATGAACAGCAAAACCCAAAAGTTGAGGCCTGGTTGCAAAAGAACCCACAAGAGCCTGGATAAAATTTGGTTGAGGAGGCAGAGCTTTTGTCAACACACAGGAAACATGAATGAGGGAGGATGGAAGAATGAACGTAAAAAAAACCCCCCAAAACACAAAAACAGCGTTTGAGAAACTCAACTGACATCTTCAGCCCTGATTTACTATTATTAATATGCACACACTTTCCAAAGCTCTTTATTAAAACCATAGACTTGAGAAAGGCAAACCCCACTCACTCATTTATAATAAATGTCAGATCTTCTGAGACTAATGACACCTTGCTTCGAACTAAAAAGCATTTGCTCCTGAGTTTATCAAATAGTAATTCTACCTGAAAACGCACCATGGTTGTTTGTAATCATGCGATGCAATGTCTATGGCTTTGGGGATGAGAGAAACACTTAACCTATATATTTATTTATTTAAAGATTTTATTTATTTACTTGACACAGAGAGAGAGCGAGAGAGGGAACACAAGCAGGGGGAGTGGGAGAGGGAGAAGCAGGGAGAAGCAGGCTTCCCGCTGAGCAGGGAGCCCGATGCGGGGCTTGATCCCAGGACCCTGGGATCATGACCGGAGCCGAAGGCAGACGCTTAACCAACTGAGCCACCCAGGCACCCCTTAACCTATATATTTAAACTTCTGTTTTCATGGGGACTTTTTGAGCCATTATTGACGAGCATTAAAGCAAATGGGCCCCTGCAGCTGCTGAGTTCACAAAACATCCACAGTGAGCAGAGATGATTCGAGGAGTTCCCATGCGGAGTATGAGCTTGAGAACTCACAAAATTAAAACAAAGGGCAGAAGACCCCAGAGTTAAAGGTTTGCGTATCAAACTAGCAATTGCTCGGTCCCTGTGCAGAGTGCCTCCCAGGAGGGCTCTAATGAAAAGGGGAAATAAGTACTTGTCAAGAATGCAGACACAGCAGCAAAAAATTTTTTAATTAAATTTAATTTAATTTAAATTCAATTAATTAACATATAGAGTATTATTGGTTTCAGAGGTAGAGTTCAGTTATTTATCAGTTGCATGTAACACCCAGTGCTCATCCCATCACATGCCCTTGTTTTTTTTTTTTTAAAGATTTTATTTATTTATTTGAGAGAGAGAGAATGAGAGACAGAGAACATGAGAGGGAGGAGGGTCAGAGGGAGAAGCAGACTCCCTGCTGAGCAGGGAGCCCGATGCGGGACTTGATCCTGTGACTCCAGGATCACGACCTGAACCGAAGGCAGTCGCTTAACCAACTGAGCCACCCAGGCGCCCCCATCACGTGCCCTTCTTAATGCCCATCACCCAGTTACCCCATCTCCCTACCCCCTCCCCTCCTGCAACCCTCAGTTTGTTCCCTAGAGTTAAGAGTCTCTTAAGCTTTGTCTCCCTCTCTGATTTTTAAAGATTTATTTATTTATTTATTTATTTATTTATTTATTTATTTATTTGACGGAGAGAGACAGTGAGAGAGGGGACACAAGCATGGGGAGTGGGAGAGGGAGAAGCAGGCTTCCCGCTGAGCAGGGAGCCTGTTGTGGGGCTCGATCCCAGGACCCTGGGAACATGACCTGAGCCGAAGGCAGACGCTTAACGACTGAGCCACCCAGGCGCCCCTCCCTCTCTGATTTTTTCTTATTTTATTTGAAAGCAATCCCGTAAGGCCTGGCATGACCTTGTTTGGGGTGTGGGGAGCAGGGAGGAGGTGGCTGTGGCCTAGGAAGTATGAACCCCAAAATGCTTGCAAGGACCATGGCTGGAAACCACCACCTCCTCTGATGTTAAAGGTGCCCCCTGAGGCTTTGCACTTGCCCCCTTCCCTTCCCCTTCCCTCCTCCTGCCTCTCTTCGTTCTCACTCCCCTCTCCCTGTCTCCCTTCTTTCCGCCCTCCCTCTCTCCTCCTCTTCCTTTTCTTTCCACCAACATTTTGCAAACACCCCAAGAGCTGGGGTTGCAGAGGCTCCAGACACAGCGGCCCCAAGGCCAAGGGAAGGTGGGAGGGGGCCACTGGAGAACAAACAGCTGGTCACTGGGACAGCAGGGCTCAGGGCGTCAGAGCCAGTCCGAGGTGGGGGGCAGACCTAAGGAGAGGTGACCTGGTGGAGTGGGGTGAATATTGTTCCCCCCTCCCCCCCGCCGAGAATTCATGTCTACCTGGGACTCGAGAATATGACTTTATTTGGAAACAGAGCCTTGCGGACGGAATTAGTTAAGGATCTCCAGACGAAAGCACCTTGGGTTTAGGGTGGGTCCTCAATCAAACGGCTTCCGTCTTGGACACACAGACACGAAGGACAGATGAAGAGGCAGCGACTGGAGAACTGTGGCCAGAAGTCCGGGAGTGCCAGGAGGCACCAGGAGCTGGAAGAAGCAGGAAAGGATTCTCCCCAGAGCTTTTGGAGAAGCACGGCCCTGCTGACACCTTAATTTCAGCAGTCTTCTGGCCAGAGAATAAATCTGTGTCATTTTACACCACAGATTTTGTGGTGATTTGCTGCAATAGCCGCAGGAAGCAAACACAGCCGGCCTCGCAGGAGGGGAGCCGATGGAGGCGGCTGGCCAATCTCAAGTGGCAGCCAGGGTCCCCCACAGACCACAGTGTGACCTTAGACAGGCCCACTGCTCACGGAGCCTGCAGGCACCTCTGAAAAGCCCCGTTCACCATCTCTCGTATCATGAGGACCAAACAGGGCACAGCTGTGAGCAGCTTGGTAAACTGGACACCGTGGCTCCAAGGAGAGAGGCTGTCTGTCCAGGTGAGTCCTGCCCAGGAGCAGGCTGCTGGGGCTCCCAGCCCTGCCTTCCGTGGCTGCCAGGGTGACCCCTTCTCCAGCTTCCTTCCTGGTGCACGTTGCATGCACATGCTCCCTGTGGCAGCTCTTAGCACGGAGGCGAACCAATGGTTCCCCAGCATTTATGGAGTGTCCCTTCTGTGGTCACTGGGGACACAACAGTGAACAAGACAGACGCAGCTGAATGGAGCTTGAGCTCCAGGAGGGGAGACAGGCCAGGATGCACGTGAATAAAATGACACATCACAAGTGGGGATGAGTGCTTTGAGGGTCTAGAAGAGAAACCAAAAGAGGTCCTGCTTTTGGTAGGAGGTCGGAGAAGGAGTTTCCAAAGACCTGACATCGGGTTGACACCTGGATGGAAAGAGTTAGTCATGGACAGTTCTTTTGACCTGTGATGCGCTTTCAGCCAAGGGAATGTGACAAAGGTGACAGGGGTCTCCCCCTGCCCCCCCCAAGATGACATCGTATCAGACTCCATCTCTGCAGGCAGGAGTGAGGGATCCTCCTTTGCTGGCTTTGAAGATGGGCACTGTCATGTGTGAGCGGGCCACAGGGTGGGGGCGGCAGGTGCCTCTAGCCACTGAGAGCCAGCGAGGAAACGGGCAGCTCGGGCCTGCTGCCACAAGGGACTGCGTTCTGCCCACAACCATGGGAGCTGCGGAGAGGTCCAGAAACGAGTGCAGCCCCTGGGCACCTGGACCACAGCTTTGTGGCATCCTGAGCAGAGGAACCAGCAAACCTTGGCCCCAGTCCCGACCTGTGGAAGCTGAGAGAGGCAACGAGAGTTGGGGTAAGCTGCTATATTTGTGGCTGTTTGTTATGCGGCAGCAGAAAATTGATGTACTAGCTGTAGGATCTCGGGCAATTTGAGCCTCTTTCCCTCATCTGGAAAATGGAAACAGCCCCTCTGACTCTTGCAGGGAAAAGACAACGAGGTGCTGCCGACAGCCGGCCTGGCCCTGCCCCCATGTCAAAGGACCGTGGAAATGACGGGTCACCTTCACTGCTGTTTACATGGAGCTGGGGAGCACTCGGGAAAAGTGCTTTGGGGAAGAGAGTGAATTAGCTCTTCTTTGGGGTGCCTGGGAGTCTCAGTCGGTGAAGCATCCGACTCTTGATTTTGGCTCAGGTCATGATCTCGGGGTCCTGAGATCACAGTGGGGAGTCTGCTTCTCTCTCCCCCTCTGCCCCTCCCCCCACCTCGTGCATGCACAGGAGCGCTCTCTCTTCTAATAAATAAATCAATCTTAAAAAAAAAAAGATCTCTTTCATAGGAGACTCACCAGGCAGACTCCAGCAAAGCAGCAGAGAGGAGTCAGAGAGCCTGAGCCACTTGGGATTTAATAAGAATAGCATTTTATGGGCAGAGCATCTTATCAGAGCCGCGGGGTCGTGGGTTTCAGGGCCATTCCCTCCAGCTCTATTTTTCTCATCGATGGTATCTCAGCGCTAGCGCGTCATCCTGTTCCAAATGGGCTTGTGCGTTTGGAAGGCACATTCAGAGTTCTGCGTGGATGGAAGGCTGTGACAATGTTTTCTGAGGACAGGCCCATAATTTCAGAGCTGGGCAAACTGGCACTTTGATGGAAAGTATGCAGGCGAGGCTATAAAACCCGGTTCTTGCTCTTGAATTATTCTCCAGCCCCCAAATAAAACAAAACATAAAATGTCAGCTGGGCCAATTTAAAAAACAGCACAGAAGTGGCTCTGATCCCCACTGCAAGGGAGGGCGGTGAGGACATCTCTATGTGCGTCCCTTTGCAGGCATCCTCTGTCGGCAGCTGTATGCAGCAATAAAGACAAAAACTGGAGAAGAGCCACTTTTGTGGACTAAAAGCTGTGGGTATTTTACCACCGGAGGGAGAAACGCGAGGCTGGCATGCATAGAGGTAGCAGGTGGAGGTAGGAAAAGCCGCATCCTGAGCCCGTCTCTTGCTGGCCCCAGGGCCCTGGCTCGCCACCCAGCAGGGCTCCGGTTCCTCACTCCTCGTTGGAGGATGTGCACTGCACAAAGTTAGAGCGAGGATTGGTTGGCATCAGTCATGTTTATTCTGCACGTTGTTAAAGCACCTTGTGTACATCCTGTTTCAGGAACTCACATTTATTGTGTTTTATTTAGAGCAAGAAAGAGAGCGAGTGAGAGAGAACATGAGTGGGGGGGAGGGGAAGAGGGAGAGGGAGAAGCAGGCTCCCTGCTCAGCTTAGAGCCGGATGCAGGACTCGATCCCATGACCCTGAGATCATGACCCGAGTGGAAGGCAGATGCTTAACTGACTGAGCCACCCAGGCGCTCTAGTGTGTTTTAATACACAAATTCAATGAGCCAGTCGTCTGATCCAGAAACTTCGGTGGCTTCCCACTGTTCACCAAGGAATAGCCCGGAGAGCATCAGCACAGCTCTGGGCAGAGGGAAGACAGGCTTGCCGGGGTGGTTGGCAGAGGCTATGGTCAGGGACATGTGTTTATGGAGGTGGGTTGAGGCCACTTGTGAAGGGCATTATTTGATGGAGAAGCCAACTTGGGGTGGTTAGACCTCAGGGGAAATTCTTGGGTTTCCTTCGGTCTGGCTGAACACCAGTGACCCCGCTTGATTTCAGTGAGGATTTAGGGGAGCAACCAACACAGGGCCAGGTGCATGGGAGCCGTGCTCATTGCTAACAGAGGGAGATGCAGACACATCAGTGTGAGGCTGGGCTAACACGACGGTCCCTGGGGGAGGGTGTGGAGGCATTTGTGGGGCTCTGCGGGGATTGGTAGGAGTCACCTTGGCTGCTGACCTCCGTCTTAGCCAGCTTGAGCGGGGCCTTGCACCCATCCACCAGCAAGCTGACGTGGGACAGGAAGCTATTGGCCGTGGTTCTCCTATTTTGGATCTCACCATACCAGCATGGACTGTTCTAGAAACTGGGAAACAATGTTGAAAGTGTACATCGTTGCTACTCAAATCTTACTTCTTTCTCTCCTCTTTCTCCTGCTTCCTGTGGAAGGCGGGGACCATGGACAAACCCCAGCCCCCAACACGACTCACTAATGTTGAAAGCAGAACTGGTCATATTAACAGATAACCTGCACCGAGCGCTCATCGTGAGCCAGAGGCAACTTCTCGCATGTTACGTGCATTTAACACGGACGGTGGCTGCCATCAGGTACGACACAGCGCTTCCTACGTCACCTCACTTAGTTCTGACACTGCTCCCATCCTACCGATGAACAAAGAACAACTACAGGAGGTCAGAGTTCACATCTTGGCAGACAAGACCCAATTCGCATGGGGCCCTGTCTCTAGATCAATGTTCTCGGGCTGGGAGAAAAAAAAAAAATCTCAAGGGAAAAATGCGTGAGTTCCCGGAATCTAAAGTAGGCAGTCGTAGCTGGAGGAGCATGCGCCTAATAAGTATCCGATTCAATAAATACGATTACATTATCCGTATTTCAGGATATGTTTCTTTATTACAACACCCACACACAAGGTCGTATTTCTTTTTTAATATGACCCGAATGGCTTTGCAAAGCATGAATCTGACTGTCCCTTCTTACATAAATCCCCTTAATGGCCCTCTGCTACCCACAGCGCCACTGGCCGGCTCTACCATAATCTCAAAGATAAAAAGTGAACACTGAGATGTGGTTGTCAACTTGTAAACCCATCAGCTGGGGGCATTAAACAGCCAAGGACCCCCTCGTACTCAGCAGGGGAAGAGGAGACATTCTCCCCTTAGAAAAGTCCGAAGGACGCAATGCAGAGCGGGACGCGGCGCTCACAGGCCCAGGACCGTTCGCGGACGCGTGTTTAGAAAGCCCAGCAGAGCAGAATTGGTTTTCTCGCCCGGGCCTTCCCCCCGCCTCGGCTCTCAGTGGCGTGTCCTCCCCGCTACCACCTGCCCCCGAAGCTGCAGGTTTTAGGACACGTTCAACTGCAACCTCCTCCTGGAATAGTAGCGGCTCAAATAGTGTCCCCCAAATTCATGTCTACCCAGCACCTGTGAATGGATGTCATTTGGAAATAGTGTCTTTGCAAAGGTAATTAAGATGAAGTTGTACTGGTTTACCAGGTGGGCCCTAAACCGAACAACTGGTGCTCTTATAAGGAGAGGAAAAGACACGGAGGCAAACAGAGAAGGCTGTGTGAAGACAGAGGTGAAACCCGGGGTGGGGCTGCCACAAGCCAAGGTCACCCGGGAGCCAGGTGCATGGGAGCTTCATTTATCCTCATAAACCTGCATTCGCTTCCTGGGGCTGCTTTAACAAGTTACCACAAACCTAGTGACCTAAAACAAAACAGATTTTTTTTTTCTCGTACAGTTCTGGAGGTCAGAAGTCCAAAATGAGTCTTCGGAGGCTAAAATCAAGTGTCAGTAAGGTGCGTTCCTTCTGGAAGCTCTAGGGGGGAATCTGTTTCCCTTTCGGCTTCTAGAGGCACCCCCGTTTCTCGACTGGTGGCCCTGCCTTGCCTCCCCTCATCTTGGTTCTGTCCTCACAACTCCTACTCCTGACTCCGACCCTCCTGCCTCCTTCTTATAAGGACACCTGTGGTCATCTCGGACCCACCTAGATGACCCAGAAAAATTTTCCCATTTCATGATCCTTAACTTAATTACGCATGCAGGTTCCTTTTGCTGTATAAAAGTATCACATTCACAGGGTTTGGGGGATTAGAACGTGGCATTGTTGGGGGGCCATGATCCAGTCTGCATCGTGTTCCCCTGCAAATTCATGTGTTGAAGTCCTAACCCCAGGACCTCAGAATGTGACTGTATTTGGAGATGGGGTCTGTAAAGAAGTACAAGGTAAAACCAGGTCATTAGGGTGGGCCTTCATCCAATTTAATTGGAGTCTTTATAAGAAGAAGAGATTAGGATATAGACAGGCACAGAGGGATGACTCTATGAGGACATGGGGAGAAGACGAACATCTCTACACGCCACGGAGAGAGGCCTCAGGGGAACCAACCCTGCTGACACCTTGATCTCAGATTTCCAGCCTCCAGGACTGTGAGGAAGTAAATTTATCTTTTTAAAGCCACCCAGTCTGTGGTATTTTGCAATGGCAGTCCCCCAAAACTCATATAGGTAGGCAATATTATTATCCCTGTTATTGGTCAGTAAAACTGAGGCTGAGTGCAGTGAGGTCACAGAGTCAATCCATGGTAGAGCCTGGACATACCAGTTAAGAGACCCACGTCTTCATTTAAGGGCATGAAAGCATTCTGCAAATGTATGCATGGCCTAAGAAGGTAGTTCTGCCTTGCATCTAGCTAAGACCCCATCCTGTGCCTCCAGTCATTTTCCTCTCTCTTTATTATCTGGGAGAGAAAGAGCATGGGGTCAAGCCACGCTTGGGGATTGTTCGTTTTCCTTTAATCCTGCAAAGAACAAACATCAGCATGGTTGACATTGATTAATCCAGTTCAAGAGCTGTGCCTCTCCACGGGGCCAGGGTGTAAACTTGGTTACTAAGGCAATTGCATTCAGTTAATTATCCCCAAGTATGTCTCATGGAGATTTTGAAGCTTTCAGGATTCACAAACATGTTCAAGGATGCACTGGGTTCAATTAATTCATTCGTGGATGGGTGAGCCTGATGACATACCCAACATGCTGTCTGAGATGCAGTGAGGGGGTCACCTTCCCAGTCAGGTCAGGAAGGGTCCGTGAAGCCCTTGGAGACCCACCCCACTCAGTGTTATCCCTTCTAGTTGCTCCTAGAAACCTGAATTGTCGTGGTGTGTCCATGAGTCAGCCTTCTCCGCCAGACTGCAAACTCAAGGCAAGAGCCGTTGCATGGCGTATGGAGATCAAGAAAAGTGTGTGGAAGGACAGGATGCTTGCCCAGACATCCTGTGATGCTGGAGGAAACTTTGAGCCCTTCACCCATGGACAATGGTTTAAATCCCTACTCCATGACTGCTTGGGTCTCAGTTTTCCCTATCTGTAAAAGGGGATAAAATGAAATCATGTATGTAAAGGACCTGGCTCAGTTCCTAGCACACAGTAAGTGCTCAATAAATGGTGATTATTTTTCCCACCCTGACCCACTCCTACTTTGCAGGGAGTTTAGAGGAAACAGGATGTGGTAGACAGGAAGACAGAAGAGCTGACCAGCACGATTAGGACCACCTCTCATGTGTGTGCAATTTTACAGTTCACGAAACCCCTTCCCATCTGCAATTCATTTAATCCTCCCGACAGCCCCAAGAACCGGCCTCATCTTCCTTTCACGAGCAAAGGAACGGAAGCAAAGCGACTCCCGAGTAGTTATAGTTAAAGAGTAGCAGGGGGATTTGAACCCAGCTCCGCTGACACCCATCTTGGGCTCTTTCTTTTCCGTGTTCTGGGTGGGGTAGAGAGGTTGGGGCAGAGCCACTCGACCCACCTGCGTGGGCCTCCCCTCCATCACAGTCTTCGTGTCTGTGTGCGGCCTCCCGTGCCTGGAGCGCTCCCCAGTCTCCGTGAGCTCTTGCTCACCGTCACTCCCACGAAGAAGCCCTCCGTGGACCAAGTCACAGTCCAGCATCATCCTGTTCCTGCACGTCACTATCACAGCAGTGACCACAATCAGCATCCACGTGTGTGATGATCTGATTGAGGCTTTTCTCTCCCAGTGGGCTCTGAATCCCATCAACACGGGACCCACACCTAGATTCGCAGCCCTGGCACCACTATCGATTAAGTTACTAAATCTATAAGCTCATCAGGAGGCACTGGGCGAACATTGGTCAGAACTCTAATATTCGAGTGCAGGGGTGTCTAGGGGCCCAGGTGCACAGGCCCAGTTAGGGTCAGGTCCCGACTTGGCACTTAGGGTCCTGGTCCAGGCGGGGATCCTCTAGGACTCAGCTTTCCCAAAAAAAACCCTGGCCTCGCTCTCATTTTATTTCACTCACATCTGGCAGCTTGTAAATTGTCATGATGATTAATTTTGTATTCTCCTCCCGGATTCAGTAATCCTGCTGGGTTCTGAGTGGCTGGGTGTGAGCAGTGCTGTGAATCTTCAGGAGCCCCCTGGTCCCCCCATGGCACCCGATTCTTTCCTCTTCTGTTAAGATGTTCAGATGATGGGCCTTATGTTCGTAATCCCAGAATTCCTTTCTGAGGCAAATGCTGGAGAGAGTTCATGTCCGTATCAGGACCTAGTCGTACATCCGTAGGGTTGCTACTGAATGCAGCAGTGCAGGGACAAGGGGAGGACGGGCCACCATCAGGAATGACCCCGTTGTCTTCCAGACAAAGGCACTAACATTCAGAAGAGCAAGTGACGTCCTTGGGTGCCCCCGGTAGAGGGGCACCAGGACTGGGATTTGAACTTTGTTTCCCCAACTGTCATAAACTTAATAGCGTGGATATTATCTGAGTCACTGACAAAGACAAAGGTATTTTAGAGCTAAAACAGACCTAAGAAATAATTGTGTTTATTATGAATAACTGAGAAGTTCAGCTACTTGCTCTAAATCACAAATATGTGCCTTTCAACGGGCTCAGGTCAGGGTTGATCTATCTCCATGCTCTCTGTGCCACCAAGAACTTGTTTTTCCTGCATCCACAGCTCTTCCTATTAACTCATCCCTCCAGACCAGTTTACCATCACGTAGTGGGCAGGGCTCTGGGCTCACACCCGATGTGAGATCTTTTGGGTATTCAGGGCACATTTATTGACACCTCCCTCTGCCGGCAGTGGCCCAGGTGCTGTGGGTACGGCAGCGAACACAACAGGGTATCTGGAGTCGATGAAACAAGGCTTACATTCTGGCGGAAAGGAGGTACACAGGCAGAGACAGAGATGCACACCAGGCACTGGGGGACAATCACGGGAGAGTGGCGGAGCGTACTGCTTGAGAGAGACGGTTGGGAGCAGGTCCCTGGAGAATGCAGACGACAGAGCATTCGGGGGCAGGGGACTGGGGACCAGAAGCTTCTTTCTTTAAGTGTGACAAAAAGACCTGGGGATCCTTGAGGACAACTGCACCTCACCGCTTGTCTCCACAACAGCCCTGGGATCAGGGTCATTATTTCCACATTCCAGTTGAAGAATCTTGAACCTAATAACATTTGGTAACTTGCCCAGAACATGGCCAGCCTCTGGGAAAGTCCCCCTTCCCTGATGGAATGAGCCCATCTGTAGGAGTAGAGAGGGAGCCTCAGAACCCCTGGAAAAACGCTGTCCTTGTACTCTCAACACTGGCAGCTCTTCACGGCATCCTGCCTTGGGACCGCAAGGACTGATCTACCGGCCCTCTCTTCCTTTTATGTTGGGCACAGGATCCCAGCCATGCCTCATCCTCTGGAGTGCAATCCCCACTGGAAACACATCCTCAGCCCCCCACTTCTTCCCTCACCTGCCCGTCTCCCAGCACCCTCCACTGTCCCTTCTGGAACTCACAGCTCAGCTCCTCCTTTGAGCTTGCTGTAACCCCATGGGCTATCTACAGAGGACACTGCCCCCACCCCAATCCTCTCTAGTGGGCACTTTCCCATCACCCCTCAGAGCTCTAGGCCAGAAGAGGGCAGGTGTCCCCTTGCTCCAGATTGCCCCTGTCCCACCTGCCACCTCAACTCCACCACCTTTGAAGATGGGGCCATCGGACTACACTGTCTCCTCCCTTCCCTGCTTTAGGACCCTACAGATACCTGGGAAGGTCTCACCAAGCCAATAGGACTCAGTCCCTGGTTCTCTGCCTCCCTGCAGTGCACCCCAGGTGTGAGTCTTGGTGATGCAATAGCCACGTGGCTGGGCACCCAGCCTCTTCTCTCGGTGTTCACTCTGCCTCCACCCCTCACCCCACAGTCCCACCCCAGGCCTTACTGTCCCCTGACCTCTCAGGCACTGCACTCTCAAGCCACCCATGGCCACCTTCCAGTAGCGCACCCCTGTCCCCTGTTCCTGCCTCCTACAGCTCTTTCACCCACCACATCCACAACCCAATGGTCTCACTGCCTCCTCGCTGTTCGCCTGCCAGGCTCGGTGTCCCCAGCTCTCACAGCCCAAAGTCCATTGTCCTCATCTACAGCATCGCCCTCCTGCCCCCTGCCCCCAACCTTCAGCTCCTGACCCCGATGCATCAGGCCAAACCCAGACTCTGGTTACATTCTGCTCTCTCTCTGATGGTGCATTCCTGCACCACCCAGCTGAACATGGCTCCAGAAACGTGCAACCAGGAGCCGAGTTTGGCTTTGAATCCTCTTCGTGTGGCCCCCTGTCCCTTGACGACATCCTCCCCGTTTTGTCCCTCTTGCTCTTTGGGGACCATGTTATATGGTCTCTCTTCAAACCCCTAACACTTCCTGCCCTGAAGCCACCACTGATTCTGCTGTTTCTCACACCCACCACCAACATGAGCGCATCTCCAACCTTGGTGCCCCTGGCTCTCTTCGTGCTTCTCGTCATGGCAGCTGGAGGGGACGCTCTCAGCTCACAGGCCCTCTCCGGACTCCCCTGTAACAAGGCTACTTAGGAGCCCCTCCCTTTGCTCCCTGTGTGTGGCCAGGAGGGCTGCCTGCCCAGCAAGGTCCCAATGGACCATGGCCTTGCTGTCCCCCATAGCCACAGACTCCCCAGCTCTCCCTACTGCTCACCCTCCTTTATTCTTCTCCATCTAGCCACCACTCGACATTTTTCTTACCATGTTGCTCTTGGTTTGTCTTTCCTGATTCGGATGTAAACCCCAGGACAGCAGGACGTTTTCCCCAACGCTGATGTGTTACCAGCACCTAGAACAGCATCTACCACAAGAAACCCACTCGGTAAATAGCTGTTTGGGTAGTTGAGTGGATGAAAGGCCTACCACTCCAGACTGCCCACCCCTGCAGATGCCTCTTCATTGTTTCTCAGGGTCGGTCCTTAGTCTTACAACTTTGGGAACCAGGGTCCTTAGTATGCAGCATCCCATCCCCACCCCAGACCAGTCACAGCCTCAGCTTCTGTGGGGGAGGCCTGGGAACCTGCATCTTTGGGGACAAGCCCCAGTGGGATTCTGATGCCTCCTAGGGTTTGAAAGCCCTGCTCTGCTAAAGGAGTAGCCCAGATATCTGAGTTGGCTCACAAGGGAAGGCTGTGTTCAGGGGAGGATTTTTTTGGGAACTCTTGTCTTAAAACCCCTGGTGTGTAGGCGTAGCTTCATTAAAATACAGGCCCCAGTGGTGGGCTCTGATTCCTTTGGGAACCAGTTAGGATGCTGGTGTTACAGCTGCTCGGCCCTGTGGGCTCCCTCGGAGCAGGCATGTTCAGTTTGATTGATGAGATGGGGGCTGGGGAGGATCACCTGGGCTCAAGGCAGGGATGCAGGAGTGACAGTGGGCTGATTTCCAGGGGCTCTAAAGCAACCAGCCAGGCAGGTGCTGATCCACTGGCAAAGGAAACAAGCAAACACCACTGACACCCAACCACCCACCCACCCATCCACAGGGGAGGGCAGGGCCCAGGGTAGAAACAAAGAAGGAGGGATTTCCTTTCCCTGATTCTACTAGGACTGTGGGAAACTTGGTTAGAAAGTAGCATATACACGGAGCATTACAGGGAATTAATATTTCAAGAGTTGTTATTTTTAGGGCCCAGTCTCTCTGTGAGTATTTTGTCCAATGGGGCATGCTGTGTAAGAGTCACAGAGTCCTAGTCTGCCACCACTGGAAGGCACCTTACATTGACCTGAAACAAACTGGCTCTGGGGCTCTTAACTCTCTGAGCCTCAGTGTCCTCTTCTGCAGAGTGGGACAATCATCATGTACCTCTTGGGATTGTTGTGAGGATTAAAAATGCCACAATGTATACAAAAGAATTAGCCCAAGCTGGGCACCAATATCATCATCATCACCACCATCATCATCACCATCATCACCATCACCATCATCATCACCATCATCACCATCATCATCACCATCACCACCATCACCATCAGCACCATCATCATGGTGAGAGCTATCAATATACATTCGATATATTGACATATCAATATATCAAAGATTTTAAATGCTAAATTTAGAAATAAGAAAACCATCCAACCAGTTAAAGGTCTGACTTCCACAAGAAGTCTGACTTCCCCCAGCAAAAAAAAAAAATTTCATGACAGACAGTTTTCAGATTTGAATTACAACTCTTCACTGGGTCTCCATCCTGCTGATTTTGGACTTGTACTTCTACAGTTGTGTGAACCAATTCCTTAAAATACATACATACATATCTATCTATCTATCTATCCATTATCTATCTATCCATTATCTATCATCTATCTATCCATTATCTATCTATCCATTATCTATCTATCTATCCATTATCTATCTATCTATCCATTATCTATCTATCCATTATCTATCTATCCATTATCTATCTATCCATTATCTATCATTATCTATCTATCTATCTATCTATCTATCTATCTATCTATCTATCTATCATCTATCTATCCACTATCTATCCATTATCTATCTATCTATCCATTATCTATCTATCTATCTATCCATTATCTATCTATCTATCCATTATCTATCTATCTATCTATCTATCTATCTATCTATCTATCTATCTATCCATTAGCCCCCTGATTCAAACCTAGGCACCTGCTCCCAGAACCTGTGCCAGTAACCATATTAACAAGGTCCCAAGGACGTGGGGGAGGCACAAGGTAGTGGCAGGCAGGGGCAGAGTAATTTTCAGGAAAAGAATTGTATTACAAATAATCCATGAGCCATTTCCTGAAATCTATACCTCTGGGCAGGGCAGGTAGAGTCCTGTGTAGGATGGTGGGAAGGGTGCAGGAGTCAAGGGTGGGCAGCATCTAACAGGTATTGACCACCTTTTACCTGCTATGCCAAACAAGATGCTGCACACACACTCATCTCATTTAGTCTAAAACCCCACGGGGGTGTGGGGATTGTTATTGAGCTTATGGTACAGGTGACAAGGCTGCTGCTCGCTGTGATCCCACTGGCCCAGGATACCGTGGGCAACCGCTCCCTCCAATAGCATCAGAGAGATATGGGTTCAAAGCCTGGCTCTGCCAATAATGAGCAGGGTGACTTGAGGACTTAAACTCTCTAAGTCTTAGTTTCCTCATCCATCAGATGGGGACATTTGCCCTTCCTTTAGGGATAGGTGTAAAGATTAAGATAAAGGACCTAAAGTGATAGCACAGTTCCTGGTGATGGAGTCTTGAGAAATTACTCATTGCTCGCACTTCCTGCACAATGTGTTCAGAGCTGACTATGTGGCAGGTGCTGTTCTCCGCTTGGATGAAAATGGACAAAACTCAGGTGAGTTTTTACTCTCATGGAAATTACATGCCAGTAGGGATGCTGATGGTGATGGTGATGATGACGATGGTGCTAATGATGCTGATGGTGGTGATGCTGATGGTGACGATTGTGATGATGGTAATGATGATGGTGATGGTGATGATGGTGATGGTGATGATGCTGGGCTGTGGACCATGAGCAGGCTACCAGAGATAATGAAGGTGATGGTGATGCTGCCAACATGCTGTTGGACTATTGAGCAGGCTTCTGAACTTCTCCAAGTCTCAAGTTCTTTACCAAGAAGATGCTAAGTTCCACCTTGCAAGATGTTGTAAGGATTACATGATTAGAGGTAAAAGCAGGACTAGCTACATAATTGGTGGGGTCCAGTGCAAAATCAACATGCAAGGCCCCTTGTTCAAATCTTAGCAAGGATTTCAAGGTGGCTACAGGAGAGTGTTAAACCAAGCACAGGCATTACTGAGCGTGGTGCCCTGTGTGGCTCAGCTGTCCCTGGGTAAAGGCACTTGCACGTCATAGGTTCTCAGTCAATGCTGGTCCCACTGTGAGGTGGGAATTGCACTTCCTGCTTCCCACATGATAATGACCTTGGTGAGAAGTTGCTGGCTCAAGGTAGTGAGTGGCTGGGACAGGATTCTTGCCTAAGTTGCCCTCACCTTAGACATGAGGCTTTCTCTACAGTATTTGTTCACACAATTAGACAAAGCATCAGTACAACCCCAATATGTCTTCAGAGCAACATCCTTAAACTTCAAAGTATAATTTCAATGTAGAAGTTTGGCCTTTTGTGTTTTCTTGTGTAGCACTGGAGAGGTTTGGTAAGGGGCCAGGAGGACCTGGATTAGACCTAGAGGCCGGTGGTGTATGGCCACACAGCCAGGCTGGCTCAGACGACCTCATTCCATTTTCTGTTTTGTTTGCTGAGGGAAGAGACAATGAAATAGCTCGTGGCCAGCTTGAGGACATGTCTGGTCCAGGGTGGCTTCACCAGAATAATAAACATATCCAAATTGTCCTTAAAAAATGAGAAATGGGCTTAGTAGATGCCCTGGGTGCAGGAATGTGGGCCTCTGACTCAGGCAGCCTCACGGTGAGCATGCAGCTGGGACATGACATGCAGCTGGGATGATGGTGGTCCCAGCTGTATTTCCAGTGGTGCTAAGGCCATCAGCCCCTGAATGTGCACTGAGTGGTTCCCAGCATTGGACTCATCTCCAAGATGATCAGAAAGTTTCCTCACGTGTCCTGCCTCCTTGGAGGAAATGACCTTGGGCAGCTGGCCTTAGGTGGGGCTGGGATGGAGGGGTTATGCTTGTCTGAGGCCCCAAGGATGCACCCGAGGGACCACAGCCTTCTGTATCGGTCAACTCGGGCTGCCACAATATACCGTCACAGACTGAGGGGCTTAACAACAGAAATTTATGTCCTCATGGTCATGGAGGCTAGAAGTCCAAGATCAAGGTATTGGCATATTGGTTTCCCTTGAGGCCTCCCTCCTTGGCACGTAAGTGGCCGTTTTCTTGCTGTGTCCTCACACAGTCGTCCCCCTGTGTACGTCTGTGTTTAAATATCCTGTTCTCATAAGGACACCAGTTAGACTGGATTAAAGCCCAGTCTAAAGATCCCATTTTACCTTAATTAGCTCTTTAAAGGCCTGATCTCCACATATAGTCACATTCCAAGATGCTGGGGGTTAGAGCTTCCACATAAGAAGTTTGTAGGGTACAGAACACAATTCAGTCCGCAACACCTTCTCATGGGATTATGTGAAGAGGAGAGAGCCCTCTGGAGATTGGGGTACAAAAAGGGCAGTATGAGCTGCCTATTCTGGACAGTGAGAAGAATAAGGGTCCAGGAAAGCCAGGTTCCCCAAAGTCAGGAAGGGAGCATGTAGTTAGCATAAGGATGAGGATGTCAGAGACAAGTGTGGACCAAGTAGTGGAGTTCAAGGGGGCCCGGGTGAAATGTCTGGGAAGATGGGGAACAGAGAGTGGGGGGGCAGTCAGGGCTAGCAGAGAAGCTAATGCCACAGGCTGGTTTGAATCCAGCCCCGCCAAATTATCTCATAAGGAACATCAGAATATCCACTGATAGCATCCCAATAACTGGTTACTGTTAGGCTGATGGTTATCAATGACCAGCAAAGTGGGGAGGAGGGAGCTTGTTTCAGGGCCAAATCCAGAGGTTTCTTCCTCTTGGTGCTCCCTTCTTACTGACCTTGACATTGACCCCTCAATCTCTTTGAGGTCTATCAGCATAGCCCAGAGCTGCCCAGTGGTTTTACCTGGCTGCACAGATCATGTCACCTGCCCTCTCCCAGATCTCCCAGCGGTAGGGCAGAACTGTCACATGCATGCGAAGCATCTTCCACTTGGGGAAGGGCATGAGGGTGTTGAGGGCCCATGCCAGGGAGGGCCAGAGACAGAAATGAAGCCTGGGGCTTTGGGATGGGGCTCCACAAACACTCCCAGTCACAGCCCCACCTGCTGGACCAGTGTTTCTCAAAGAAGCCTCCACCGACCAGCTGCAGGCATGCTGATTACACATGTACCCTCTGGCGCCCCAACCCAGACACAGGAAATCCGGATCTCTGGGGACCTGGCTGGTGATCTGCTCTGTTGGTGTGTATATGCACCCTCAAGTTTGAGAACCATCACGATGACCTCTGGTTCTACTTCCCTCCTCACCAATTTCTTCCTTGCTTGTGTTCCATTTCCACTCAGCAAGTGTTCCACAAAGTGTGTGCCATCCCCAGTGGCTGCCCTGATTAGTTTGGGAGCTACGTGGACAGGACCCTGATAGACATTTCAGCTCTTTAGATTCTCCTGATCATGTCAAGAAGCAAGACTCAACCTGGCACCCCTACTATGCCTTTAGTATCTCTCTAGCACTTCCCAATCCCCCCCCTTTTAATACAGAGAGAGCAGGACTCAGTTCAGACTCTTGGTGGGCTCCTGATCCAACCTGAATTTTATAATTCTATTTTGTTTTCATTGATTTTTCTTTCCAGTTACCTTATATTAAAAGCTAGTAATATTGGTTATTTAAGATACTTATATAAAATCTTTTAAAACATAAATGTATTAAGTGAAAGACAAAGAAATCAACAAAGAAAAATAGCAAGAAGGCATTTGGTCGGCGGTGTGATAGGACACACACTGGAAAGGGGGTTCGTGGATCTGAGGTTGGGAACCACGTCTCTAATTTTCTGTCAGCCCAGAATGCAATCTGAGAAGCGAAATCCCATGAAGGTAAGCTCTCAATGTTTTACCCTTTTGGATGCTGTTTTAAATTTGAGAACTGTTTGCTTCAATAAAAAAATATGAATTTTAATGGTGAAATTTTAGGCATTAGGGTCAGATATTTTTAAATTTGAAAGTACTTCTGGACACACCACACCATACAGAAGTCCAGCAACCCTGCAACCCCCTAAAATCAAGCCTGGCTGGGCAGGCAGGGCAGCCCAATCAGTACCATCAACATGAAGGTGCAGACAGCTGTGGGAGGCAAAGGGGCTATGAGTGTGCGTGGGGGGCTCACAGCCCCTTACGAGGGGGGACAACTCAGAGACCTCCTGCAGCTGAGAGCAAATGGGAAGCAGGAGGGGCAGGGGGCTCTGGGCAGACTGGAAGATGCCTGGAGCCTCATGAACAGTGGGTGTGGTGGAGGATGGAGGCAGGTGGTGGTGGGGGGGAGATGAGGGATGGGCTGCTGGGGGTGGGGACACCAGGCTAAATCAGGAGGCAGAAGCAGCAGGTTATGAGGTACAGGGCCACTGGAGCTTGGGCTCTTTGTTTGGACCCCAGGAGAAGGCACTGGAGAATTTCTAACACAGTCCGGACTGGTCTGTTCAGCATTTGAAAAAGGACCCTGCTGAGTAGTGTGTAGAGCAGAAAGGGGAAAGGAACAAGGCAGGGAGGGCACTAGGAGGGGTTTCAGTGAGCCAAGAGGAATGAGTGAGCATGGAGAGAAGGGAAGGACACTGAGGGGTGGGATAGAGGGTGCAGGGTGGAGGGTATAGTGGGAGATGGAGGTGGAGGGGTGAGAGGTAGAGGGCAGAGGGGAGGGAAGTAGAGGTGGAGGGTGGGAGGTGGGTGGAGGGTGAAGTGGGAGGTGGAGGTGGACGGTGGGAGGTGCAGGGTGGGGGTGAAGCAGGAGGCAGAGGAGTGGGAGGTGAGGGTGGTGGGTGGAGGGGTGGTTGCAAACTCTGACCAACAACTTGAGAAGGGGATTCGTATCCTGCGTGGTCTCTGCTTCCCGCAGCCTCATTTCATCAACCTGAGGCTGACGAGCGGCCACACTGGTGACGGTTCCCAGGGATCTGTGTGTCCTTAGGGGGGAGAAAAGGAGTAAATCTCTCTAAGTGTCAGCCTTCCTAAGGCAAGCAGGGTCCCTGGCTCCTGGGTCCTGCCAGAACTGGGCATGGATTGCTCTGTGTCAGATGGCAGACAGGAGGGAGGAACGAGGGAGAGAGGGAGGGAGCTAGAAGGGGGAGAGGGAGAAGGAGAATGGCTCCCTCTCTTCCTAAGCCATACAGGCCTTCTCTGTGGGAGGAGGGTGGTGGCCTCGGCACTGTGAAGTCAGAGAGCCCTCACTTGAACCAGCTGGTACCACGTGCTCACTGTTTGACGTCACCTAACTGTGATTGGACCTTTCTGACACTAGCCTTCCCCACCTGCAAAGTGGGGGTGACAATTCCTGTCCCCATGGAGTCTGTGACAACTAGCACAGCAACGGTAGGCTCCGTCCGTCCCCCTGGCCCTGGAGGGAGAGGTAGGAGCAGAGGGCTGAGTCAGGAGTGAGGGCACATGGGGGGAGAGTTGGGGGTCGGGAGGGGTCCGCCCACAACACACTCAGGCCAGGCCGGGGCCTTCGGTCCAATCCAGCTGCAGCATAAGGATCCGGTAGGGGTTTTCACCAGGGAAGGGACACAGTGTGATTTGCAGGAAGATGGTTGATACTTTCTAATTAACAGGGAGGATTGACCAGACACAGGAGAGCACCGGAATGCAAGCCCCAAGGGGACAAGATGCTCCTGTTTCTGCTCATTGCTATAGAAGAGCGCCTGGCACGGCGTAAGTGATCAGTAAGTATTTACTCAGTGACTGACTGAGTCCCTTAGCCAGACAGTAAAAAATAAAAACAGTATAAACCCACTGGGACAAAGAGGCCAGGACATTTCATACCAGAAGACGAACTCTGTCATCACATGTTCAAAAAGCTAAAGCAGGCAGAGGAGCCGACCTGGTGTTCTGGAGGAAGCTCTGGTGTCAGGGTTCCCAGTGCAGAGCCCAACAAGCCGGTCACCCCACAGAACCGGGAGAATCTCCAGCCAGCAGAGGACCAGCGAGCACTAGGATGGGTGGCCCTGGAGGCTGGGTCGTTGACTCTGCGTCCAAAGAGCTATCCCCGGCCATGTCTGCACACAGAAAAGGGTGCTGGGGGGACAGGGCTGAAAAGAGGGAGGGGGACAGATGGTCTGAATCACAAAGTGTTCCCAGTCCCTATTCCCTTCTGCCCTGCATCCACATCCTCAGCAGCCAGGCCAAGGTGAGCGCCATTCGTGAGACTGTGAAGGTCCTCAGGGGACACCTGCAGACCCCGTCATGGCCCGCTGCTGCCTGACATCCCAGGGAGGCACCTGTCTGTGCTCCATGGTGGGGCCCTCCCAGCCACACCCTGCCGCCAGCATTTCAGGGCTCCCCCCTTCATTAGCAGGGAACGCTTGCCAATGGCCTGTAGCCATTTGAGGAAAACCTTCAAAATGAAAGGCAAAGACCTAAATAAATGGATCAAAGGCCCTCAGAGGACACAGAAGAAAATGTAGGGAAGAGGAAACTTGGAAATAGCCGTGACAAATATCCTCAGAGAGAGAGAAGAAGATATTGCGCCCATAAAACACAAGATGCTACGGAAAAGGAACAATCGGAGAGTGAGAGGAGCTCTGGTCGGAGAACGGCAAAATGAACCAATAGACAGGTTCGGAAGATGAACTCAAGGACACGTCCCAGAGAGTAGCATAAAAATTCCTGGAGACAGAAAATAAGGTGAAAAGAGAGAAGCACAGGGGATCATTCTAGCAAGTCCAACACCCATACCATAGGAGTTCCAGAAAGAGAGGGGGCCGAAGCAGAAAGGTGTCTTTCCTTCCTGGGGAGGAAGTGCGAGGAAAGGGGTGTGCACACACTCATGGTGAGGGAGGGAGGGGTGTCCTGCGGGACTGCAGATAAATGGTCTGCAAGGGCAGAAGGCCCCATGTGGGCGCAGAGTGCTGCGGGCAGGGAGTGCAGGCTGGGCTAGCGTCCCCCGGATGTCCAACAAGCGAGGCCATGGGGACCGCAGGCCAAGGGTGGTGACTTTAGGGAGCACACATGACCTCGTTCCGTTACACTGGATCACAAGATGAGGAAGTTATTCTCTACAAATCTTCATTCAGCCCTTCTAATTAGGTCAAAATGTTTCTTCAGTTGGATCTCGAGTCTCTCTAACACTGGACACCTGCAAACCATCCTTTAACAAAGAAAAAGCCGAGAGCAGGACCTCCAGCGGCGGCAATGGGTATCAGCAGGACCAGGCTGAGGGAGACAAGGAACCCTCCTTCCTTGTCTCTTCCAGCTTCCGGTGGCTCCAGTGATGGCTGGTTTGTGGGCTGCATCACTGCACTCCCTGCCTCTCTCTTCACGGCCTTCTCTCCCCTGTGTCTCTGTGTAACTTGATCTGTCTCTCATAAGGACACTATTCATTGGGTTTAGGGCCTGAAATGGTTAATTTTATGGGTCAACTTGACTGGGCCGCAGGATGCCCAAATATTTGGTAAAATATTCTGAGTGTGCGCATGAGGATGTTTTTGGAAGACAGTAACATTTGAATCAGTGGACTGAGCAAATCAGATTGCCCTCCCCAGTGTGGGTGAGCCTCTTCCAATCAGTTGGAAGCCCGAATACAGCAAGAAGGGTGCTCCCCTTTTAAGAGAGAACTGTCTTCGGCTTGACTGCCTTCGAACTTGAACTGAAATATCACCTTTTCCTGGGTGTTGAGCCTGCTGACCTCTGGACGGTAACCATACCACTGGCTCTCCTGGCTGTCCAGCTTGAGGACTAACCCTGCAGATGGGAGGCCTTGCCCACCTCTTTAATCATGTGAGCCAGTTACATGTATATATATTGGCTCTGTTTCTCTGGGAGCCCTGCCTGAGACAGATGGGCAAGCTATACTCAGGAGTACTCATAAATGGAGACCTCATCTTCCTTCTCTCTCTTCTGGGTGACTCCTTCTGATGCTTCAAGTTAGAGCTCCAAAGCTTCCCCACCTAGAAAGTCCTGGCCCCACAGGCTGACCCCTATTCTAATCACATCTCCCAGCTGGCATGAACGAAATGCTGGTCTCCTAGTCAGCATTCAGTTCATCTCTGTTGACCTTAGGTGAGTGAAATGAGGACTCAACCATGTGCACTGTGGGTCTTATATCTTGAGGAGCTCAACTGTGTTGAACCCAATCTTAAACTTTATTGGGCTCATTGCAGAAAACTCAGCTTTCATGCTCTGGAGCATGAAAAGCCCTGCAAAAATCAATCTGAATTCAGGAAAGAAATACAGATGTGTGGCAGAGAGGAAGAGCTGTAATATTAGTCTGATAGAATCTCCTTTCTCCTGCTGGAGTCTTGAGCTCAAAGTGTGTAGATGCAGTTATTATTGCAATGATAGGGATGAAGCTGAAACCTTATTAAATAGTCCACTGACCCAGAAAAGATGAGAGCAGAGCTGTCATCCTCTCCCATTTAAACATTCTGAATTTTTTGGTCTAGCATAGGATGAAACATTAGATTAATGACAATTCCCTCGGTAGGATGCCAATATAAAATAGCAATGACAATGTCTCAAATGTGAAGGAGAGCTCAGGGGAGCGAGATGCCTTGAGTCTTCACCTGCCCAAAGCTTCAAGGCTCCTGCGAAAAGAATGAACAGCACCATGGTGTTTTCAGCAAATTAACCAAGTCCACGCACAACCTGGCTGAAGGCAGGTGGCACGAACCTGGGGGCTGGGGTTGCGGGGACCAGGCCTGTGGCAGTTTCAAAAAGCTACTGCTCCTGCCTTGCTTATTGGCCAGAAATGCACCAGGATTGGCACCCCCACCCTTTGCTTCCGCATTTCCCGTCTCATGCTGGCTACGCTGGTCCCCAGTTCTTTGTCTTCCATCCTCAAATGTAAGCCCTTCTGACCACTAGCGCTCACCTCTCTTCAGTGGGGCCAGTCAACTGTGGACTGATTTTATTGTGCTCTCATTCTGGGCCATCTGCTCTATCTGCTTCCCTGTCTGCAAGGGTGAGTGCAGTGAAAGTACGTTCAGCCCATCTCTTGGCCTGTTTGCAGGGACAGGGAGAAGTGGCTTGTGGCCCCGGGAGCAGATCTCTATTATCGCCTATCTGTGTTCTGCATGGAGATGCTCCCATCCCTATGGGGTACTGTCACCTCTTGGGACACCGCCCCTCCCTGCTCTCCCTGTCCCAAGTCCCATAGATCAGAATCTTGGGAAGGTCACACAGAAAATGTGTTCCAAAAAATTTATATCCACGTTATTCCAAATGGGTTTGTAAAGTGATTGATCCTATACATATGTTAGTACTGGATTATGAAATAAATATTAATAGTAATGATAACGTGGGGGAATAGAGTAAAGGCCCTATGAACACTGCACCACTGGCCTATATAGCACTTTTGTATTAATTAGAAAGGCTCCCCTCCCTCTCTAGATGGGGTCATCAACCTACGTTTTGGGGCAAAAATTCTGTTTTTTGCAAATAAAGGTTTATTGGAATGCAGTCACATCCACTAGCTGACATACAGTCTATGACTGCTTTCATGGCACAATGGTGGGGCTCAGTCGTTATAACAAAGCCCCTCTGACCTAAGGGCTGGAATCCAGCCTCCTCTTTCCCATCTGCTGCCCCACCTCGTGGTATCTTCACAGCAGCCATGTGGAGGCCATAGACAAGGGTCAGCCCAAGGGTGACAAAGACTCTCATCTTGACGGGCTCCTCTGAACCCCCTTTTGGACCAGACCTTGTCCTGGGGCCCTGTCTGTGGTTTGTGGAGTCCTATTTCAGCAAGAATTCTGCTGAGCCAGTTTATCAAGACCCCCATCCTTGATATCTGATAAAACTCTTCCCCTCTCACTTCTGATACCTGATCATGCTTTTCTGCCTTCAGTGAGAATCCTGTTGAGTCAGTTTAGACAGAATCTCTCTGTGTGTAAGGTCTCCTCTTAGTACATTTTCATCCCTGATCTTCCATTCTGCTCCTTGGCTAGAAGTCCCCACTTGTCCTTGCTGTATTTGGAGTTAAGTCCAATCTTTCTTCTCTATTGCCTTGGCCCCTTGCAATAGATCTGAATAGAGTCTTCTTTACCGTTTTCACAAGTGTCAGGACAATCTATTCTTTCACAGAGGCGAACACCTCACCTGAGGTCCCATGGCCAGTAAGTGGTGTCTCCAGGGCTCCCATCCAGGTTCTATGGCAGCCATCCCAGTGACTTTGCTCTGTGGCACCTGCCTCTTCATGTAGGAATCCAAGCTCTGAAGCTGTTTGCACACACTGAACTCTGGACTTGAGTTTCAGGGTCCCTTTTGCTTGAATAAAAGGTGGTTTCTCACCCCAGAAGTGTAAACAGATCTCTGACTCACTCTCCTCATCCCACAGATGTCTCCAGTCACTCTTTAGGATTTAATTCTCTCTGAGGGGTTTCCAAAGGGTTCATTCATTCATTTGTTCATTCTTCCAAAAACATGGCATGCCTCCCATGTGGCAGGTGCTGAGTCAGCCAAGAGAGTACCCGAGTGAGGGAGAAGACGTCCAGAAGAACCACCACCAGTGAAATGCTTAACAAAATCCTACTTAATGTGCTGGTTCACAGCTACATAGGCAATTAATCTTGGCCCATATCCGGGGAATGCCCCTGATGTGATCTGGATTGAGATCTTCATGCTGCCTGAGAACTGGCCACTGGGTCTAAGGAGTGGACTTGCCAAGGGTTGGCACAATTGGTCTGATCACCAATAGCCATTGGCCTTTCACCAAACCTTCACATAAAGCAACCAGAGAGAGCAGAGAGCGGGAGTCATCAAGCACAACATGCCAGCTGTGCCCCCCACCTCTGAAGCCAAGAGAGGGGCTGAGAGACCCACAAGTAGAGAGGAGAGCTGCCTGCAGGACTGATGAATGGCATTCTCTCTGCTGGCTGCACATCTGCCCAGCAGTTGGCCTGCTGTCTGCCCCTGTGCTGATCTGAGGAGGAGAAGAAAGAGTAACATCGAGGGACATAGATTAGCCAGATTTAGGTTTGGCCTGTAGATAATTACGGCAAAAAAAAATTGTCTCCCCTGCAGAAATCCAGAGGTAGGCAATGCAGAGCTGGCACAGTAGCTGGGCACCATGAAGTCTTTGGGGAACCAGGTTCCTTCCAGCTCCCCACTCTGTCATCATGCTTAGGGTGTGGATTTCTACCCCCTAGGACGGAGCTCCAGGCAGCATGTCTCCATCCAAGCAGTAAGAGGGAGGAAAGGTGCAAGAACAGGCAGAGTGTCATCTGGGTCTTAAGAATCCTGGAAGATGCCTTTTGATATTTCTGCTTATGTATCATGGTTGGCTGGCATCCAGTCACGTAATCACAGCTAATGCAGGGAGACAGGTGACATGCCCAGCTTTGGTTCTATACCATGGGCCATTCACCATCTTTGTCACAGCAGGGAAGAGGAGGAGGACAGCACTAGGGCAGTGTCCTTCCCCTACCCCCAGCCACTGGCACAGTAAGCATGCATGAGTCTCCTGTGGCATGCCCCCAGGCAAGGGGATACCAGCATCGAGTTTTGGGATGTTCTTCTGAGGACAGGAACTGAGCAGCAGTGGAAGGAGAAAGGTGTGCTCTAAAACTCCCACGTCAGGGAATCCCTTCCAGGCGCTCTAAGAACTCACTCATGTCCCATGAGAGACAATGTCACCTGTCACCAAGATTGCCTGGGCTACCCCCTGTTTGACTTTGGGCATGTTACTGGGCCTCTTGCCTGAGTTCCTTATTTGTAACTGGGAATAATAATAGATCTAGCTCAGGGGAGATTGTGAGGATTAAGTGAGTCATCAAATGCAAGGCCCTTCGAACCAGAACCAACCAGTGGTGAGTCTGCTGTTATTACTAGTAAGATAGAGAGTCAGTGGCCGGTCAGTCAACAGCAAAAGAATGAACATGGTTGGTTATATAAGTTTCTTTTCATCTTCTTTGATCCAACACACTGGAGACCCAGGAGAGAGAGGAATTGGGGGTGGGTATGTCAGAGGCAGACCCTTCTCCCTACACTCACATTCCAGGGGAGGGAGGGAAAACAACGAACAGAGCAGCTAAGCCCCTTCCCACCTGGGTGTCCTTTAGCCACAGCTGCAGTGTCTGGGGAGGGCACAGCTCTGAATCTTATATAAGATTAGAGTTTTCAACTCTAGATTGGACTTCAGTTGTCAACCTTTCCTGGGATGTAATGGAATTTGCCCCAAATGGAATCTGCTATCCAACAGAGAAAGGACATTCGCCATAGCACAAATGGGGAAGGATTCGAGAACAATAAAAACTATTTGATTTAAATAGCCCAATAAGCAGAGATAACATAAGAAACTGGCTATGCTCACGTTTCGCTCCTAAAGTTGACTTGTACTTGGCCAAATGCAGCAGCCTCATGGGGCTAAAGTGTGTGGGTATGGACAAGTCAGCAGGCATTTCACCATTGGTGCAAGGGGGCTGCCAGCCCTCCGGCCCAGTGCTCTATCCCTGCATGCACCCTCTCTCCAGCATCCTACTGTGGTCCTGCAGCCCCCACTGAAATGGGGTCAGTGAAAGCCAACTACATACCTACTGCCTGGTGAGGCTGTTGGGCACAGGGCTGGACAGCTCCAAATCCTTCTTTATGTGATGGAGAATCCAACCAGCCCCTTGCCATGTTCACCTTCTTGTTCCACTTCTGGCCTCTGGGACCACACAACGTAAGCATCTTCCATTGGACAAATGGAAAGGCATAAAGAGCTATCCTGGAGCTTCCTTGGAGCATTTCTGAATCTTGGGCCTTTCAATGGTCATTGACAAAAAAGCATCTTCAATGTCTTATAAAAAGCCCACATGTTACATTTCTCTTTTTAGTTTAGTTCTAGGGAGAAATGTGAATAATTTCCAGATGATAAGGGTGTTTTCCTTTTTTTTCTTCTGAAATTACAATCTAAACGTGGAGTGAAGGGGAAGGGCAGTGTCCCTGCACTGAAATCGGCAGATAAGGGCTTAAACTCCTTCCACCACTTAAATTAGCCTCATCACCTCCCACAAGCTATTTACTCTCCCTGAGCCTCCATGCTCATGGCTTCTCATGGGAGAGGAGTGGCACTAATGCCCAAAAGACCTGGTGGGCATGAGGATTAACGAGATGGCACATGTGACACAGTTACTAGACCCCTATGGTGCACCAGGGGCACTCTCCATATTGCTCATTGCAATCTGCCTTCCAAACTCCATAGTCCAGGAAACTGGCATCAACTCCAACAAAGGCATGGGCGGGATCTGGACCCAAGTCCATCTGTGTGAAATGCCAGGGGCTTCTACTCAATGCAAAACACTACAAGAGGAGATGCCTGGGTGGCTCAGTTGGCTAAGCATCTGCCTTTGGCTCAGGTCATGATCCCGGGGTCCTGGGATCAAGCCCCCCATCAGGCTCCCTGCTCAGAGGGGTGTCTGCTTCTCCCTCTGCCTGCCGCTCTCCCTGCTTGTGCACTCTCTCTCTCTCTCTGACAAATAAATAAAATCTTTAAAAAAAAAAAAAGCACAACAACACTACAAGAGGCCACCAGGAAATCAGGTATGACTAATGCCATTTGATTTGTCACCTGCACCAGGGGACGGGGCCAGTCGCACCTCTTGTCCCCTTTAGTGGGACTGACGTGCGAGTCTCCTTTCCCCGCACACAATGCTTTGGCACCTCCCAGGCGCTGAACATCTTCTCATGCATTGTTTCCCCTCCTTTCCACCACCAGCCGGGACTGACATATACTCACCCCACTTTAAAGATGAGGGAAATAAGGGCTGAAGAGATTGATGAACTTGTTCCTATGACTCAGTGAGAGACTGGAAGGACAGCCTCCAGACTCAGTTTTATTTACAAAATACTTCACTCTGCTTTACTTTATCTGCCTGTCAAAGCCTTCAGGAAGGTAAGAGGTGTGGACACTCGACAGCTGGACCAAATGACTGGCAGGACAAGCCCCAGCCTTGGCCCGTGCGAACGTTATCTCTTTAATCCTCACAGCAACCATGGGGTTACCAGTACTGTCCCCATTTTGAGGAAGAGAACTGGATCAAGGCTCGGGATTGAAGCAGTTTTCCTTGGAGTGCACCACTGAGTTCAGCCCCTGAGGCTGCATCCCCTGCTCATGGCCTCTCATGTTCTCTTTCCATTTATCAGTCCCCCAGGCTCCTCTGGAAGTAGATTTGGGGTATGCATACATCTTACAGAAATAAATACACAGCAGGAGAATACGTCCATGTCAGTACAACTGTGAGTTGCCCATAAAGTCTTAACACACATCAGTAAACAGGGATGAGCATGCATATTGCAGCGTTGCAAGCTCTCAATCAAGACATCTAACGCTGCCCTTTGAAATCCCATGCCATTAGAGGTCTGATGTGCAGCAACATACCTTTCAGTGAGCACACATACACACACATACACACACAGGCACACACACACACACACTCATACTCCCTCACTCTTAATAACTTCCTCTTCCCCAGTGACTCACTAATCAGTCTCTTTTGAAAAATGGGTAATATCAACATTGAAGACAAGCTCCCAAGTTACCTTTCTAATACTCCCAAGGAACATGTGTGTTAAAACATTAAGAATACCACCTGCTGGCACCCTCAATAGAAATTCTCTGTATTTTCATGCAGTTGATGAGGTGGAAGGTTTTCAAACATGAAGATCTCTTCTCCAGCCCAGCATCTAATTTCACTATATAAAATAGAATGTAATTTTGTATGCAGCTTTTTAAGAATGCAGATGAACAAGATGAATGGTGCAGACACATAAGGAATTTTAAAATAAGAATGAAAATAGGTTATATTTAGGGTTTAATTGAGAGAAATCTTAGAGGCTCTTATTGTTCAATTCATTCACTCTTTCTAGATGTATCTAGAACCTACTTCATGCCAGGCACTGTGGTATACCCTGAAGGGAGCAAGCTACATAAAAGGGTTCAAACTAAACCCACAGTCTGGTGGAGGAGGCATATATGTAAATAAGTCATTTCTATGAAAGAAATATGCAAAAGTTCGGTGTAAACACAGAAGTGGGAAGTAACTATGCTGTTCAGAAGAATTTGGGAAGGCTTCCCAGAGGAGGCAGTATTTTTTTTTTCCAGGAAGAGTTCATAGAAGAGAGGCATTTGGGCTGAGAGAATACTGTGAGCATGTGGAGTCCTAAAAGTCTATGTGTAGGTGTGGACTAGAGTACCACGTGTTTTTGGCTTAGCACAGCTTCCTGAATCTTCTCTGGTTCCTTCGGGGAACCGCCTCCCCTCTCACTGTGGTCCCAGAGGGGCTGCCATGGAACTCAGAGGAGTGGATGCATGGCTCAAGTTGGCTGAATTAGAATATTCCATCCCTCTGGCTACAGGAATTATTGAGAGATAGTCATGTGACTTGAGCACAACCAATCAGAGGTTTCTCTGGGATAGTCATAATACTCAAGCAGAACTATCAGAAACTTTTCTGGGATTGATATATGAATTTGGTGAAAGAGAAGACCCACTTTCACTGTGGTGGTCCAGCTGGGCAAATGGCAGTGTGGGGTTTTGATAGCCATGTTCTGGCCCCCTGAAAAGAGCCAATTTGCCAAATGAAGTTGGCAGAGACCTACAAATCAAGAGCTCTCTCTCTCTCCCTCTCTCTCTCTCTGAGACTGAGCCTCAACAATATCAAATATGCTGAACCTCCAGATTTTTTAAATCAAATTTCCTTTTTTCTCAAACTGGTTGGATTTGGGCTTCTATTACTGTGAATTCATCAAAACAGCTTTGACAAATTGCCATACCTTAGCAGCTTAATGGGACTAGTGGCAAAATAAGAATCAAGGGTTGAATCGTAATGACAGTGATAAGGCATTCAGGCTTTTTACTCTGAAGGCAATGGGGAGTTGGTGAGTGATTTTGAGAAGCAAAGTGATACAGTCCTATTTTGTTTTAAAAAGACATCTCCAGCAGGGGGATGAGTCAGGGTATCTTTCATTCATTCGTTCATGCAAATATTGTAAGAACTTCCACTTACTGAGTGGGGGTAGAGAAAGAAGGATGCCTATTTCGAAACTGATTAATTTCTGAATTATGCCAGGAGGCAGTTTTTCTCTTCAGTAACTAAGATTATTCAATTAGCAACAAATACTGAAATTTTTCTATGCTAAATAATGGAGTAAACACTTCAAAGGAATGTCTCTCATACCTCAAGAGCTTCAGAGGTGACGGAACATGTGTCACAATTACTGAGCACATCGATCAATAAAGGAAGCAAAGGAACAGTCACAAGAGAGAGGTTGGCCCAGTGCTTTTCTGCACATCTAACCGGCCTACTGCAGCATCTTTGCTCTGGATGGTTTCTTCTTCGTAGCCCTGACCTAGAAGTCATTCTGTGTTGGCCTAAAAGCCTCAACCTTTGATAAACCTTATAATTTCTAAAGGAGGCAAGAGGTTACGCCAGGCACAGAATCTGAGCGAGAACCAAGGCTGGAGTATGTCTTTAACATGGAAAGGCTGCCCGAACCCACAAGAGACACATCACCGAGGCCTTGGACTCTGAGCCAGCATGCAAGCGGCAGGACCTGCTTCCAGCCCTGGCTGACCCTGTGGCCTTGACGAGTCGTAGCCTGTCTCTGAACCTCTGTTTTCCTCTTCTACAAAATAAGTGGAACCATAACAAGTAGCCCAAGCTAAAGAATTGTGGATTGAATTATATGAAATAAGACAAGACTCTCTAAAGCTAAATTTCAAACTATCAAACAGTTATGTAAAGTATGTGTTTATATAAAAGATGTATATTTTTAAATCCAAGTATAGTTAACATAAAGTGTCACATTAGTTTCATGTGTACAATATAATGATTCAACAATTCTATACATTTCTCCGTGCTCATCATGGTAAGTGTACTCTTCATCCCCTTCACCTTCTTCACCAATCCCCCCCACCCCCCTTCTGGTAACCACTAGTTTGTTTTTTGTATTTAAGAGTCTGGTTTTTTTTTTTTTTTGTCTGTCTCTTTTTTTCCTTTGTTTTGTTTCTTAGATTCCATATATGTGTGAAATCATATGGTATTTGTCTTTCTCTGACTTATTTTATTTCACTATTCATTATACCCTCAAGGTCTGTCCATGCTGTTGCAAATGGCAAGATTTTTTTAATTTAAGATTTTATTTATTTGAGAGAGACAGCGAGAGAGTGAGCACGAGTTGGGGGAGGGGCAGAGGGAGAAAGAGAAGCAGACTTCCTGGTGAGCAGGGAGCCTGATGCAGGGCTCAATCCCAGGACCCTGAGACCATGACCTGAGCCCAAGGCAGACACTTAACCAAATGAGCCACCCAGGCATCCCGCAAATGGCAAGATTTCGTTAATTTTTTATAGCTGAGTAATATTCCATTGTATATATACACCACATCTTCTTCATCCATTCATCTACTGATGAACACTTTGGCTGCTTCCATATCTTGGCTATTGTAAATAATGCTGCAATAAATATAGGGGTGCCTATATCTTTTTGAATTAGTGCTTTCTTCTTTTTCTTTGGGTAAACTCAGTTGTGAAATTACTGGATCATATGGTAATTCTATTTTTAAATTTTTGAGGAATCTCCATACTGTTTTCCACAGTGGCTGCACCAATTTACATTCCCACCAACAGCGCACCAGGCTTCTTCACAACCTTGCTAATACTTGTTAATTCTTGTGTTTTTGATTTTCGCCATTTTGACAGGTGTGAGGTGGTATCTCATTGTGGTTTTCATTTGCATTTCCCTGATGATTACAGATGTTGAGCATCTTTTCATGTGTCTGTTGGCCATTTGTATGTCTTCTTTGAAAAAATGTCTATCCAGGTCCTCTATCCATTTTTTATCCAAATTATTTGTTTGCTTTGGTGTTCAGTTATAAGTTCTGAATATATTTTGGGTATTAACCCCTTATTGGGTCTATCACTTGCAAATATCTTCTCCCATTCAGTAGATTGCCTTTTTGTTTTGTTCATGGTTTTCTTCACTGTGGAAAAGCTTTTTTATTTTGGTATAGCACCAGTAGCTTAATTTTGCTTATGTTTCCCTTGCCTCAGGAGACCTATCTAGGAAAATGTTTCTATGGCCGATGTCAAAGAAATGATTGCCTATGTTTTCTTCTAGAATTTTTATGGTTTCAGGTCTCACATTTAGGTCTTTGATCCATTTTAAGTTTATTTTTGTGCATGGTGTAAGAAAGCGGTCCACTTTCATTCTTTTGCAAGTAGCCTTAGTTTTCCCAGCACCATTTGTTAAAGGAACTGTCTTTCCCTCCACTGTATATTCTTGCCTCCTTTGTCATAGATTAATTGACCATATAATTGTGGATCTATTCCTGGGCCTCTCTATCCTCTTCCATTGATCTATGTGTCTATTTTTGTGCCAGTACCATACTGTTTTGATTACTATAGCTTTGTAGTCTATCTTGAAATTGAGGATTACGATACCTCCACCTTTGTTACTCTTTTTTAAGATTGCTTGGATTATTCAGGGTCTTCTGTGGGTCTATACAAATTTTAGGATTATTTGTTCTAATTCTGTGAAAAACGCTATGGTATTTTGATAGGGACTGCATTAAAACTGTAGATTGCTTTGGGTAGTATAAACATTTTAATATTAATTGGTTCTTCCAATCCATGAGCAGGGAATGTCCATTTATTTGTGTCATCTTCAATTTCTTTCATCAATGTTCTATAGTTTTCAGAGTACAGGTCTTTCATCTCCTTGCTTAAGTTTATTTCATTATTTTTATATTTTATTATTTTTGGTGTAATTGTAAATGAGATTGTTTTCTTAATTTCTCTTTCTGCTACTAATTTATTTTAGTGTATAGAAATGCAATACATTTCGATATATTAATTTTGTAACTTGTGACTTTATTGGGTTCATTTATCAGTTCTAGTGGTTTTTTTTTTTTTTTTTGGTGGAAAAACATGTATAATCTTATTAAGGCAGTCCATGGTCATCAGTCACACATTCTTGGTAGTCAGGCACTGTGTTAGGGGCTACACTAATAATGCAAACATGGTTCCAAGCTTGTGGGGACAGAAACCAAGTGGGAGAAAGACATCAACCAACTACAAGGATGGTCACGTGATAGTGGAGGTCTGTACAAGATACTCTAGTGGCAGAGAGGGTGAAACACGGAGCTCCAGTGTGCTTCCCTCCGAAGTCATGGTAGCCATCATGGAGAAGACAATACTTGAGTTGGAAGTGACATCATAAAAACAATGTTCTAGGGAAATCTGCCTGGTGGTGTGGAAGACTGGAGAGTGGGAGTTGGGGAGAAGCCAGGATATCTCTCTGGGCAGTGACCCTGGCAGGGCTGCCTCTTTCTGTGTTGTCATTTCGGCATGTGGCACACAGTCCCTGCCTCTATGGTACTGCCTAGCTCCAACTCTCACTAACCAGGTCCTCTGAGGGTCCAGTTGCTGTAGAGACCTGGCTCCAGAGCTCCATGACAGCATCTTCCCCACTCCCCTGCCCCTGTGGCCCTTCAGCTCCAGGGTATGCATCTTCTTGCTGCTGCTAATCTCCGTGTTGCCTCATCCATTTGCTCCTCAATATAGAAGAAATACATCTATGTCACTAACTCTCTGTACTAAGTTCCCTCTGTGTGAGATACTCAAGGTGGTTTCTATTTTCTGCCCACATCCTGACCTGCTCATACAGGTCGACGAATTAGTCCAAGCGAATGATGGTAATGGTTGGAGGCAGAAAGGTGAACCAGGATTTTGAACCTCAGTGAACATGGGAGTAAGAGAGGAGATTTGGAGAGGGGTGGTTCCCACGATGAGAGTAGCTGCCAATTTGCAAAGAGATCATGAGTGCATCAGGGCTTAAATTCATTCATTCGATTCCTGGGGCTTCACTGACTGCGATGCCAACCTGAAGTCAAGGAATACATGTAAAATTTCTGCTTTCAGCTCTGAAAGTTCCTCCTGCAATATACAATTTTTATTGCTCTTCCAAAAATAATAACAGTGCCCCATATATCTTGATGGTGATGAAATCTCTTGTGTTAAAAGAACGTTTGTTTACTGCTGTAGAGAAAAATTTGGTTCCTGCATCAAAACATTTAACAATTTGCACGTGCCTTCCATGGTGGTGAAAAGAAGCATCTCATTGGCGTGAGTACCAGAGGTTCATTCTAATGGCTAGTATCCTGCAACTTGAAAAAACTGGTTTCATGTTTTCCTTTTACGTAAGTATCACATGACTTTAACATTTGTAGCCATGTCCCCATGGGCCTCCCTGACCTAAACCTCTGTCTCTTCAAATGTCTGATGTGTGTGGCTGTTGCATGCATCTTCCTCGAGGGCACTATTCATCTCCCCATGGACTACAGAAGAAAGCCTGAATCCTTTAGTCCAGTAGTGAAGCTCTTCATTAGAAAACTCTAGCCCACATGGTTTCTCAAAAAATTAAAAATAGAATTACCCTATAATCCAGCAATTCTACTTCTGGGTGTATCTCCCCCCCCGCCAAATTGTTCATAGCAGCATTATTCACAATAGCCAAAAGGTGGAAGCAAACGAAATGTCCAAAACAAAATGGGATATATAATGGGATATTATTCAGCCTTAAAAAAAAGAAAAAAAAAAGGAAATTGCAACATATGCTACAACATGGACCAACTGCCCTCCCTCACACGACAGCTACCATTATCAGAAGACAGCCAGCCCCTCACAGCAGAGCACACACCCCTCCTATTGCACAAAGGCTTGTGGGACTTCACCTGGCACCCCCTCCCCAGGGTGGGCCCACAGGGACATTGCCCCCAAATTAGGGTTTCATCTTGCAAAGCATGTGGAGCTCTCTGCCTTGTTTTACTGTAATTTGTGAGCATATGGATCTTCCCTGCACTGGGCATGAAGTACTTTGAGGACTGGCGTGGTCCTGCTCCAGTTCCGTTACCCCAGAACACAGCACTGGATCTGGCATCTCGAAGCAGAATTTGTCAAATGGACACACAAGTGTTCTTTGAGTCTCTCTTTCCAGGTAACTGAACTGTGGTTGGTTTGGCCAACAGAGGTATGAGGACAGGTTATCTGAGCCTCCATCAAAATGTTTCTCTATTCTCTTCCTCTGTAGCAGGGAAGGCTGCCCCCCGCCAGCCCATCTCCCACACAGCAGCCAGAATGATCCTGTGCAGAACAGCCAACGCCCACCTCTATTGAAAGCATAGATCAAATCATGTCACTGCTCTGCTGAAAGCCCAGCAATAGCTTTCCACTCTCTCAGGATAAAAACTGAAGCCGATAAATCCCTATTACCCTCTGTTTCACCTCTCCCCCTGGCCTCACCTCCACCACTCTCCCTGGTGCTCACACTGCTCCAGTCATGTCGGTCTCCTCGCTGTTCCTGAGACACACCAAGAACACTCCCATCTCAGGGTCTCCATGCTGCTGCCTCAGCAGGGTGCCCCAGGATTGCCACATCTCACCCCTCACTTCCTCCAGCTCCCTGCTCACATGTCTCTGGATCAGAGAGGTCTTTCTCTGGCTAATCCCCGTAAAGCAGAAACAAGCCAGACTCCCCCACCCCCGTGGTTCACTCCACATTGCCACAGAATTTGACAGCACTTGTCATCCTCTGACATATTACATACATATTGTTTGTTTGTTGTCTGACTCTGTCCATTAGAAAGCATGCACCAAGAAGGCAGAAAATTGATCAGGTCAGGTGCACTGTTCACTGCTGCATCCACAGCCCAACATGATGTAGGTACTTGGTAAGTCACTACTGAGTGGATGGATGCATGCATGCATGGATGGATAGATGGACAGGTGGATGTATGGATGCATGATGGATGGGTAGATGGATGGATGGATAGAGAGAAGGATGGACAGACGAATGAATGAGTGACTGAATGAACGAATCAATACCTATGAAGATTGCACAGGTTGTCAGGTCCAGCACAAGGGAGTAATGCGGAGTGCCACAGTACATAGCACCAGCCTGCAAATATGGAAACTCTACACCACCTTCCTCTCTTCTTTCCTTATCTCAACCCCCATGTGCCCATAAGGAATTATTTCAACAATCCTTGTGGCAACTGTCACAAGATAGAATTCACATTTCATAATCTTGCATTCAAGGTCCTGCAAAAGGAGAGAGGAGTAAGGCAACCCCTTTCTTGTATCAAATCTTCCTGGAAACATGCTCTCCACCATGTGTCCCTGTTGTTAAAATGCCATTCAGACTTCAAAGCCCATCTCCTCCGTAAGCCCAAGCAAGGCATAAAGCATATGCAACCTGTCCCTTCTCAGAACCCTCCGAGTATTGTGTTCCCACTTACCTCTCTTATGATTCATATCCTTCCCAGCCCTGTTTTTTCCTCCCTTGCAAAAGGAGAGCGGGACTACACTGAACTGTAATAAGATACACACACTGGCAACTGTGTGACTACATGTATGTATATGTGTATATATGTGTGTGTTTGTATACATACATACACGCATACATGCATACATCCATCCTGGCACATGGTTTTCAGGGCCCAAATATGCTATTATTACCAATAACCAACGTGCTCCTCCCATAAGACTGAGGCTTCTTGAGGGTAGAGTTTTGCTGTCTTAACATTTCTGTCCTTAATGCCCAAGCTTTGACCCTTCTCCGGTATTGTTTATTGACTGATGAATGAATGAAGGAGACTAGTCGGGGAAGGCATTCAGAGCAGTGGGGAACAGCACGGGAACAAAGCTTCAGATAATCTTCGTGTTTTTGCCGCGTGCTGACGTTTCCAAAAATGCTGACCCGATTTCCTGACACTGCATTCATCGTCTTGGTTTTGAACATCTTCTGTAGAACAGCCTCTAATTTATTGGATCCATTTGGAGGTTTGTTTTCTGCTTTCATATTCTGCTCCCAGATTTCATTCCAGTTTCTCTGACGTTAAGTTGAGACCCGAGTCCTTATTTCTAAAATTTATTATCTAACATAAACACTCTCTGCCCAATTGCAGGAGCAATTTACACCCAGGAGATGGAAGAGTCCCTTGAAAGGATAAATTGGATTCTCTTGTATCTCACTTTTATATCATCATGAAGCCATAGATTTTCAAAATGCTGGCCTATAACAGAATGGAGACCTAACTCTGTGCCTGGAAATAACGAAGTTACTCCTGAAATTGTATTGGAATTTCCACCCTAAATGACACTTCTGCATGTCTTCCATTTTTTTCCACCTGAGGATTTCTTTCTAGTTGCTGTGACCCCAATACCACAGTAATGAAGAGGTACTGCTGTGGTCCCTCTTGGACCTGATGAGAACCAGCAGGTTACTCTTGGCACAGTGGTGGCAGGGAAGGATCGGGAAGACATTTAGACCTATAAAAATAGGTCTTATCATTTTTATACTAGGCTTGCTGGTCACTATTGTTTTATTATGGATCTCACCAAAGGCTTGGAGGGTGCTAGGCAGGCACTGTGCCAGGAGCTCAACATGGATCATTTATTCCATATCCACATAAGCCCATTTTGAAAGTGACAAAACTGAGGCATGATGAGATGAACTTTTCTGAGCTCTCACAGCTAGCACAAGTGGTCGCATCAGGACTCCAAACTGGGCAGTCCAATCTAATGCTCATGTCTGATAGACATGACACAGAATAGAGCTGAGTTCAAGTGCAAAGTGCCAAAATTTAGTATGATATTAAAGTAATTTCTATAGCTCTGAATTTTTATCGAATGTATCTGCTTTTCTTCCAAGTTACTCTCTCTCCCCTATTATGTAGTTTTCAACAAAGAACTGCAAAAACATATATATATATGAAACATAAGATAATTTAAATCAGCATTAATAATACACTAATATCTATAGAAAAAAGTTACACTGTATTTTTAATTATACATATGATTATTAATGTATACATAAATAAAACATTGGTGTGTTAAAAAATAAAACTAACAAAAAATAAAGTCCATGTTTGAGAAACACCTTCCCTTTAGGGAGAAAGTTATTTACATTTTGATTTTCTTGACTAGAAAGGATGAGGTGCTCATTATGGAAAATTTCAAAATGGAGAAAAGAAGGAAAGGGATTTGTGTGGAATCTCCCTTCGATGCCAGCACATGGAGAAATCTCCTTCGAGTCTTTTCTGTTCAATAAGAAGACATTTGTTTACAAGGTCATGCAATTTTATAAGCTATAATTTTCTCTCAAGATCATAACAATAACTGCTTTTAATAGTGCAGAGTTTTCATAGGAAGCGTTATACGTATGGGTGTAACATAGTCTCAAGTCTCTGAAAAGGAGGTATACAAGTTTACAAAGCCAATTTCTTTGCTTTGGGTTATTTCAGGATTATCGGTCATCATAAGCTGTGCTGTACTAAATATCCTCACACTTAGAGCCTCTTATGCAGACCAGAGTGGAGCCTTACCATACACTCCAAGAAGTGAAATCAGTGGGTCAAATTGTATGAATATTCACAAAGTACTTGATTCTTAATCCCAAGTATCTTTCCAAAAGGGTTGTTAACAGTTTCTGCCACCAGCAAATAAGATTCAGACTGCCCAGAGAACATTTTTCTAGAGCGCTTTGTTTTAGGAAATGCCCGTTTCCTCCCAAAAGCAAAGCCCAGCCTAGATACCATCATCAATGACCCAAAAGCCTGGCTGATCCTTAGAGACAAATTTTATCCTGGCTCCTCTGTGTTCTGCACTGCTTTGAACATGCTCTCACCAAGCACTTCCCACATTGGTTGAGATGGTCATTATATGTCCGTCTCCCTAACCCAACTGTGAGTCAGGAGGCAGGCATACAGTAGGTGCTCAGTGCATACTTACGAAGCATTTGGGTTTTGAAGAAAGGGACCACGTACTTATGTATCAGGGTTTCTTTTTTTTTTTTTAATTTTACTTATTCATTTTTAGAGGGAGAGAGAGAGTGAGGGGAGGAGCAGAGGGGAGGGAGAAGGACAAGCAGACTCTGCACTGAGCGTGGAGCCCGACACGGGGCTGGAGCCCACGACCCTGAGATCACTACCTGAGCCGAAACCAAGAGTAAGACGCTCAACCCTTCAACCACTCAACCGACCGAGCCACCCAGGTGCCCCTATATCCGGGCTTCTGTTGTGCTGTCTGGAACACAGTAAGTGCCAATTAAATGCTTACTAACTCAATGAATGTAAGCCTGAGATTTGATTTACTTCAGAGCCTGCCAGGACAGAAAGAACTCACTAGCAGGACATATCCTTTCAATGCCTTGGGCCTCAAACCCTCATTTAAGGCATAAACATTTATAAATACCTACTGTGTGCCAGGACCTATAATGGGTAATTAGGGAAGACATAATTCTGAAAGCATCTTCTGGAGCAGGTGTCCTGTACACAATAAAGAACCAGAGAAAAGTCCTCATTGAAGTATGAACAGAACTCATATCGATGCCCAAAAGAGAAACCACCCAAGGAAGTGGGAAGTCTTAATTCAGGAGCGGCCTTGGAGCTGAATGTGACTGCAGTAGGTTACACTGCACCCCCTGAAAGATATGTCCAAGTTCTAAGTCTGGTATCTGCGAATGTGACCTTATTCAGCAATAGAGTCTTTGAAGATGTAAGTACATTAAGTAACTCGAGATGCGATCACCCTGGGTTTAAGGTGAGCCCCACATCATTCAATCCCCTAGGAGTCCTGTGGACACAGATCACTCCTCTTGTTAATAGAGAAGCAAACTCAAATCAGAGCGGTAATGGACTTGCCCAAGGTCCTCTGCACTGGGAACACAACATGAGAACTCTCAACACCAGCCTTCACAGCAGTGAGTGGTGGGCCATGCCTCTGCCTACACATGGGGTGCCCTTGACCCCTCACCCTACTGTCAGGAACAGAGTCTGGGTTTCTCTCCCTCACACTCTCATTCCCTGTGTCCCACCACTTGGAGAGTTTAGGTCAGAGGTTTGGTTAGTTTGTTCACAAATTCCACTGTTCATCAGATGAGACCCAAACTGGGAGCCAGGGAGGGCAGGCTACTTACTGCCCTTCCCCAAATAAAGCCACCAAAGCCACTGGTTAGGAAAATCGTGGCTCTTCCCTTCTTTTACCTACATTGCCATTACATGAGTGACAAGCTCCCACTGCCAAAGACATTGAGATAAGCAGCCCAGCCGTATTTTGACACTTGGCACCGTCTCTACTCCTACCGCTTAGACAAATTTGATTTCCCAATTAGCTGGGATTGGCCAATGAAAATCATCATCCCAGCCTCATTCTGCAAGCAATTTCCTGGGAAAGGCACATAGGCAATTTCCCCAAATTATCAGGAGTTAAAACCGTTCATCTTTACAGAATTCAGGAAGCATAAATATAAGAGAGTGAGTCTATTTACCCACAAAAAATTGTTTAAAACTATAAACACACAAGCATTCCAAGCAAGGGGCACAAATTCTATCTCCATCAGTTCATACAACTCAAACTGGAAACTGGTGTTGTCCCCACCCACAGGAAAATAAGCAACTCGTCAGGGAATGCCAAGAACTTCAAGGAGGGAGGAGGTTGAATATTGCCACTTAAAATATAGTTTTATTTGCATGTGCAAGCAAAAGCCTAGGGATTTTGCTTTTCTATGAGAGTTAGTCACATGATTTTTTCCTTCCTGAAAGCTTGGGTAGTGGACAGATTCTATGTGTAAATATGAGTAGGGGACTAGGCTCCCATGGTTCACCAGTACAGACAGAGTGAGGGCTGGTGACTCGGGGTGACCACCTACTGTTTGCTCCTGGGTAGTTACTTTTCTCCACGAGACCCCGTGGTCTCACCTGTAAAATGGGGCCGATAATGGGACCCACTTCAGTTGACTGTTGGGATCAGGTGAAGTCACACCTGCAAAGCACTTAAAACAGAGCCAGGCACATGCAAAGCGCTCGGCAAATGTTGATGGTCATCATGGGTGTAGCATCCTACAAGCACGCTGATTTTTGTTTTGTAACTTCCAATTACATGTTCCAAATATGGGGACTACCTACTACATTTTAGTGCTAACTGCAGGTACATATGAACAAGGCTCAGTTCCAAGCCCTGCCCTAGAAAGGACTCCTGTTCTCATTCCCACCCAAAGACACAAAATGTCAAAAATCTCATTGGTACGTGCCTTTTTACATGTTAACATTTCAAAATGAAATTGTCCGTGGCAAATACAAATAGTGAACTAGAAGAGGAAGTCTGGAGCATGTGCTTCAAATCAGTGAAAATGCTCACAATAATGCGAGAACTGTCATTTATTTTTCACACACATTCCTTTGAATCTTTGGAACTTTGTAACACACATATTATTTATTAAAAAATAAGATCTGGGGCTCCTGGTGGCTCAGTCAGTTAAGTTTCTGCCTTCAGCTCAGGTGGTGATCCCAGGGTCCTGGGATCGAGCCCCGCATTTGGCCCCACTTCACCTTCTCCCTCTGCAGCTCCCCCTGCTTGTGCTCTCTTTCTCTCTCTCTCTCTGTCCAATAAATAAATAAAATCTTAAAAAAAAAATAAAAAATAAGACCTGGATTTAACCCCATACTCCAGAGCAAAAAAATAAAATAAATAAATAAATAAAAAATAAAAAAAGGATCCACTTCTTTATTTTCTCAGTGTATTCAATAAAGTGATGAAAAATGATAAACTTTATACAAATCAGAGTTTGTATACCTTTAGATAATCTGTAGCAAAAGGGTTGCTTGCTGCATAGATAAGGCTAGTCTAAGTAAAGAAAGAAGACTGCTAGTGTTAAACCGGCAGGATTAAACTATTATTGGTCCTAAAGATAAAAAGGTTTTTCCCGAAGTAAAAAGGTTACAAAAAAAAAAAAATTAATCCTGACAAAAATTTGACAGTAAGCAGCTGTTTTGTCAGGGTTGAGTATGTTCACAGCCCACAACTCCAAGGCCAAGCTGGGAGGTTTCTCCTGTACCTGATGGGACTCCTGCCTCCAAAGGAGGGACAACTGTGGGTCTGATGAGGTGAGGCATCACTGGGACCACGAAGCTTTGAGACTGTGCATTAATTTACATGTGAGGCAAAATCAGGGCCAGAAGCACAGGAAAGTACAGAACATGTCAGAGCGCTTCCCAAGGGGGTCAAAGACACCGTCCTGGCGGGGTTCAGGCATTTTCAAAGCAAAATCTGATAGTAGTAACCCCACTGGTGAAAATTTTCTCCAAAAGAAGCTTGAAAATGCTGCCCCAAACCCACTCTGATTGGCATTTAGATCAATGCTCAGTTCAAAACAGTGAATAAATGGTTGCCCTTTATAGGCTCATATTTATGCGACTGAACTGTATCTAAAAATGCAAGAGGGTTCCTTGTGGCCTGGCCTCCCCTGAGCCACGAGCTTCCCTCAAATCAACTCATTTTCCCCGAATAGATGAACATTATGCAACAGCATCTGCCACAGACCGAGGAGACTCCAAGAAGCCATTATTGTTCATTTCCTCTTTTCTTGATGAAAGGTAAAGTATGATCTTATGTATCAAAAGAATCATGACTACATAATGGAGTGGAATGAAAAATGTCAAGACATTTTTCACATCAAACATGAGCTTTCAAAGGAACTTCATGTCTGTGGCACACGACTTTGGGCCCCAGCAGAGACTTTTTAATTTAATTTAATTTAATTTTATTATGTTATATTAGTCACCATACAATACTTTTTTTTTTTTTTTTAAGATTTATTTATTTTGGAGAGAGAGAGCAATGAGCACAGAGCCTGACACAGGGCTCAATCTCATGACCTGAGACCATGACCCGAGCTGAAACCAGGAGTCAGACGCTTAACCGACTACATCACCCAGGCGCCCCCTTGAGTGTGGCTACTTTGAAAAAAGCAACATTCCTTTGTATGAAATATGGCATCGGGAGTTCTGACACATAAGGAATGGGAGATTTATAAATTCATTTGTTGGATTAACAAAACATGTTGCACAGCATTATCATATATCCTTATGCACAGTGTGTAAGACACATAATTTCAAGTCTGAACACACAAACATATTGAAAAAGGGATTTATTGAAGTATATGGGAGGGAAAAAAGCTGACTCAAATCTCTGCCAAGTCTACCATTTTAGAAGTAGTGAGACAATCCCATTTAGTGGATTTTTAAAAATTTTAAATTGTTGGCTAGCTTATTTTCTCTAGATCCAGAATCTGAGGACAGATGACCTCACATCGAGTGACTTAAAAACATTTGCTGAAGTAAAAAAGTGGTTCCAACCATCACGCTCTCTTGGGACATTTCCATTGTCTGCCCGGTCTATCCCTGGCTCATCCATCTCACCCATGTCCACATGACTCAGTGTCTGGGGGAAATTAGGCAAGTTGGTCATCTATTGCACACTAGTGCAGAAATGGCTGTGATAATTCATGAATGACATTCGTATAACAGATTGGGAAAGAACTTGCTCCTTTAAGCACCTTCAAAAAAGCCCAGCTGGCCCACAGAGCTCTGGCATGGGGTGACCTTCCTCAACAAATATCCCACAGTGCTTGCAAACACAGAATCCAGAGCCAGAACAGCTGTGTGCGAAGCCTGGTGAGTGACTGAGTGAATGAACAACGGGCCCTCAGTGAACACTCTCTGCATTGCACCAAACAACCCCTTTTCCACTATATACTACTACTATCCCAACTACAACTTCCTCTTCTTCCTTCTTGTTCTTATTCATTGTGTTGTGTTTGTTATTTGTATTATAATTATGCATGGATATAATTCAAAGGATCAATACTTCTGCAAGTTTTGTTATAATACAGCAACAACCCCTATCACTTTCTCCCCATCTCTCCCTCTCCATCCCGTTCAGGTGACAATTTTGGTATGTTTAGCACCTTCTCTCTCAATGACAGAGCTAACTTTTGCATTTCAGGCTCCCTCCGTCAGCCTCCCACTGCGGAAGATGAGGCTGTAGCCGTCTTTCCTCCCCAAAACCCCCAGGAGACATGCTCATCCTCGCATTCTGCCATTCCCCAATGGAGTGTTATATTTTTGGTTAGACTGACTTCCAGGGCTGCCATGATGATGATTATGCCATACAGAGCTGGTTCATGTCGTGAGCTGTACTACACACGGATGACATCCTGCACAACACTTCCATTCCCTGGAGTTAATAACTGTCTGTCATTTTTTGCTGAGCTTTTTCTCTAAACTTCTCAGTTATTCAACTTCAGATTCTTCACCAGCTAAAGAACTTCCTGTCAAGGCACCCAGATGCATCAAGAATGCCATCAGCCCACGCTTCCTGAAGAAGTCTGTCCCAGGGTCTTCTGATGCACACAGACAGCACTGGTCAGGGCCTACACCATAGGCAGAGCCGACAACCTCGAACCTCCCTTCATCACCATCCTGGAGATTCCCTATGCCTCTCGCCTCTGCCAGAGCCCCACCTCCATCTTCCATCTCTTCCTTCTTCATGACTTAGTCCTTCATTTTTACGGAGTCCACTTCTTTCCTGATAGTTACTTGAGAAAAGGTGAACATGAGGCATGTTTTTTTGGAGACCTTGAACTTGTGAAAACGTGCACCCTCACACTTGACTGACTAGCACATCTCCACTGCCTTCTAGTGCCTGACAAACCCCAAACAATCTGATTCCTCAGCCTTTATGGCCTGCTGCTCTTCTGTGGAAGCTTATGGGATCTGGTTTGTTTTGACAGGTATCTGTTTCTGGTCTCTGCATTGTATCTCTAGTAAGCCCTTCAATCTGGAAATTCATGTGTTTCAGGTCCTGGAGACATTCTGTAATTAATTCATTGATGATTTCTCCCGCTAAGTTTTCTCTCTTCTGATGCTTGGATTACAGGATTGGTTCTGGCATTTTCTTATATCTTCTCTCATATTTTCTTCGTCTTTCTGTTTTACTATATGAGGGATGTCAACTTTGTCTTCTAATACATCTTCTGAGTTTTTCATTTCTACTGTCATATTTTTAACTTATAAGAGCTCTGATGTTTGTTCTCTGAATTTTAAATAAACATGGTGTTCCTCATTTTATAATCACAAAAATCTCTTTATACTGATCATAGTTATTTGGATATTTTTTTCTCCTTGCATAGTGTCTGTTTATTCCAAGATTTTTTTCCCCTCATTTCCATTTGATTGTTTGAATCTCACTGTTTCTTCTGGAAGATTTCCTGGGATGTCTGATAACCCTTGGTTGTCAGTAAACTAGTTGGCAGCTTCCAGCAAGTGAGTGGGGCTTGTTGGCTGAGAACTACATGCTAAGGGGTGGTGGGGAAGCTATGATGTCACAGTCTCTTGCCCTTGGCTTATCCCCACTGAAGTCACATCCTCACTGAAATCACAGTGTCCTGCCTGGAGGAAGGCCTGAATGCACCACTCTCAGAGTTCAGCTGGAAGGGGGAGAGGCTGTGTATTTTAGCATCTGGCTTGTATACTATTTTCAGTACAGCACCCCAACTCGAGTAGGCTTGATGTCCTTCAGCGCAGACACTCGCTATTGTACTATCTCTAGGGAGCAAACCTTAGTGTTCTGCTTGGGTGAAGTTACTCAGATGATTATTCAGCCATCGAGTTATTCACAGTGGGCAAGCAGCTCTGGGGTCCTCAGGACTTCTTAAAAGGCTTTCAAACAATTCACCTTACTTCAGCCTCTTTTTTACCTACCATCTTCCCTCCAAAGATGCTGATTACTACCAATTCCTGCACCATTAGGGGATTCTTTGGCGTCCATCAGCGCTCGCCCCAGTGACAGCCTGGAATTTATGTTCTTGGACACTAATCATTCACCGCTCTCCCTCTTCTTTCAGAACCCCCCCCCCAATGTTTCTCTAGTCTCCTTTTTAGTCTTCCCCATCCTTGGGAGTTTGTCATTTTTCATATATGCTTGTTGTCGCTTTACTGTGGTTTCAGGAGGGACAAACTGTACCTAATCTACCATCTTTACCTAGAAAGTCAAGACTTTCTTTACCACGTCTTCCGAAATGGTCTAAGTTAGAAGAAGAGCTGCTAGGCACAGTGCGAGACCGCAGGTGAAGAAATCTGGAGCCACTCACGCTAGCCCCCTCCTCTAGCTAGCTGGGAAGAGCAAGAAGAATTTGTTCGTGATACCATAGCTTTCCAAAGTCTCTCCCTGGCCTCCTGCCTCTGCAGACAGACTCACTTTGCCTGCCTGGTTGGAGTGCAGGGCTGTGCACGGCGGGGAGAAGCAAAGGCCCGGAAGGAGAGGCAGAAATTCAGAGCTTATAACCAAAGCCCAGGGCCAGCACTGAAGCTTCCCAAGAGAGAGAGAGATCTTCCACGAGACACAGCACTAATTTCAAAGTATGGAAAGGAAGAGAGTAGATTCCCTCACCCTCCCAACTAATGCCACATGACCTTTCTAACCTGAGAATGGAGGGACAGAACATTGCAGCCTCCCAAAGTCAGGCTGGAAGAGAGACGCCAAGGTCAGCCGCCAGCCACGTCTCCCCGCAGTGGGGTGTTCCCCCTCTGACACAGGTGACAAGGGAGCGGGCTGTCTGCTGAGAACGTAGGAGAGGCAATGCGTTGTTCTGCCGTTCCTCAGCTCTGTGTGCTGCCACTTCTAACGATGTCAGCAAGAGAATGCCCTGTGCCTCGGCGGACTGCTCCCACCACGCGCTGCTGCCCAGTGGGCCTCCGTCCCCAGGCACCCCTCCAGCAGCCCAGTCACCTGTGGATGATATGGAACCTCTGCAGGTACTCCAGGGCCAGCGCCAGCTCACAAATGTACAGCTTCACTGCCCCCTCGGTGAAGTGGACGTTCTGCTGCAGGTGGTAGCGCAGGTCCCCGCCCAGGAGCAGGTCCACCACCATGAACATGTCCTCCTCGTCCTGGAAGGAGTACCTGCGGGCGCAGAGGGACAGAGGAGGTGAGGGATGGAGACACTCCAACATCCTCAAGGCCGATGCCCCCATTCTACAGAAGAGCAACCTGAGGCTCAGAGAGATGCACCTGGACCACTGAAGTCACAGTGCACCATCAACCGGCTCTGGCCAGTGAATGGTATTTTAACCAATACCAGACACCAAAATATGACTTTGTTTTTATTTTTTAAATTTTTTTGAAGTTTTTATTTAAATTCCAGTTGGTTAACATACAGCGTAATATTAGTTTCAAGTGTACAATATGGCAACTCAACACTTGCATACATCTGGTGCTCATCACAAGTGCTCTCCTTAACCCCCATCATCTATTCCATCCATCCCCCCACCCACCTCCCCTCTATAACCTTCAGTTTGTTCTCTGGACTTAAGAGTCTGTTTCTTGATTTATCTCTCCTTTTCCCCTCCTTTGCTCATTTGTTTTGTTTCTTATATTCCACATATGAGTGAAATCATATGGTATTTGTCTTTCTCTGACTGAATTATTTTGCTTAGCATAATACCCTCTAGCTCCACTCATGTTGTTGCAAATGGCAAACTTTCATTCTTTTTGATGGCTGAGTACTATTCCCTCGTATATATCACTTTGTCTTTAGTAACTGCTTTAATGGGGTATTTTCAGGACTTGTAGTAGGTAGCCTCCAAAGCTGCATCCCCTGCCCCAACATTCCTCGGTTCCCTCACCCCACGTGCCACTCCCCACGTGGAGCTTGGTTCTGCATCCCTTGAATGCAGCGATGCTCTGGCAAGTCCACACCCAGGCCTCAAGAGAACTGGAAGTTTCTACTTAAACTGCCTCCCAGGACCCAGCCAGAGCCCAAGCCCCATGGAGAGGCCATGAAAAGGAAAACAAAGGAGCTGCAGTCAACAGCCCTGGCTGAGCCACCAGGAACAACCAGCAACAATTGGCCGCCACAGTAGCAAGCCGACTCAGGTACTGGGAGCCACTGTAGCTCCAGCTGACATCACGCAGAGCAGAAAACTGCCCAGCCAAGCCCAGTCAACACACAGAATGCAAGATAATAAAACAGCTGTGTTTTAAGCCACGGAGGTTGGGAGGGATTTTTTTTTTTTTTTTTTTCTTTTCAGTCATAGAGAACTGACGCAGTAATTAGTTCGTTTTTACAAAAATGCATTTAGGCTTCCTAAGGACTGAAGAGCCAACATATGAACCTCAGAATGGTGTTACACAATTGTAAAGTAGAATCTCAGCATTGCAAAATGTCAAGCAGGCTGAGCTAAACACACACAGAGAGGGGCCCTGTCCTAGGTGCTGGCTCCATCCGGGGCAGAAGCCTGAACTTCGTGTTTTCATGGGCAAAAGACTCTGCTTTCTGACCTTAGCTACTTGACACAGCGTTTCTGTCATTTGGAGCCAAAAGAGTCATCTGATACATCTTTCCACATATTTGCTACTAGGGGACAGTGTTCAGATGCTCAGAAAGGAACCACAGGAATCAGCTATAAATACCTCCTACAGATGCCCAATTTGTATTCTAATACTTGAAAGACTATTGAAACATTACATTAATAACCAGTGAGTTCTGCACCCTCATTCACAGCTAGACTGTCAAAGGGTATCTCATTCAATATTCCACCAGAACTCTTTGGAGGAGCAACATGAATTTTTAGGAGAGAAACTTGAAGACCAGAATGAATTCTAAAAAGGAAATCCAAAATGCAAAGAGAACAATAATTTAAGCAATAAGTCATGTTGTGGCTTTCTCTTGCTGCAGATCCATTTTTTTTTTTGCCCTGGGTCATGGACTCTACATCCCCAAGGAGACTCAATGCTGTTATCAGAGAACAGAGAATGACCTTTCATCTATCTCTGCAGTTTTGCGCTATTCCAAAGCTTTGTGCCATTGTTCCTTTTGCCTCTTCTTGGACTGGAATTATAAGTATGTTCTCATGATAATGCTGCACATTGTCATGGAAATGATGAAGACCACAAGTGAGAAATCTATATTCTATCATCATAATGCCAACCCACGGAGAAATCTGGGTAATTGGGCTCTCCTTCCAACATCAAAGACATTGAGGAGTTTGGAAGGTATCAGTCCTGGCCTGGACATCAAAACGGACCAGCACAAAGAACCCAATGTCTGGTTTAAGACATTTTTTGTTGTTGTTTTTTTTACTAATTTCCAATCTTTTTCCAAAAAGCTTTAAAAGTTATTTGCAAAATACATATAACTTAATAAAATTAAAAATAAGTATGCCATAGATTAGGTCAAAGAATAAAGAGGGAATTCAAGAAAATGTAAGCAGGCAAAAATACTCCAATTCATGCTCAAAGAGCTTGCCTGAAATAGGCCATAAATGCAAACTTAACCTTCCTGGCAACCAGAATAAAGTGAGAAACATGATCAGCTTTATGATTCAGGGTCAATGTGGAAAAAAAAAACCCAATTGTTTAGGAAAAGCATGATTATTCCTGGTACTGAAGCCAGAAGGAAATTTCTCCCACTAGCTTCTTACAAAGATGGCATTTTGTAATTTGGCAAACAATGATCTACAAAAAATAGCTCTACACAGAGTAACATGTTTAACAGGGATTTTTTTTTTTATTTTGGTATCATGTTCTTCAATATACACTGAAGACATCAAAGTCCAAACCTGTAAAAGCAGTGCTATGTGGGGGAAAGGAAAGTGGTCTGGTGTCCTGCCCACGGATGAGCTTTCTTCATGAAAAGATAACTGGAGAGGACGCACGTGAATGCCATCACAGATCACGTCACCAATGTGAGCTCACCCACAAATACTCAGTAGGCTTCGACCACACATCTGCCCCATGCCAGAAGCTAGGATTCTGTGGAAGAGGTCGCCCTAGATGGTTCACCTGAGTTTGGGACAATCAAAAGGGGGCTGGAGTTTGATGTCATGTGCCATGACCAGTACCCTAGATAATCCACTCCTGCGGATCCATTTTTCGCCCTGGACGTGGACCTTACATTCCCAAGGAGCTCGATATTATCACCAGTTCACTTACAACATCCCCTATTCCCACCTCTCTGCTCTTGTCCACCCTTCCCTTCTCAGTGTGGATCATGCTTCTCAATCGGGGCAACGCTGCTCCCCTGGGGACATTTAACAATGTCAGGAGACACTTCTGGTTGTCACAACTGGGAGAGATGCTACTGGCATCTAGAGGCCAAGGATGGTGCTCAGCCTCTTCCAAGGCACAGGACGGCCCCCACACAAAGAGAGACCTGGCCCCAAATGTCCACAGTGCTGATTTAGACTCATGCTCTTGCTCTTAGAAGCCCCCCTAACTCTGGAAGACTGAGTTGGGTAACACTTTTTTTGGTCCCTGGTACCCCTCAATATAATAGTGTTGATAAGATGCCTACTTTCGAGGTAGGTATTTGTAGGAGGCGTCTTCGACAGATCTGGACCCTGAGACTCATCGAGATTAAAGAACATTTCCCAGGCTATGGTAGAGCTGGGAGTTGAACCAAGATGACCCATTTCCAGAAGCAAGATTCCCTTTCTGAGGCTCTGGCAACACTTTCCTCACGACACAGGGATCCTTTCTCTCCTGGTCTTTTCTCCCCACCAGCCAGCCATCTCTCTGTGCACAGGGACCAGGCTTTTTTGGCACTGTTTCCCTGAATTTAGCACATTGCCCAGAGCACCTCACACTCAGGAATGAATGGGTCACAAAGTACCCACGGCCCGTGAGGCATGCTAGTCCGTTACTCCCTCTACAGGAGGGTGGGATGAGGGGGAAGGCAGAGCGGAAGGAGAGGGGGGCGGTGGAGGAGTGACAGGATGCGAAGCTCTATGGGCACTGGGCTCTGCGTTTGTTGATCTCATTGCTTACAGGAGCCTCCTTTTCGTCTGGCCTCCTCTCCTTGCAGAGACCAGGACTCTCATTGGTCTGAGAGTGACTCTCCCAGCCTCCCTCCATAGCCTCACTCATGCAGAAGTGACCTGTCTGATGAGCTGTTTGGAAGGAGATGCCAGTGTGCTTAGTTCAGCCCCTTCTGGGTTCCCACCAGGCTTCTGGATCTGCCCATAGAGGGCTTGTACTCAGTCCACTCCCTGCCATGGCCAGGGGTCTGGCCAGTGGAGAGGAGACTTGCAGGTGAGCCTATATCCTTAGGGTGATTCCATTTCAAAGCTGAAGTGTTAGCAAGCCCTTTGAGTGCAGAACTAAAGCCAAGTTCTTCAATCAACTTTGTCTGCAACGAAGCTGATACTTTCACCCCCACGTGTCTGAGTCCCATGGCGTCTCTTGAGTGGTCCCAAACTCAGGTGGGAAGGAGGGGTGCTAGCCACAGACCTCCCATCATCCCTCAGCACTTATCCCATTTAACCATGCAAGGTGGGCATTATGCCTCTCATTTTTCCAACGGAGGAAACCAAGGCCAAGAGAGGCTGACTGGTGCCCAGGCCAGGTGAGGCCCCTTCTTCAATAACACATCTTGTCCTCTAGAACCAGCCTCAGGAGGCTTGCACACTAAAAGCCAGCCATGTTAAGCATGTGTGAGAAGACACATGAGCACATATGAGAGAGGTACTGTGTCCAGGGGGAAATGTGAGTCAGAACACCTGGTCTCCCCCTCTCACTTCATCTCGCCTTGCTCACACCTGGTGCCAGGAAGCTGCCAGCCAACCACGTATTGTCAGTGGCAGGGGAGGCATGGGAAGAAAAGGGCATTTCATGCAGGAAATCGTAAACCCTTATTAGTGAGCCAGCAGCATGGCACCGCTCAGCCATTTGAAACAAACGCCTTTCTCCACTTTTCTTCCCTGGGCAAAAGGAGCCAAGCCAGAAGATGCCCTGTGGGTTAGTCCTCTGGAAGCCCCGGCAGCCGGGACAAGCCACGTGTCTCCAACATTCACCTCCTGTGTCCTTATTGTGTGGCACCTGCCGGGACAAGGAGCTGAGCATCTCTCAGACCATTTCCTGTACAATCCAATCTCCAAGGGGGAGCAGATAGAGGAGGGCTCACCGACCACGCTCACTGCCAGTGATTCTCCGAGATTGAACACGCAGCAACAGAACAGCTAAAAATACCCTTTTAGGCTCAGAAATCCAATAATGGGATGCTGGGGCCTTCCGTCAGCTCATATTGTACAAATAACAAGGAGGTTATCAAACCTGAATTGTGCTTGATACGTAGAAGTCTTTAATAACATTCACAATAATAACCTTTTAAAAAAAAATTTGAATGAGCCGCAGAAGTGCTCAAGCCATTCATACATCCTGGCCCTCATTGTTCTCCACATCAGGCTGATTCTGTCCTTGTCACCTTCCCAGAGTCAGTGTTGCTGGCTGGCTTCCATGTGCCTCCTGCAGGCCAAGTGGCAGCAAGGGGACACTCTCAAACACCATCCGTCTCCCCAGGCCCAGGCAGTTTGGGGCAGGAGCACTCGGAGGACCAGGCAAAGGTGAAATGCAAGCTCAAGCAAGCTCAGCTATGCAGCAGGCCTTTGCAGACCGTAAAGTGTGTCTATCTTTGTAAATGCAGAGCACTGTCCTTGTGGCTTAATGGTTTTATTTAATTGGTATCCTGCATGCTTCTAAAGGTTTTGCAGTGGTTAACAAAGTAAGACTGATGGAAAAGACAGGAAAAATGTGGAATAATGGAGTAGTACATGTACCATTCACCTGGACAAACTGTGCACGTGGAATGGCAGCTCTGACCGGCCCAGTGCAAGCAAGCAATGGGCAGAGCAGGATGGACAGCCCGGCCCTCACTGTGTGGACGTATGAGATGAAGCCAAACCTCCCCCCTTGGGCTGAATTCCAAAAGAAATGTATAACTTGCATTTTTTTTTGCCATTTCTTTTTAAATTAAATAAATTTTTAAAATTAATTTTACTATGTTAGTCACCATACATCATTAATTTTTTCATGATTCATTGTTTTCGTATAACTTGCATTTTTTTTTTTTTAAGATTTTATTTATTTATTTGACAGAGAGAGACACAAGCAGGGGAGGGGAGAGGGAGAAGCAGTCTTCCCGCGGAGCAGGGAGCCCAATGCGGGGCTCGATCCCAGGACCCGATCATGACCTGATCATGACCTGAGCCGAAGGCAGACGCTTAACGACTGAGCCACCCAGGCGCCCTAACTTGCATTTTTTAAAAAAGGGGCATTGGGTAGAAGAATGGGAAGTGAATAATGGTAATTCACACTATGGAGGGCTTCCCGTATGCATCTGCATTCATGAGAAATATCGGTCTGTAGTTCTCTCTTATTGTACTACCCTTATCTGCTTTTGATGTCAGAGTAATTCACGTTCCATAAAATGAATGGGAAGCATTTACTTCTCTTCTGTTCTCTGAGAGACTGTATAAAAAATTGGTGTTAATTCCTTAAATATTTGATAGAATTCTCCAGGGAAACCATCTGGGCATGGAATTTTGTTTTCGGGAGATTTTAAATTTTGAATTCCATTTATTAAGTTAGAGGATTATTTGGGTTAATTTTTTTTCTTGGTTCAGTTTTGATAGTTTGTAGGTTTGAGGAATTGGTCCATTTCTTCTAAGTTGTCAAATTTATGAGTTTAAAATTGTTCATAGTACTCCCTTATTATCCTTTTAATGGCTGCAGGATCTGGAGTGATAGCCTCTGTTTTATTTCTGATATTTATGACTTGTGTCTTCTCTCAGCTTCTGTTTGTCAGTTTTGCCCGAGGCTTATCAAACTTTTTAATTTTTTTTTTTTGAAGAATCAGCTGACTGTTTCATTGATTTTTTTTCTATTGCTCTCCCATTTTCAATTCCATTGATTCTACTCTTGATTATTTCCTTCTTTCTTCTTGCTTTGGGTTTATTTTTCTCTTTAATTTTAGTTTTTTGAGATCAAAACTAGATTATTAATTTGAGACCTTTCCCCTTTTCCAGTGCAAGCATTTTGAGCTATCAATGCCATCATCACTGCATTAGCTGAATTCCACAAATTTTGATATGTTGTTTTCCTTTTCATTCACGCATTTATCTTTATTTCTTTTGAGGCTTTTTCTTTGACCCAAGAATTATTAGAAATTTGTGCTTACTCTCGGGGCGCCTGGGTGGCTCAGTTGGTTAAGCGACTGCCTTCGGCTCAGGTCATGATCCTGGAGTCCCGGGATTGAGTCCCGCATCGGGCTCCCTGCTCAGCGGGGAGTCTGCTTCTCCCGCTCCGTCCTCTTGTGCTCTCTCACTCTCTCTCTCTCAAATAAATAAATAAAATCTTTAAAAAAAAAAAGAAAGAAATTTGTGCTTACTCTCTAAGTATTTGGAGATTTTCTTGTTGTCCTGTTATTTATTTCTACTTTGTTTCTGTTATGAGCAAAGGACATGCTTTGTCATGATTTCATTTTTTAAAATTTGCTGAGGTTTGTTTTGAGGCCCAGGAATTGGTATATCTATATGAATGTTCCATGGCATTTGGAAAACAAGTACATCTTGCTGTTACTGGGTGAAATGATCTATACATGTCAGGTATTATTGATTGATCGTGTTTCAGTTCTTATATCTTCACTGACTTTCTAACTATTAGCTCTATCAGTGGCAGCTAGGAATGACTGTCGAAGTCCCCAATGATAATTGTGGATTTTTTTGTCTCTCCTTCCAGCTCTATCAATTTGTGTTTCATGTATTTGGAAGCTGTGATGTTTGACTCGTTTATACCTCATTATTATTCGAACCATTTTTAATATATCATTCTATATCATATTACCGTGTATACATTGTTTTTGCTTTTTCCTTGTTATAAGTAATGCTGCAATGAGGTTCTCAATATATTTCTTCTTGTGCTTACATGTGCAAGGTAATTTATTAAACAAATATTCACTGAGCACCAACTATATGTCAGACACTGATCTAGGTGCTTTGGATAATGTACGTAAAGAACAGAAACCATGTTCCTGTTCTCCATGGGATTGCCCAAAGTGAACTAAGCAACTAGCACAGTAGGTAGAACACAGGAGACTTTAAGCATGCTAATTATGAGTGAATAATGCCCAGTGCTCATCACAGCACGTGCCCTCCTTAATACCCATCACCTTGTTACCCCATCCCCCCACCACCCTCCCCTCTGAAACTCTCAATTTTTCCCCAGTAACTGAACATAATAAAAAAATAAAAAATAAAAAAGATTTTTCTCATGTTAAAAAAAATAAAAAATAAAAATTCCAAATAAAAAAAGAATGAGTGAATAATGAATAAAGCTAGCATTCTAATAGCAAACATACTGACTGATTCACACGCACATGTACCACATGCTTACTCTTACAATCCTTATAATAACTCCAGAGTAGTACACAGTTATGCCCATTTCACTAAGGAGCAAACAGTCACCAAAAAAATTAGCTTACTGAAAGGCAGGCTCTTGACTTATTTTGTAAAAGGAGGGTCATTTTAACCTGTGGCAAGTGGAAGGTCTTCTCAGCAAATGGTTCTATATCAATTGGAATTGGATATCCTTATGGAGAAAAATTAATTCTAACAAACACCACACATCATATACAAGTATCAATTTCAATTGGATTACAGATCTAAAGGTGCAATGTGAAACACTGAAACTTTTAGAAAAAAAGCCCAGATCTTCATGACTTCAGGGGAGACAAAAATTTCTAAACAGGATATTAAAAGCACTAATCAGGGTGTCTGGGTGGCTCAGTCAGTTAAGTGTCTGCCTTTGGCTCAGGTCATGATCTGAGGGTCCTGGGATTGAGTCCCACATCAGGCTCCTTGCTCAGCGGGGAGCCTGCTTCTGCCTCTCCCTCTGCCCCCGCAACTTGTGCTCTCCCTCTCTCTGTCAAATAAATAAAATCTTTAAAAAAATAAAAAATAAAAGCACTAATCATAAGAATGCATTGGGGGGTGGGGGGATGGGTTAACCCGGTGATGGGTATTAAGGAGGGCACGTGTTGAATGGAGCACTGGGTGTTATACACAAACAATGAATCATGGAACACTACATCAAAAACTAATGATGTAATGTATGGTAATTAACATAACATAATAAAATTAAATTAAATAAAAAAAAAGAATGCATTGGTAAATTGGACTTGATTAAAATTGAGAACTTCAGTTCTCAAAAAACACACAGAGAACCACAATGAGATACCACCTCACACCAGTCAGAATGGCTAAAGTTAACAAGTCAGGAAATGACAGATGTTGGTGAGGATGCAGAGAAAGGGGAACCCTCCTACACTGTTGAGAGTGCAAGCTGGTGCAGCCACTCTGTAAAACATGGAGGTTCCTCAAAAAGTTGAAAATAGAGCTGCCCTCTGACCCAGCAATTGCACTACTAGGTATTTACCCAAAGGATACAAACGTTGTGATCTGAAGGGGTACATGCACCCCAGTGTTTATAGCAGCAATGTCCACAATAGCCCAACTATGGAAAGAGCCCAGATGTCCATCAATAGATGAATGGATAAAGAAGATGTGGGATATATATATACAATGGAATATTATGCAAAAATGAAATCTTGCCATTTGCAACAACGTGAATGGAACTAGAGAGTATTATGCTAAGCAAAATAAGTTATTCAGAGAAAGACAAGTATCATATGATCTCACTGATATGTGGAATTTGAGAAACAAGGCA
>NC_138370.1:173518808-173541155 GCF_054177405.1 Leptonychotes weddellii | reverse complement strand
CCCATGTCAAAGAGGTTACTGCCTATGTTCTCCTCTAGGATTTTGATGGATTCCTGTCTCACACTGAGGTCTTTCATCCACTTTGAGTTTATCTTTGTGAATGGCGTTAGAGAATGGTCGAGTTTCATTCTTCTGCATGTGGCTGCAACACTTTTTTTAAAACACCCTAAGTTTAGAAATAGGCAAGGGACATAGCCAGGCACTTCACAAAGGAAGATATATAAAAGCTAGTAAGTAGACAAAAAGTTCCCAGCATCATAAGTCATCAGAGGAAAGGAAATTAAAACCACAAAGAAATACCAAGGCACACTGACTAGAATGGCTATAATTAAAAGGACTGACAACTCCAAATGTTAATAAAGATGTGAAGAACCAGAACTCTCTTAAGTTGCCATTAGGAGTATAAAATTTTGTGACTTTGGAAAACTCTTTGATAGTTTCTTGCAAAGTTGACCATACACCTACTATAACTCAGTGATTTAACTTCTGAGTTTACCTAGTAGAAACAAAAGCATGTGTTCACAAAAAGACTTATACAAGAATGTTCACTATAGCCCAAATGTCTATTCAGGAGAGCTATCAAGTGTGGTATTTTCATACAGTAGACCACTACACAGAACAAGAAAGAATGAATTACAGATACACACACTGATATGCTTGAATCTCAAAAACATTAACACTGCTTGAAAAAAGCTAGGTGCTATCTTTCTACTCATATGAAATTCTGGAATAGGCAAAACTAATCTACAGTGGCAGAGATAAGAACAGCAGTTTGCTGGAAAGCAGTGCTGGGGATTGACAAGAGAGGTACATAAAAGAAATTTGGTGGTTACAGAAATGTTCTACATCTTGATAAAAGTGTGGGTTACATGGGTACCTTTCTCAAAGCTGATCAAACTAATTCATGTGTCAAAGTAGAACAGTGCTCCTAAGATGTGTGCATATATCATATGGGATGTACTCTCTGGAAAAAGAACTACGCCATCCCATACAAAGACATGCTCCTCTGATCACTCTTCACTCTCCATCATGTGGTGACTGGCTAGGCCGGGTGATTTTGCACAGATGGATGTAGTTCTGAGGTGCTTGTGTGTTGGGGATAAGTGGAACATTATCTGTATTCTCTGTAGAGATGGACATCAACACCACTCCAACAGAATGCTGACATTTCATAGATATCTGTAGTGAGAGACTGATGGGCACAAATCAGCTGGGACACCTGCCATGGTCTTAGGAAGCTGGGCAGAATGTGATTTTGTCATCAGCTAGGACCATTGCCTGGAGGAAGCCAAAACCAATTCTGAGACACTCCATGATGATGTATATGAAATACATGAGCCTGAACTGATCCCCAGGGACCCTACCCCAGTGAGAGGTTCCCTTCTTCACTGCCTTAATGAACACCAATTCACATCAGCAAACATTTTCTGACCTTTACTGATTCTGGCACTACCCTTTAAAAGCATGTAGTCCAGTGGAAAGAGAGCTCCGCAAACTAATTTCATGGGATGAAGGGCTAAAGTAGAGGTATGGGCAGGAAACCATCAACCATTTGGGGCAGGTGGGATGGTCAGGGAAGGCTTCAGGGCATAGCTGATCTTTGTGCTAAGTCTTCACAAGGGTGCAACTCAATGGCTTTACCCTAATTACTAAAGGAACAGAGGTTCACTGTGAAAAAAAAATTAGAAAATAGGAAAGTGTGTAGTATTAACTGAACATTAACCTAGATCCTATAATTTAGAGATAAGCTCTGTAACCATTATGATTGTGTCTTTCTTGTCAGACCTTCCCATGCTACATGCTCTCTCTGTGTTTCATGTGAAAATGGGATCATATTACACATGTTCTGTCAACTACTTAGCCAGATATTCCTGCTAGCTCTTCATGCCTGTATGAATCCACATGGCCATCTTTAATGGCTGTGTTGGATTGCACACTGGAAGCTGTGTCCTGTGTTTAGCCAAGCTTCCGGGTAATTCACAATTGTTTTAAGTTGTTTATAAGCATTTACAACTGTTACAAGTGTTTATTTTACCTTGGCCTTGGAGAAAGAGGGGCTTCCATGAAGATGTGAGAGGGAAAGTAGAAAGGACAGTAGATGCAAAGCCATGGAGAAGGCACTGGACAGGCATTTGGGGAACACCAGCCATCCTGTGAGGCTGGGCCACAAGATGCCAGTGGAGTGAAAATGCCAAGATGGGAGAGGTAAACATGGTCAAAAAACAAAGGGCGTTAGCGGTCAGTCTAGGGATTTGTACCAGATCCTGACAGCCATGGGGAGTGAATAAAAAAATCTGAATCAGTGGAGTGACAACAGCATATTTTGGTTTTAAAAGGTCACCCCCTTTCTTCCCTAAGCATTTTGTTGCCTTATGTACTAATTAAAATCCTGGGTATCTATTCTCATCAGTTTAGGAAACACTTCCTACTCAAGACCATAGGCACTGAATATAAGCCAGAGGCAGCCAGCAATTCCTTTCACTGAGCTTTGTTCCCTGTGGATACCTTGGCCTTTGAACAGCTGTCCTTCGGGGTTTGGCTCAGCTTTGTGCTTTTTCCCTTAGGCCTGAGCACCTTGCTCCTGGATGGGTTGCTTGGCTCAGGGATGTATTGCAGGTTTGGGATTATGCGGTTTTGGCTGACACTCTCTGCTTTAGGGGACAACTGTAAGAAGTAAGATCAATAGGAAAAGAGTCCAGGGGACTGAGGTGACATGGGGTGAATGCTCTCCCACTCAGAATATGTACATTCTGAATAAAAAATAACCAAAACTTCTAGATAATCTGCACAAGCTCAAGAGGAAGAAAGTTAAACACAGTAAGTGCCAGAAACCAAGTGGGGTCTCCACTTCAGAGGGCTGAGTGGGCAATCAAGTCAAAAGGCTTGCAAAGTCAGAATAGACCTTTGAGGTAGGGTAGAATTAACCCAAATAGGGGGAAGGAGATGGGGTGTAAGGTCAAAGTTAAGTGTAAGGGAAGAGGATGGAGTGTTCATGAAGCAGGGAGCGTTGAAGGGCTGCATGATCTATGGAAAATAGACTTAAAAAACCTCCCATATGCCCGAGGAAATACAAGAAAACCATGTCATCCACTCTGGAAAAGTGGGAAAAGTCTCCAAGAAATAAAAAGTCTGTATCAAATGTAGTTGGAAGACTAAATTCATATCACTCATCTTGTAGGAATTAAACTAAAAAACTAGTCTTGAACAAGTGAAAACTCTGAGAAGCCAGCAAAAGAAAGGGTGAAACATTTCTACAACTCAGGGACACAGGGAAAATCTGCTGAAGATGAATTCCCTACCACAAACCTCAGCCACACCTCAGATTGAAAAAAATTAGCATCTCAGAAAATGGAGATAAAGGAACAACCTGAAAAGGAGCTGAAGATAGATATTTTCAAAATATTTAAAGAAACGACAGAAGCCATAAATCCAAAAATAAAAGAAATTGAGAATTTTAAAAAGCCCAATAAATCTGAAAGATAACGAAATAGCCCAAACTCTGTACTGGTCACCGTTCTGAACAATGGGAATACATCCGCGAGCAGAACAGACAAAACCCTGTCTTCAGGGAACCTTCATTTAGGAGGGGAGACCACAAATAAATAAACATTAAAAAGTAATTTCAGCTGTGCTCAATGCCACTTGATTGTGCAACCAGTGGACATGTACACTGACCAAACACACAGCTAAACACATGATACATTTACAGCCCATGAAAGAGAAAAGTGAGGACATTTTGTCGCATAGGTATGGTACAGGGCAGCTGTACTGAGCAGGCATGCAAGAGAAATGCTCATTTCACTGTGATTTCATTAAGATTAAGAAAGAGCTAAAACATAGTCATATCTTAAGCAAAGCTCAGTCCTTGATGTCCCAACCTCCTCTGTTCTTAAGTTGAAATAGTTCCTTCTTGATACAACACAAACACAGAGTCTTCTCCAGAGAATTCCATTTCTTTTGTTTGTTTTTTATTTTTGTTTTTTTAAATTTAAATTCAATTAGCCAACATAAAGAACATCATTAGTTTCAGATGTATAGACTTCAGTAGTTCATCAGTTGCATATAACACCCAGTGTTCATCACATCATGTGCCCTCCTTAATGCCCATCACCCAGTTACCCCATCCCCTCCCACCTCCCCTCCAGCAACTCTAAGTTTCTTTCCCATAGTTAAAAGTCTCTCATGGTTTGTCTACCTGATTTCTTCCCATTCCATTTTTCCCTCCCTTCCCCTATGATCCTCTGTGTTTTCTTATATTCCTCATATGAGTGAAACCATATAATTGTCTTTCTCTGATTGACTTATTTTGCTCAGCATAATACCCTCGGGTTCCACCCACATCAATGTAAAGGTAGGGTTTCATCCTTTCTGATGGCTGAGTAATATTCCATTGTATATATATATATACCATATCTTCTTTATCCATTCATCTGTCGATGAACATCTTGGCTCTTTCCACAGTTTGGCTATTGTGGACATTGCTGCTATAAACACTGGGGTGCACGTACCCCTTCAGATCACTACATTTGTAACTTTGGGGCAAATACCTAGTAGTGCAATTGCTGGGTCATAGGGTAGCTCTATTTTTAGCTTCTTGAGGAACCTCCATACTATTTTCAAGAGTGGTTCCACCAATTTGCTTTTCCACCAACAGTGTAAGAGGGTTCCCCTTTCTCTGCATCCTTGCCAATATCTGTTGTTTCCTGACGTTCATTTTAGCCATTCTGACTGGTGTGAGGCGGTATCTCATTGTGGTTTTGATTTGTATTTCCCTGATGCTGAGTGATGTTGAGCATTTTTCATGTGTCTATTGGCCATCTGTATGTCTTCTTTGGAGAAAGATCTGTTCATGTCTTCTGCCCATTTATTGACTGGATTATTTGTTTTTTGGTTGTTGAGTTTGAGAAGTTCTTTATAGATCTTGGATACTAGCCCTTTAACTGATATGTCATTTGCAAATAGCTTCTCCCATTCCATTACTTTTGTTGGCTGTTTCCTTTGCTGTGCAAAAGCTTTTTATCTTGATGAAGTCCCAATAGTTCATATTTGCGTTTATTTCCCTTGCCTTTGGAGACGTATCTATCATTAGGTAATGTCTGCAATTTTTAACTTAAAGTTTATTGGAATAATTTTAGATTTACATGAAGTTCTAAGGAATAATCCAGAGAGAGCCCATGTGCCCCTTTACCCAACTGCCCCCCAACAGTAGTGTTTTATAAAACTACAGTGCAATATTACAACCTGGTAGAGACACTGATATAAACTACCTATTTTATGCAGATTCCCCAGCTTTACTTGTACTCATCTCTGTGTGTATTTAGTTCTTTTTTTTTTTTTAAAGGTTTTATTTATTTATTTGAGAGAGAGAGGCAGGGGGAATGAACGGAGGACAGGCAGAGGGAGAGAGAGAAGCAGGCTCTCCACTGAGAAGGGAGCCCAATGTGGGGCTGGATCCCAGGACCCTAGGATCATGACCTGACCTGAAGGCAGATGCTTAACTGACTGAACCACCTAGGCACCCCTGTATTTAGCTCTATACACTTTTATCCTATGTATGGGTTCCTAAATCCACTTTGCCATAAGTTTGGTGTTAGATGTTGGTTTTATTGTGAATGCTCTTTATCAAGTAGTTTCTCTTATTCTTAACCTGTTGATTGTTTTTATTATGAATATGAGATTTTCTCAAATGCTTTTTCTGCATCAATATGATCGTATAATTTTTCTTCTTTATGTTGTTTATATGGTAAGGCACACTGACTAATTTAATGCAGCATTCTGAACCTTGCATACCTGCGATTGATTCCACTTAGTCTAGGTGTATGGTTCTTTCTAGATATTGCTGGATTCAATCTGCTACTATTTGTTGAGGACATTTGAGTCTACATTCATGATACAGATAGTGATCTCTAGTTTTCTTTGTACTGTTTTTGTCTGGTTTGGTATCAGGGTAATACTGGCCTCATAAAGTGACTTGGGAGGTGTTTTACCCTCTTTTATTTTCTGGAAAAGATTGTGTAAAGTTGATGCTAATTTTTCTTTAATGTTTGGTAGAATTCTCCAGTGAAACTCTGTGGGCCTGGGGACTTCATTTTCAAGAGTTTTTTAAATTATAAATTTAGGGCGCCTGGGTGGCTCAGTTGGTTAAGCGACTGCCTTCGACTCAGGTCATGATCCTGGAGTCCCTGGATCGAGTCCCGCATCGGACTCCCTGCTCTGCAGGGAGTCTGCTTCTCCCTCCGACCTTCCCCCCTCTCATGTGCTCTCTCTCATTCTCTCTCTCTCAAATAAATAAATAAAGTCTTTAAAAAAAAATTAAAAAAAATTATAAATTCAATTTCATTAATGGCTGTAGGACTTTTCAGATTATCTATATCATTTTAATTGAGTATTGATAGCTTGTGGGTTCCAAGGAACTATTCCATTTCTTCTAGAATTTGAGTGCAAAGTTGATTGAAGTATTCCTTTCTCATTCTCAAAATGACTGCAAGATCTGTGAGGAAAGCCTCTGTTTCATTCCTGATATTCAGGATTTGTGTCTTTTCTTTTATTATCAGTCTTGCAATAGGTTTTCAATTTGATTGTTTTAAAGCATCAGCTTTTTGTTTTATTGATTTTCTCTACTGTTTTCCTATTTTTAATATCATTGATTTCTACTCTTATCTATTATTTCCTTCGTTTGTTTGTTTTGGGTTTAGTCTGCTCTTTTTTTTTTTTTTTAATTTTTTTTGAGAGAGAACAAGAGAGCATGCACCAGCGGGGGTGGGAGGGACAGAGGGAGAGAGAGTATCTTAAGCAGGCTCCATGCTCAGTACAGAGCACAATGTGGGGCTCAATCTCACCACCCTGAGATCATGACCTGAGCCAAAATCAAGAGTCGGATGCTTAACCAACTGAGCCACCCAGGTGCCTCTGCTCTTTTCTATTTTCTTGAGGTGGGAACTGAGATTATTAATTTTTCTTCGTTTCTTATGTAAGCCTTTACCTCTCAGTCCTGCTTCAATTGCTTCCGATATGCTCTGGTATACTGTATTTTCATTTCCATTCAGTTAAATATGTTTTAAAAGCTGTCTCAGAGACCCATTAGTTGATCCATGGGTTATACAGGAGTTTGTTATTTAATTTCCAAGTGTTTGAGATTTTTCGTTTGTGCTTCTGTTATTGATTTCTGGTTTGATTCCTTTACAATCAGATTATTCTCTAAATGACTATAATTCTTTTTTGTTTGTTGAGATTTGTTTTACTGTCCTGAGTATGGTTTATCTTGGTAAGTTTTCCATAACTGCTTGAAATAAAAAAAAGTATATTTTGTTGCTGTTGGGTGATGGAGTGTTCTATATACATCAACTGGATTCCATTAATTAAATGCATTGTTCATACTTCTACATCCTTCCTGATTTTCTGAGAGGGGTATTATATTGAGAGGGGGGATGTGGAAGTTCCCAACTATAATTACAGATTTGTCTGTTTTTCCTTCCAGTTCCATCAGGTTTTGTTTTGTTTTGTTTTTTGATGCTGTATTGTTTGGTGCATATACATTTAAGTTTGTTATGTGTTCATGCTGAACTGATGGTTTTATACTTATGTCATGTTCCTCCTTGACTCTAAAAATGTTCTCTGCCCTGAAGTCTACTTTATCAAAGATGTTAATATAATCATTCTTGTTTTTTGTTAATTAATGTTTGCCAGGTACATCTTTTTCCATCCTTTTACTTTTAACCAACATTTGCTGTATTTGAAATGAGTTTCTTATAAACAGCATATGGTTGAACTGTGTTTTATTATGCACGCTGTCATTTTTTTCTTTTTGAGTGGTGTATTCCAACTATTTACAATTAATGTAATTATTGATGTTAGTGCTTAAATCTGCATTTTTGTTTGTTTTCAGTTTGCTTCTTCTGGTTCTTGTTTCTCATTTTTTTCTTGCTTACCTGCGGCTTACCTGAGCATTTTAAATATTCCGTCTTTATTTGTATTTATGATTTTCATGAATGTACCTCTTTGAGTAGTTTCTTAGTGGTTGCTCTGGCCAGGACAATACACATATTTAGCTTTTCACAGTCTACTGGTATCATAATTTTACTACTTCAGTAGAAGGTGGAAGCCTCACTTTTTTTTCATCTACGTTCCTTTACCTTCCCCATCTTAAGTGTCATTGTCTTGAGTGTCAGATGGTGTTGTAATTTTTGCTACAATCACCAGATATGATTTATAAACCTCCTGAATACTTTCTGGTTCTCAAAGACAAACCATAAGAGACTCTTAACTCTAGGAAACAAACTGAGGGTTGCAGGAGGGGAGGTGGGTGGGGGATGGGGTAAGTGGGTGATGGGCATTAAGGAGGGCATGTGATGTAATGAGCACTGGGTGTTATATGCAACTGATAAATTACTGAACTCTACCTCTGAAATTAATAATACACTATATGTTAGTTTATTTTAAATAAAATAAAAAAAGATTTTTTTAAATTTTTTATTTAAATTCAATTTAGTTAACACAGTGTATTATTAGTTTCAGGGGTAGAATTTAGTGACTTGTCAGTTGCATATAACACCCAGTGCTCATTCAAAGATCTTTTATCATTTCCTTTTTGTTTAGAGAATTTCATATATATATATATCTCCCATTATATTTCCCTAAAAACCTTTTAACAAATTATATGTCTGCTGGAGACTATAGATTTCAATAGATAACACATATAATGGATTTCCCAACTGGCACTGAGCTGGGAAAAAAGCTCTGGCTTAGGAATCAGGCACTTGGGAGCCATTATGAACTCCATGGGCTCTTTGGACCTCAGTTCCTTTATGTGTAAAGCTACTGTCAGTTTAAACAGACTCCCTGAGAACCTAATCTGAGCACAGCTAGGCACTGTACTGTGCTGGGTGCTTTGTGTACAACACTCATCCTCCTAACATCCTTGCAAAGAAGATGCAGGCGATTGTCATCATTCTTGGTATAGTTACGTTCTATGAAGTTGCTGTGAACATGGAATTAATGAATACAGGGTTAGGTTCCTGTGAGCCTCTGTTCACAACATTTTCTGCAACCAATCAGGACATAACCATGCTTTGTGTGTTTCTGTTTAAAGACATTTTTCAAATACGCAATGTGGATTCCTTAACACTGAATGTACAATTGGCTGCACTATACCTCATGCCCGGATGTTTCTTTGACCCAGGGGTGCTCTCTGTCAGTCAGGTCTCAGCCTTCTTGTGATTAGGAACAGTGGATAGCACTGCAGCCTAAGCTGGGGGCCATTTAAAATAGCAACAGCGGGGCGCCTGGCTGGCTCAGTCAGTGAAACATCTGCCTTCAGCTCAGGTCATGATCCCGGGTCCTGGGACTGAGCTCCGGGTAGAGCTCCCTGGTTATCAGGGAGTCTGCCTCTCCCTCTTCCTCTGCTCCTCACACCCCCTGCTCCTGCTCAATCTCTCTCTCAAATAAATAAATAAAATATTTTTAAAAAAATAAAATAGCAACAGCAACAACAACAAAAAAGCATACACATGTGAAAAAGGTGGCGCTAAGTAGACTACAAAAAGGATACTTGTTTACAGTGTGGGAGCTGAAAGAAAGCAGAATGTCCCCTTGTTTAACCTTAGCTGGGAACATGCATGTCAGGTGGACTCATTTTTTTTCCTGCTCTGTGCATGTCCACGAATGACCGTGAAAGTGCCATGAATGTTGATTTTGGGGTTTCAAATAAATTTTAGTGAGTAGGCAAATTTGCAAATATAGGATCCATGAATAATGAGGATTGCTTGTATTTTCATCCACATTTTACAAATGCAAAAACTGAGGGTCAAAATGCTTAAGACATCATCCAGTAAGTGGCAGGGCAAGTTCCTTCCACAAGACAAGCTCAATTTACCACCTTCTCTCAGACGGTCTCTTGCCTTTCTGACCTCAGTAACTCCCAGGGCAGAAGTGCAGCCCTCCCCTCCTCTGTATTCCAAGAGCAGCAATAAGGACATTTACTGAGCACTTGTCATGTGCTGGGTTCTATGCTAAGTGCTTTGTGAGTACTGACTCATTTAATCTTCATACCCACTTTTGTGAGTCAGTTCTGTTGATATCACTACTGTAAACATGCGCAGAGTGAGTAAGCAATGTGGCCACTGTCACCCAGCTTGTATGAGGAAGTTCTAGGGTCCTATCACAGGCAGCCCAAGCCTTTGGCAGGTGCACCACGCACACAGCCTTAGTACCTAACCCTAACCTCTACTGTGCACACAACATGCTGTGTAGAAGTTACTTATTTATTTCTCTGTTTTCTTCCAAAAGATGTGAGTTCCCTAAAAACATCAGCCTTATTTCATTCCTCTCTGTGTCCCCACCAGCTGGTCCAGATGCTGACATGCACCAGGTTGTCAGCAAATAATTAGCAGATAAAGAAACAAAAGTGTGAACCAAAGCACCTCTGTCTTCCTGGTACCCAGCACAGGATCGGGCACACAGGGGTTGTTCAGCAAATATTTGCTGAAGAAGATGGGCAACATTCTCCATGGGCAACATTATCTTTCAGCCAGAGAGAGAAGATATCAAGTCCTCCGATTGCTTCTGCCCACTGGCCCCAGGCAGGCAGTGGTGCTGGCTCCTCCTCTAAGCGGCAACGAGATGCTTCCTGGCTCTGAAAGAGTCCAGCTAATTAGACTCATATCTGCCAACAGAGAGAGTGGGCAAACACGGAGAGGAAACTGTTAGCAGAGAAGAGGAGGGTAAGGCGGGAGGGGGGACGGGGAATCAGCAATTTGTTAGCGGCGATGAAAAGGATCGAGTCATGCCTCCCACTAAATTACCACATGTGCTAATTGTATATGCACCAGTAATTGTTGGTGCTGCTCATTTACATCTGATTATTATATTTGTAGTTTTTAATTGCACTTGAATATGTCTGCCGCTAATACCATCGAGATCATCATTGGCTGTCAGCAATCCTCAGTGCTTTTTCTGCTAATGAAATGCAGATCTGCTACCAGGGCCTTCATTTTATCCAGATAATGATGGCAAGAGCAGTGATAAGAACAATACAAGGATGACTACCATTCTGAGTGTCCACCATGTTTCGGAAGCTTTCCTAGGTGCTGGCTCATACAGAACAGTGCAGAATTTTAAGCTTGATAAAACTGGGTTTCATTCTTGGCTTGGTTCTTTACTACTGTGTGACTTCAGGAAAGTTACTGAACCATTCTGATCCTCAATTTCATCCTGTGTGAAAATGCATACTTCGTAAAAGTACTGTGAAAGCTGACAACAGGTTAAAGAGTCTGATGTGTGGAAGGCCCTTAACGGAGGGTGCCTGTTATTACTCTCACATACCCAGAAACCCTCTGTGTCCCCACTGTCACTATCTTTGCCAAGGGCGTCACCTAGATGGATGCCATACCTTTTTAACTGGTCTCACTGCCTCCTTCCTCTCTCCTCCAGCTGAGACACACCAGCCTTCTAACAAACAGATCTGGAAGCATGTCTTTTCCATATTCACAGGCTGTTGATGACTCTCTTCAGCCCACAGGACATGTTCCAAGCCTCATGAAAGGACACACAGAGTCTTCATGTGCAGGGCCAAGCTGCAGTGACAGAGGCCATGACACAACCCCCCCTCAGAGGACTGGAGTCCACCCCCTAGCTGCTGGGGGAGCTGATGGCAGACAGCCATCAGCCATCAGCTGTTTTTAGAATTGCCTCAGCTAAAAAGAGCTGCCTTAACCAAGGTCATTACCCCCTGGGGGAGCCTACAGCCACTGACTAGATGAAGTGGGGGTATAAAAACCTCACCCTGTCACCCCAACTTGGGATAACTCTGAAGAGCTGACCAGCTTCACAATGCCCACGGGGACCATCTGAGGCTTCATTATGACTGCACCAAGGCCAGTTGCCCCTCTGCTCAACCCTGCTTCCCTCCTTCTGCTCCCCTCCCCAGTGCTGATCCCCAGGGCACCCCCTAGTAAGGTGCTCCCTAGTAAACCCTCTGCTTGCTAATTTCTACCTCAAAGTCTGCATCCTAAGAAACCAACTTGTAACATAGGCTACCTCTCTCGATTTGTGCCCCACCTCTCCTGTCTGGCATGTGTCAAATATCTTTCCTTCTCCAGCTCTCCGCTGTCGCTCATGCTCTTCACCCTTTCCAGAGGTCCCTTGAAACTGGAAGCCTAGAGAGCTCTTGCTCCTCCAGCAGCTTCAGAATGAATGGCACCTCCTCTGAGAAGCCTCTCCTGATTGTCCCAGGCAGAGTTAAGTTCTGGGTCTGCAAGGCCTGTTTGTGTCTCTGTACAGTGCTAATTAAGTCTTAATTGCCAATTTAGCCATCTGCTTCCTACACCAGCTGTGAGCACCTTCTTCTCAGTGCCCAAACCAGGTTCTGGTATGTGGCAGGAGCTTAGCAAAGTTCTGTTTAATATGTGAAAATCCCACCATGCCTAGTGCTAGGCACCTAATGAACACTTGATAAGGTTGTTGTTAATTTCACTGTTGGGAGAACTCAGAGACATTTGGAAGCTCCTTGCCTTGATGTAGACTTGCAGGAAATCTCATGCTCTGTGCTCAGTGGCACACCCAATTACACCCCTTACTGCTCTGCATTGAAACAGGCTGGGTGCATCTATCTCCCCCACTAGCGTATATCTTCCTGCAGGAAAGGTCTGTGCCTTACACACCCCTTCCCTGTGTCTGCTATTCTGCGCAGCATGCTAAAGGTTGTTAGAAAGAATAAGGAAGGAAAGAGGTTTTGGAAATTATAGTGTAAGTAACATGCACTGAGTGTTTACTGTGTGCCTGGCAATGTTCTAAGAGCTTCATGACTGCTAACTATTAAACTCTTACATAATTGAACGAAATGGTACTGTTACTCTCTCCCCCTTATGAAGGAGGAAATGATGGCCCAAAGATCTGCATTAACTTGACCAAGATCCATAGTTGGCAGGTGGTGGAACCAGGATCAGAATCCTGGAAGTCAGATGCCAGAGCTGGGCCTCTGACCCACAATGCTGTTCTGACTCTTGCTATACTCTGTGGATATCTACTAAGTGAACATACATTTTCTGAGCACCTACTATGTTTCACGGTTCTAAGTGCAAAGAACACATTAGGGGAGAAATAGGAATAAAAATTCCTGTCCTCATGAATCTTACACTCTAAATGAGGTAGTTAGTCAGTAAAAAGGTAAACATAAGACTGAATATGTCAGGTGTTATTAGATGTGACAGAGAAAAATGTAAGGGGTATGTGTGTAGAATTTTGAGGGTTGCAGTTTCGTATGGAGTGGCCAGGGAAGGCCTCCTTGAGAAGGTGTCATTTGAGTGAAAAACCTTGAAGGAAGACAGGAGGGAACCTCATGTGGACATCTGGGAGAAGAGCATTTTGGAAAGAAAGCATAGCACGTGCAAAGGCCCTGCAGCAGGCATGTGCTTGTCATGCCTGAGGAACTGAGGCCAAAAAGCCTGGAAGGAAGTAAGCAAAGCAGAAGATAAGCGGGAGCAATAGCAGGGCCAGATCATGCAGGGTTTTGTAGAGCACTGCAGTGAATTTGGCTTTACCCTGGCATGTGGGGAGCAGAGGAGTAACATGACTTGGCTGAGGTCTTAATAGGATCGCTCTGTAAGCTGCACTAGGAATGGACTGAAACAGGCCAGGGAAGAAGCATGACAAACAGGCAGGAGGTTGTTGCAACCACCCCAGGGAGAAATGAGGGTGGTTTGGATGATGGGAGCTGGGAAGCGGTAAGAAGTAGCTGGACTCTGGACATAATGAAGAGAAAAGACAAGATTTCCTATGGATTAGGTGTGGGGTGTGAGAGAAAGAAAAGAATCAAGGATCACTCTGACATTTGGGGCCTCACATGGGGGAGACAAGGCTGCCTACTGAGAAAGGTGCCTTTAAAAGAACTTGTTCCAATAGAAGTTCAAGAGTTTAGCTGATATATGTGAAGTTTAAAACAGGGAGATGGGGCAAGTTCTGTAAGCCCTGATAGGATTTGGAAGCTAATAAAACAGACACACATCTGCAACATTTGTTGAGAGTTGGTGCATGCCAGGTGGGCACTGTGCAAGTTACATAATTCTCTCAAAACCTGCAAGGTATGAACTATGATTCTTCCAATGTACGATGAGGAAACTAAGACTCACAAAGTTTACATAACCTGCCCAAGGTCACACAGCAGGTAAGTGGCAGACCAGGACTCGAGCCCAGCACTGCCTGGGCCTGCACTTTTAACCCGGAAGCTCTGTGACTTCTCAACAACATCACCATTTTTGTTTCCCTTCTCTGACTTGATCCTCACAACACTAATAACTATAGTTATCAAGCATTAACTACGCTGTGTCACTGTTCTAAGTGCTTCCTATGAATCTCAGTGTTCTCGATGAGCTCATCAGTAGGCACAGAGAGGCAAAGTAACTGAGCACAGTCACACAGCCAATACAGAGGAGCAGGGATTTGGACTCAAAAGTCTGACGTCATGGCCCACATTCTTCCTCATTACATTGGTTAAATGACATGGAGCCACTGAAGGATTCTAAGTAGAAGAGTGACATGATACGAGGTAAAAAGTTCCCATTGGCTGCTGTGGTTGATGAGAGACTGCAGGAGGCCATGCGCAGAAGTAGGGAGACCACTAAAGGCGGAGGTGATGCTGCCTGGAAGAGAATGGTTATGGTGGGCTGGAGAGGAGCTGCCATGTTCTGGGCAGCACTCTGCATTCATTCACTTATTCATTCACTCATTCCTTGGGTGCCCCCTTTGTGCCATTCACAGAGGCAGCTCCATTCTCTGCTGTGTGAGGCTCTATACTAGGAGCCCAGGATTGAGTGGGGTCAAGAGAGGCACGAGCCACACCCTCATGGACATCACCACCTCCCCAGGAAGGAGACAAGAAACAAGTGAGTACATGTGTATGCATTCTGAAGAAGGTCAGCTTCAATGGGGCATACATCAGAGGAACCAATCCGCTGTGTGTCCAAGCTGAGTTCTGCTAATACGGGGCTGCAGGAACCCAATGAGAGAGTCCCTTCCTCAGGGGACAGCATGTCTGACCTTAAAGTTAGAAAAGGAGTGAACGAGCACTCAGAGTAGCTGAGTAGCCAGAGTACACGTGGTACTCTATGTCTGTACCAAAGGGCACAGCTGGAGGATTTGATGGGGAGGTGGGAACCAAGGCTTGGGGTCAGGGAAGGAGGGCCTCTGATGGATGCTCGCCATGGGTCTGCTTTTTTATGTATCAAACTCTTTTCTGCTCCATGCACCCCCACCCCCATTTCCCTAGAAAAACCTTAGGTTCTCCTCCTAGAAATCCAAGCTTAGACACCCTGTCAATAATATTCAGTCTACAAAACTTTCTGTCAATTAAATTTCATGCATGTCTATGAAAGACAGTCTCTGGCTTAAAGGATATTAAGTTTGTGAGGTGACCCATTTGTAAATTCCTGTGTGAACCAAGGGGTGTCACATCCTCTCCCTGGCTCAGTAACTGCACCTATTACATGGATGGGAGGCCTGATGAGATCAAATGTCACCTCTAGAGCTCAAGGCCCAGTTTCCTTCTTCTAATCTCAGAGTAATAGTAACAGTAATGTTTGCATGTAGCATGGCATGGTGGCTTGCAACATTCTCACACACATATGTACTCTGCATACTATACTCCTTTCAACAACACCCTATGAGGTATAAACTGCCCAGGAGACATGAATGCACATGTCCACCATGGACAAGAATATTCACAGCAGCTCCACATTATAAGCAACCCCAGTCCCATCAATAGTAGAATGACTAAACAAATATTTGTACAACAGAACAGTGCACCATAGTAGAAAAGAACTTCTGTGATAATGACACATGAATGTCAAAGATATTAAGAGAAAAAAAAAAAACATAAAAGAATTTTTCCCATGATTACATCATATAAGTTTTAAAAAGAGGCCACACAAACATCAAATGATACAGACTAGAAAACCAATCACCTCTTAGTGGGGTATTGACTGGGAAGGCGCATGAGGGAAGCTTCCTGATGGTGATAATCCTCCACATCTTGATTTGGGTAGTTATCACTGAAGTACATACTTATGTAAAAATTCATTGAGCTCTACAGTTAAGATTAATGTAGTTTGCTTTATGTATGTTATGCATTAAAGAATAAATTTTTAAAAATCCTATGAGATGAGTGTTAATTAACAGAAGGAGAAAATCAGATGGTTGTGATGGTCTCAAAATAATACAAAAGCTTTGTTGATGCAAGCTATTAATGTTGTCCTTTATACACCAAATCTCATTAGGTTTTCTATATACATTGACGACTTGGTATGTGAGTAATAGACCTGTCCCCCTTCCCAACCAACCCTGAATGAGCAAGATTCCCTTGGTATATGATCTCAGAGAACTGTGTTCATTTTCCTCAGAGCATTTACCTAAGTATAAAGTAGCACACCATTATGCTGATTATTTAATTAATGTCAGTCTGCCCCACTGGGCTGTAAAATCTGGGATGATGTCTGATTTTACTCACTACAATCTTCAACATCTAGGTAAGTGCCTATGGTGTGGATTGTGCTCAATAAATACGTTTTCAGTGAATGATGGCAACTAGTAATAAACTGAGAATTCTATATATGGAATGTATAGTGAGGCTTTTACCTTTATTTTTTCTAATCTTTAAAACATGGGGAAAAATCTGAAAAAGGATCAAAGAACATAGCACATGTGAAGTCAGAAGGCAAAGCCTGACTCTAATTAAGGACACTGAAACCATATAGATTGCATTCTGGTTACAGTTAAATTAAGCTAGATCTTAGTAAGAAAATTTTAACTCGAAAATCCCCAGATGTTTGGAAATTTAAAAATATACTTCTCAAAAATTCATGAGTCAAAGTGGAAATTACCATGGAAATCGTAAAGTAACTTAAACTGAATAATAATGAAAATATGATGTATTAAAACTGGTATGGGAGGAGAGGGCTCAAGATGGTGGCACAGGAAACTCCTGAGCTCACCTCCTCCCATGGACACAACACACCTAACACTAAATATGGAATAATTCCCTCTGAAGGGGACATAGAAACCAGATGAACAGAGCCTCCAGCACAAAGGCAGACCAAAATGGGTAGAAGAGGCAGAGATACAGTTGTGCTAAGGAAAAAAACCACACCGTAGGCCCAGAATTCCATGGCTAGGAGGGATCTCTATGGTATTGAACTTTTCCCTGAGGAGTGAGAGTTTCGAGCTCCATAGCAGGCACCCAAGCCCTTAGATCCTGCACAAAAAAAGACAAACCCTCAAAACAACTGGCTTTGAAAACCAGTGGGGAATATGCCCAGGAAAACTACAGAACAGAAGGATAGGAAACCCTGCTTTTAAAGGGATGGTACACAGACTCACTCAACCTGGAAACCAGATCAAAATATACTTAGGGCATAGCTGAGGAAGACCTATCTACTAATCATGGAGTGCCTGCTAAAGAGGCAGGAAGCAGGTGGGCCTCTCCCCATGGACTGAGACTCTGGAGGTAGCCATTTTGGCAGCCACTTTTGCTATCTCACTGTGGCTTGCTGATCTTGGAACTGGCAGATGCCATTTCCAAATCCTCCCTCTAGACTGCAAATACCTGCTGAGAGCTCGGCATGACCTTGTGCGTTGGCCAGGCCTTGCAGCCAACAGGATGATAACCCTGCACACCAGCATGCCTGTAGCAGTCACAGCTGGGCCTTGCAGTCAGCCAGGTCATGGGCCACCCCTGCCCACCAGCATACCCACAGCAAGCAAGACTCCACCACAACCGGAGGGCTCATGTGGTCCACACAAGGGACATGCTTGGAGCACCTTGCTCTGGTGGACAGAGGGGATGGTGCTTCTGGGCCCTACAGGACATCTCCTACATAAGACCATCCCTTCTAGACTGGAAGATGTAGCTGAAATACCTAAAACATAAAAATACAGTAAAATGGGTCAACAAAGAAATTAAAAGAGGAATTCAAAAAAATACCTTGAGAAAAATGAAAGAGAGAACACAACATTCCAAAATCTATGGGACTCAGCAAAAGCAGTTCTAAGAGGGATGTTTACAGCAATACAAGCCCATCTCAATGAATAAGAAAAATCTCAAAAAACACTCTAAACTTAAAACTCAAGAAAAAATTGAAGAAAAAGAAGAACAAACAAAGCCCATAGAAAGAAGGAAATAATAAAGATCAAAGTGTAAATAAATGAAATAGAGACTAAAAGAAAAAAAGAAACAAGAGAAAAGATTAGTGAAACTAAGAGCTGGTTAAAATAATAAACAAAACAATAAACAAAATTTACAAACTTTAGCCAGACTCATTATGAAAAAAGAGAGAGGGCCCCAAAAAATAAAATAAGAAATAAAAGAGGAGTTACAACCAATACCACAGAAATACAAAGAATCATGAGACTGCTATGAACAATTATATGGCAACAAGTTGGACAACCTAGAAAAAAATGGATAAATTCCTAGAAACACACAATCTTCCAAGACTCAGGAAGAAATAGAAAATTTGAACAGATTGATTACTAGTAATGAAACTGAATTAGTAATTTTAAAACTCCTAAGTTCAGGGCCAGATGGCTTCACAGGTGAATTCTACCAAACATTTAAAAAAGAGTTAATACCTATCCTTCTCAAACTATTCCAAAAAATTTAAGAATAGGAATACTTACAAACCTATTCTATGAATCCAGCATTACCTTGATATCAAAACCGGACAAAACACTATAAAAAAAGGAAAATACAGGTCTGTATCTTGATGAATATAGATGCAAAAGTACTCTTCAACAAAATATTAGCAAACTGAATTCAAACAATACATTAAAAAGGATGACACACCATGATCAAGTGGGATTTGTTCTAGAGATGCAAGGATGGTTTAATATCTGTAACTCAAACAATGTGATCTATGACACTAAAAAACGAAGGATAAAAATTGTATGGCCATCTCAATAGATGAAGAAAAAGCATTTAACAAAATTGAATATCCATTTATGATAAAAAAAAAAAACCTCTCAACAAAGTGGGTATAGAGGGGACATACCTCAACATAATAAAGGTCATATATGACAAGCCCACAACTAACATCTTATTCAATGGTGAATAGCTGGAAGCTTTTTTCCTAAGATCAGGAACAAGAGAAGGATGCCCACTCTTGCCATTTCATTCAACATAGCATTAGAAATCTCAGCAATAATAATAACAATAGCAACAACAACAATAATAATAAAAAGAAATCCTAGCCAGAGCAATTAGGCAAGGAAAAGAAATAAAAGGCATCCAGATTGGAAAGGAAGACGTTAAACCATCACTATGTGCAGATGGCATAATTGTACATGTAAAAAACCTTAAGCATCCACCAAAAAACTATTAGAACAGGGTACAAAATCAATATGCAGAAATCAGTTGCACTTCTACACACTAACAATGAATTCTCAGAGAGAAAAATTGAGAAAACAGTTTCATTTACAATTACATAACAAAGAATGAAATATGTAGGAATAAATTTAACCCAGAAGATAAAAGACCTGTACTTTGAAAACTGTAAGACATTGATGAAAGAAATTGAAGATGACACAAACAAATGGAATGATACACCATAGCCATGGATTAGAAGAATTAACATTGTTAAAATGTCCATACTACCCAAAGCAATCTACAGATTCCATGCAATTCCTATCAAAACACCAATGACATTTTTACAGAACTAGAATATACAACCCTAAAATTTGTATGAGACCACAAAAGACCCCAAATAGCCAAAGTATTCTTGAGAAAGAAGAACAGAGTGGAGGTATCATGACCCCAGATTTCAAACGATCCTACAAGCTATAGTAACCAAAACAGTATGGTACTGACACAAAAATAGACATACAGATCAATAGAACAGAATAGACAGTCCAGAAATAAACCCCTGCTTATATAGTCAATTAATATATGACAAAGGAGGCAATAATATACAGTGGAGAAAAGATAGTCTCTTCAATAAATGGTCCTGGGAAAACTAGATAGCTACATGCTAAAGAATAAAACTGGACCACTTTCTTATACATATAGAAAAATTAAACCAAAATGAATTAGTGACTTAAATGTAAGACCCCAAATCATAAAATTCCTGGAAGAAAACAGGCAGTAATATCTTAGTGATTTTTTTTTTTTTTTTGGATCTATCTTCTCAGACAAGGAGAACAAAAGCAAAAATAAACAACTGGAGTACATCAAACTGAAAAGCTTTTGCATAGCAAAGGAAACCACCAACAAAATGAAAAAGCAACCTGCTGAACAGGAGAAGAAATTTGCAAATTATATACTCAGTAGGGCATTAACATTCAAAATATATAAAGAACTCCTACAACTCAATATCAAAAAAATAATCTGATTAAAAAATGGGCAGAGGACCTGAACAGACATTTTTCCATGGAAGACATACAGATGGCCAACAGGCACATGAAAAGATGTTCAACATCACTAGTGATCAGGGAAATGCAAATCAAAACTACAATGAGATATCATTTCACACCTGTCATAATTACTAGTATCAAAAAGACAAGAAATAACAAGTGTTGACAAGGTTGTGGAAAAAAATGAAACTTTGTGCACTGTTGGTGGAAATGTAAATTGGTGCAGCCACTATGGGAAACAATATGTAGGTTCCTCAAAAAATTAAGAATAGAGCAACCATACAATACAGCAATTCTACTTCTAGGTATTCAGCCTAAGAAAATGAAAACACTAATTTGAAAAGACATTCACCTCTATACCAGTCACAGCATTATTTAAAATAGCTAAGATATGGAAGCAAACTAAGTGTCCATCAATACATTAATAAATAAAGATGTGGTGTATATGTGCAAGGGAATATTACTTAGCCAAAAAAAGAATGAGATCTTGCTTTTTGCAACAATATGGATGGACCTAGAGAGTGTTATGCTAAATGAAATAAGTTGGACAGAGAAAGACAAATACCATATGATCTCACTTAAATGTGGAATCTAAAAAACAAAACAAATGAACAAATGAAACAAAACAGAAACAGACTCATAGGCTATAGAGAACAAACTGATGGTTGCCAGAGAGGAGAAGGTGGCAGAATGAATAAAATAGGTGAAGGGGATTAAGAGGTTCAGTCTTCTAGTTATAAAAATACATGGGGATGTAATGTACAGCATAGTGAACATAGTCAATAATACTGTAAACAACTTTGTATCATAACAGATGATAACTAGACATTATGGTGACCATTTCATACTGCATATAAATACAGAATCACTATGTTGTACACCTGAAACTAATAAAATATTATCAATTATTCTTCAACAAAAATAATAAAATTTATGTAGTTCAGATAAAGCAATGCTTAAAAGAAAGTTACAGCCTTATGTGCATTGTTAGAAAGGGAAACAAATGCTAAAAATTAATGATATACTATACATCTAAAGAAATTAGAAAAATAACTTAAAATTACAATTATGAAATAATTTTTTAAAGTGCAGAATCAGTGAAATAGAAACAAATGCACAATATTAAAGACCAATAAAACTAAAAGTTAGTTCTTAGAAACTACATAAAATTGATGAACCCCTGGTAATACTGATTTTAAAAATAGGAAAAAAGCACAAAGAATATTAGGCACAAAGAGCCATCATTACAGATCCTTCAGATAGTAAAAATATCATAAAGAGGTTTCATAAATTAACTTGTGAAAATAAATTTGAAAATCTTAGATGAATTTAAAACTCTAGAGGAACATAGTTTACTAAAAGTAACACATGAGAAAATGGAAAATCTGAGTAGTCCTATATCTATGAAAGAAATTACTGAATTTAAATTTTTTTAAAAAGGGGAAAGAGTTGCATTCTTAAAAAAAAGAGAAACAAAAAAAAAAAAAAAGGAAAGGAAAGGAAAAAAAAACCTTTTGCCAGGTTCAGAGGATTCCAGATGAAAAAGCCCCTGCCCTTGCCCCAGAAAAACACTCAGTCTCAGAAATAAATATAGGTGGAGGAACAGGCTTAGTTTTTTGAAGTCTTTCTTCAGGTGGAGGTGGAGGGAAGGAGACTCTAAGGCCAAGGGAACAACAATACTATCCAAGAAGCAACAGCAAGTGGATGAACCCTATGTTACAAGGGTCCTGGGCACCCCAGGGGATTTCTAGGAGAGAGCATCAGAGAGGGATGTTAAGGTCAAATTTTGTAGATCTTAACAAGTTAGAATGAAGAGCCTGCAATTATTTTGATAGGTGTTTCAGAGCCAAGGAGCAGAGCAAGGAGAAGTCCTTAGGAAGACTAAGGCAAAAATAGTGGCAGAAGGATTAAAAGGAACAAATGATTAGAGAGAAAAGGGAAAGGGTGATCTGTCACCAG
>NC_138370.1:173480260-173518308 GCF_054177405.1 Leptonychotes weddellii | reverse complement strand
CCTGATTCTATCTTATTCCTGCCTCTGTTTTGCAGATGGGAAGTCCCAGGCATGGGCTAAAAATAGCTTGCCTAAGATCAGACAGATTAGAAGTGGTACTACTGGGATTTGTATCAGGTGTGGCTCCAGCCCAGGTTCTTTCTCTTTATTCTCTTCCCCTCTCCTAAAAGTGAATGAATGACATTGACAGCCTAGGGTATAGCCCATTGGCAAGTATAATAAGGACAGACAGGCTGGGAAATAGATCAGCCAAAGGACTAGGGACAAAGGAGGACACAGGGCTGAAGAAGATATACAGATGGGGCTATGCATCATCTACCTACCCAGTATCATTCTCAGAGATGATGAACACCAGCACTGACAGTTGCTACCATGGGTACAGAAGGTGATCCAGCTTCTTTCAGTGGGAACAGATAATGGGACCTTGTGCCCACGAGTTCAGTTTTACTTTCTGTAAAATGATGATTGGAACTGATTTCATAGTGTTCTTGTAAGGATCAGAGATTCCTTGTCTGGCATGTCTAGTACAGGTCCTGGCACATGGTAGATACTCACAAAATGGTTCTATTATGACCACTAATAACAAATGTCCAATAGGAATTTATGTGAGGGGGGGAAAGGATAAAGAGCAGTGATTCTGAACATAGAAAAGTAGCTCATCACAGAAACCCCTCCTTTCCTGTCTTGTTTCTAGAAGTGCCTCAGTTGAGATGTCTGAAGAGGGGGCATTGCAGCCTATAGTCACCTGGGCTAGGCTTTGCCATAGACTAGTTGGAGATCTCTGCATTGAAGACGTTCAAGGAATGTGAGCTTCCTAACATAAGCCTTAAACGTATCCATTTACAACTTGTACCTTCTCAGGGAGCTTTCATGGACATCACCCACCCTCTGCATAACCCACTGAGAAGCAGTGAGGACAGCATTATAAATCATTTTTAAAAAAGGTTTTATCTATTTGTTTGAGAGAGAGAGTGAGTGAGAGAGAGCACGAGCAAGGGGAGGGGCAGAGAGAGAGGGAGAAGCAGACTTCCTGCTGAGCACGGAGCTTGACACAGGGCTCAATCCCAGGACCCCAAGATCATGACCTGAGCCAAAGACAGATGCTTAACCAACTGAGCCACCCAGGTACCCCTGGATCATCAGTCTCATTTTATCAAATGTCACAAAACAAGTTAGTGAGAGAACGAGCCTGAGAACTCAGGTGTTCAGACCCTGGGAAACAAGGCTTTTCACCTACCTCTGTGCTTAATATCTAGATCAAAGAAAAGTGAAATCACGCTGAGAAAATTATTTTAATAAACACTACACCTATGATTTATTATGAATGTTATGTTGCTTTGGGCTTTTGCTAGCCCCTGAAGATACACACAGATATACTTCCCCTTACTTCAATAAAAGAATTGCTGCCTTAGCTCCTTGCAATTTTGTAATTAAAATTTTTTTTCTCACTTCCCCCCACTAGGCTGTAAGCTCCTTAAGAGCAAGAACCACATTTAATTGTGATCACCACTGTGTCTCTGATTTCAACACGGTGTCTGACACACAGTATCCAATGAATAGTTTTAGAAGAAAGGAAAGAAAAAGGGAGAGAGGAAGGAAGGAAGGAAAAAGGAAGGAGGGAGAGAAGGAGGAAAGGAGAGTCATTAGAGTTTGGGTTCTAGAATCAGAATGCCTGAGTTTGAATCCCATTTCTCACCAAAGGGAAACTTGGGAAAGTCACTTAATCTGTCTAAACAATCTAGACATCCAGGGACCAACCTCCAACCAGCACTGTAGATGTGCTCCACTGAATCTACCTTGCAGTGAGGACATAGGTTCAGGGGGTTTAGGAATATGCTGAGATTTTATGGTGAGGATGTGATGGATCCTGGCTCCAAAACCCATGCTCCCCCATCTCAGCCTACAGCCTCCCCAATTATGGTAGAAAACAGACAGACCCTTTTCCTGTTAACTGCACTTAGGGGAGGCAGGTTTTCCATGGTGACCAAACCTCCAGTGAGCAGAGCTGACTGCAGAATATTTGGTATGCTGTGAAGGCACCACACAATTTAACATGAAAGTCTTCGGTGACTCATTTTAGCTAAGATGGCAAAGTGCTTGCTTCTATCAGCTGGGATTAGGAAAAGGAATCAGAGTAGGACAGTCCTGGGAGCAAAATGATAGCACACAAAATAGGAGTGCCTTTATTCTTGACCATGGACAGAAACACAGTACTCATTCATGCAGATCCATCCTTTGAAATTGGATAATGAGGCTGAGGAGTCTTCAAGTGTGACGATGACATGTACTTCTTCCACCCTTCCCATCGATTACAATAAGAAACCTTTTAATTAGCTCTAATATACAGAAGTTTCATATAAATTAGAACCAGCACTCTCTTCTGTCTCCTTACTTATAAAATAAACCCATGCTCTTTGCTGCCCAAGACATCTCACACATCACACTGAATGGATCATGGGCTTGGAAGCTATGGGTTGAACTCTAATTTGGAGAAGGATGGGTCATTCATTCTATTATTCATTATCAGTCCTTGCCCTCAAGCTGCTCAAAAACTGATGGAAGCTTCAGATAGGTAAACTGGTAATTTTTATAAAGTGTGATAAGTGACATGATAGAGGGAAACCTAGGGGACTCTGAGAGTTCAGTGGAAGCAATGATGCAAACAAGAGTTAGTGGGGTTGGTGTGGGCAGTCAGGGAGGGCTTCCTGGAGGAAGTGAGGGACAGATGATGAGGAGTTGACCAGGAAAAGAAACAGAAGGCAAGGCACTTCAGGTGGAGGAGCAGCACACCCAAAGGCAAAAATTTCAGCCTTGTTACACGGCAGGATATGTGTGGGGAAGGATCAGAGCTGAAGAGAAACACAATGACCAGATCATGTGCGATCTAGAATGCCTGACTCAGGGCTTGGACTTTATCCTGTAAGAGACAGGGTGCTAGTGGATTCTTAAGGGGTGAAATAACATGAGCATGAATGTGGTTAGGTGGGTCACTGTGGAGGCATCTAGAGGTCAAACTGGAATACATTATAGTGTCTGGGACTGGGAAGGATTATAAGCTTTAGGGCTTTGATAATCTGAGAGTGTCCCATAGACATGGAGAGAAGATCATATCCCAATATCTGCAAAACTGTTAACTAAGAAGTATACTGGATAGAGCAGAGACAGTATCAGTAAAGGAGCTTCCAGTAATGCACAAAAATAAGAAAAGATTCAGAAAAGGTTATACATAATCTATATAGCTGTAGATGTTTACAAACCAACGCTGGAAAACACAATTTATGGTCACAGTCTAGGCCCTTTCCTCTATGCTAGCTTACCAATTTCATTTAATCAGTAAGCTGTCCATGATGCTTTCCTATTTGTTTTAAAGATTTTATTTATTTGAGAGAAAGAGAGTGAGTGAGAGAAAGCACGAGCAGGGGGAGGGGCAGAGAGAGAGGGAGAAACAGACTCCCCTGCTGAGCGGGGAGCCCAACACCAACAAGGGGCTCGATCCCAGGACCCCGGGATCATGACCTGAACTGAAGGTAGATGCTTAACCTACTGAGCCACCCAGGTGCCCTGATGCTTTACTGTTTTTCAGAGGAGAAAAGCAAAGCTTAGAGATGTGGCAAAGGCCACCTGCTAAGCAAGCCACAGAACCAGGACCAAGCAAAGATTGTGTGACTAGAAGTCCTGTTCTCATCCCTTATGGCATTGCCACAGGCAAAAGGACAATTTATAATAGACTGATTGCAGCAATGGCCCCAATTTGTTCATACCCCCTCTCCCCACACCATGACTCCCTACACCGACCTCCAGCCATGTGATTTGCCCCAGCCAAAGGGACAACAATACACATGAAGATGTGGGATGTGCAGCCTGCTCATGTGCGGGGGCCCACCCTCCAGGTGCTCTAACTCTGACCTGGGAGTGACCCTGAGCTAGCCAGCTGGAGGGTGGGGGACACATGGCCCAGTCGGGACCACTAGAGAAACAACCCAGTCAAGTCAGCCCCAAATTCTGACCCACAGAATCATGAGCTAAATAAATGGTAGTTGTTTTAAGCCCTAGTTGTTTTGCACAGTGTTATTCTGCAGTTACCTCCTACACACTCAGTTGCTGGTGAATCTCAGATGGTTGAATGCTCTAAACTGCCCAAGAATATAGATTTTGAGTCAAAGGAAAATCCTCCCCTGCCATTTGACATTCCAGATAAAATTTTACTTTGGAAGGAGTTTTTCCAGCAGTGTTTTGAGAAGCAATCTAGTTGTCTGACAGGGAAGGGGTGAATCCTTTCCCTCTGATTTGAGAAAATTTTATCTACTCTGCCTGGGGCTTGTTTTGCCTGCAGAGACAATGCCCAGTGGGTCATGGTTTGTGAATTATGAATCATGGATTGTAGATTGTGGATCATGGATTGTAGCTCCTGAAAAGCCCCTGGAGCCTCCGGATATGAGAGCTGTTCCAAGAGATGGACTTTTCGCTGCATGCTGACTAAACCCAAGCGAAGCTTTGCATTTTGCCCCACAGAGCTGCTTTCAAGCCCATAAGTAATTTGATTAGACTTTTTATTTCCCTAAGAATCTAAAAATCACAAGGTCTGATCACATCCCCAAATGCTGTGGTCTGTAGGATACCTGTCTCCTTCGGCATCCCCAGGGCCTGGAACACAGTGCTCAATAATTGTGGGATTCATAGAAATCACATCTGCTCCCTCAGCCTCATTTGCCTTGTGTGGAAAATAGAATATCAGTAACAATAATAATAACAACAATCACAATAATCTTTACACAGAGAAACTGTGTTTAAGAGAAATAAGTGAGATCTAAGTGTGTAAAATAACCCACACTTCAGATATACCTGGTTTCAAATTCTGATTCTCCCACTTCATACCTTTGTGACCTCAAGCAAGTCAGTTAAACATTCTATCCTCTGTTTCCTCAAATATAATGTAGAAATGGAAATACCTAGTGAACAGAATTGTTGTAGGGTTTAAAGAAAATGTGTGCAAAAGGTTAACATAAATGCAAATGAAAACCTCCATGAGATACCATCTCATACCCTTTCGGATGGCTGCCATCAAATGAGTCAGATGCATTGTTGTTGGGAATATAAAATATATAACTGCTATAGAGAACGGAATGGAGATTCTTCAAGAAATTAAAAATAGAACTACCATACAATCCAGCAATTCCACTTCTGGGTATATATTCAGAAGAACTGAAAGCAGGATCTCAAAGAGATCCACGTTTACAGCATTCACAACAGCCAAAATGTGGAATCAACACAAATGTCCATTCCTGGATGAACGAATAAACTGTGTGTGTGTGTGTACACAATATTATACGTATCAGTATATTATATATATTAGAATATATATATTAGAATACTATTCAGCCTTTAAAAGGAAGGAAATTCTGACACATGCTATAGCATGGATGAATCTTGAGGATATGTTAAGAGAAACAAGTGAGTCCCAAAAATACATATACTGTGTGAGTCCACTTATGTCAGGTCCCTAGAATAAATTCATAGAGAGGGAAAGTAGACTGGGGGTTGCCAGGGGTTGTGGGGGAGGGGGACCAGGAGTTAATGTTTAACAGGAACAGAGTTTCAATTCCAGTTTCACAAGACAAAAAGTGTTCTAGAGATTGGTTGTACAACCTTGTGAATATACTTAATAATACTGGACTTTATACTTAAAAATGGTTCAGATGGTACACTTTATGTTATTTTTTACCACGATTGGAAAATAAAAACTCTAGAGACAGTGTCTGCCTGAGTAGGTGCTCTGCAGATACTTATTAAGTGAAGAAAGGTAAGAACGCAGGAAGGCGGGAAGGACAGGAAGGAGGGAGGGCAGGAGAATTAACACTGGGATCACTTGTCACAATTCATTCACTAACCCGAATATTCCACAAACTTTTCTGAGTCTCAGCTTTGGCTCTTATTATGTATGATCTTAAAATTAATCAACTTCACTGGGACTCATTCTGACATCTTTTATACTTGGGTACCACCCAATGGCCAGAATTCTTTTGGGAACTGAGATAATTAAGGTAGAACCTTCTATAAACCACAAAATTCAGTGAAAAGCTTGCCTACAGCAGCAGCAGCTGTAGGAGGAGAAGTAAAAGCAGTCAGTGGTGGTTGCCCACTAAAAAGTACTGGTGTAAAAAGACATGGTGTTTTTACATTCATATTTTGGAAAACCTCTAAAAGAAGCTATTGAAGAGTATCCAGCATTAAAACTCATTGCATAAAAGGCTAACTATCTCCCAAATCACCAATTCAGCTAACATGAGTGACGAAATTGACCAACATAGTTTTGCAATGGTGGTCCTAGGTTTAGAAAGCAAAAGGAAAAATACCAGAATTTCTCTTTCTCACTTAGCAAAATAAGGAACATAAGATACACCAGGGTACATTGTATCTCCAGGTCCCCTTCTTTGTAACATGTGAGCTCTGGAAGAGCATCACAGCTGCCCCAGGGGCATGACTGACACCAAAAGCATGGAACATCTGCAACGCCTGAACTCCTCAGTGTAGAGGACAACATGCATCACTGAGGGCATGGGTTTTGATGTGGCCACATTAAGTCTGCATTCCAGCTCCTCTAATCACCAGCTGTGGTACATTCAACAAAGCACTTCTCATCACTTTGAGCCTCTTTTTCTCACCTGTAAAATGGGAACAAAGGGAGGTGACTTCTCAGCAATATGGCAGATGGCATATCCTGAAGACACCCACAGTATTACCGTAGCAATGCTGGAAGAAATAAGTATGTTCAAAGCTGAAGTTGCCAACACAAAGAGAGAGTTGGAAATAAGAGAGTTGGTTGAAACTAAGTCCATGGCTGCCGTGGATATACTTGCTGATCTCAGGGAAAAAAGAGGCATGTGTTTCCATCATCCCAAGGAGATTAGCCAAGGCCTTGGGTATGCAAGAACAGTTGGAAGTGAGACCCCATAAAGCCAGGCCTCTCTTAGGGCTACATTCTCAGGGTATAGCAGTATAGGAAAAAGAAACATAAAAGCTACACAGCATCCATCAGTGAAAGGAGACACAAAGAAAAATTATCTTCCTTGGCTAGGATTCTGGATGGAAGAAAGCCATCTCTAAAAATGCATAACCATACACCTGCCCTCCTATAATTTTGGCGTTCAAATGTACTCCACCCATATGATCCTGGAACCTCCCTCTATGCTCAATAAGTAAGTTAAAGTTGTCCCAAATTGTTTTCAGTCCTTGATGCCTGTCAGAACTAAGGACAAACACCTTTAGGAGGGACAAATGATAAAAAAAATTATAATTGAAATTTAAGTAAGTGTTTATAGATGAAAATAATGGGAAGTGGGGAAACAATCCCCAGATATTTTTATGAGGCTAGTTATCATCTTGATACCAAAGCCCAGATAAGGGCAGTCTCATTTATAAGCATAGTTAATGAACAATTCCTGAACTAGAAATCAAAAACAGCAGTGTATAGAAAAATAATACAAAAGGAACAAGTTCAAGAAGTGGGCAGAAGACTTCTCCAAAGAAGACATACAAATGGCCAACAGACACATGAAAAGCACTACTGGGTATTTACCCCCAAGACACAGATGTAGTGAAAAGAAGGGCCATATGCACCCCAATGTTCATCGCAGCAATGTCCGCAGCAGCCAAACTGTGGAAAGAGCCGAGATGTCCTTCAACAGACGAATGGATAAAGAAGATGTGGTCCATACATACAATGGAATATTGCTCAGCCATCAGAAAGGATGAATACCCAACTTTTACATTAACATGGATGGGACTGGAGGAGATTATGCTAAGTGAAATAAGTCAAGCAGAGAAAGTCAATTATCATATGGTTTCCCTTATTTGTGGAATATAAGGAATAGCATGGAGGACATTAGGAGAAGGAAGGGAAAAATGAAGCGGGGCAAATCGGAGGGAGAGATGAACCCTGAGAGACGATGGACTCCGAGTAACAAACTGAGGGTTTTAGAGGGGAGGGGGGTGCGGGAATGGGTTAGCCTGGTGATGGGTATTAAGGAGGGCATGTACTGCATAGAGCACTGGGTGTTATACGAAAACAATGAATCGTGGATCACCACATCAAAAACTAATGATGTATTGTATGGTGACTAACATAACATAATCAAATAAAATTTAAAAAAATATATAGTTTTAAAAAGATACACAAATATAAGACACCTAGAAATAAATTCCACAATTGACATGCAATTGTTTATGGAGAAAATTGTTTGTGGAGAAAATTATAACACTTGATGAAAGGAATTATAAAAGACATAAATAAATGGAGAGAAATAACATGTTCACAGATTCAGTAACATAAAAATGACAGGTTTCCTCAAATTAATCTATAAATTCAATGTGTTTCCTGTCAAAACTCGATAGTTTTAATGGAACTTGACAAATTGATTATAAAGTCTGTATGGAAATAACAAAGAGTGAGAATATCCAAGACAAAATTTGAAGATACACAGGATGAAAAATCTTTACCAACCAGAACCTAAAACTTACTATAAAAAGAGCTATAATTAGAAAGAGCGAGCAGTTGGTGGAGGAATAAACAGACCAGAGGAACAGACCCAAGCACATATGGAGACATGACAAGTGACAAAGGTGGCATTTGTGGATCAGTGAAGACAGATGTGAAAAAGCACAACGAACAAAGAAGATTGATACATTTACTGTATTAAAACTAAAACTTCTGGGGCGCCTGGGTGGCTCAGTCGGTTAAGCATCTGCCTTTGGCTCAGGTCGTGATCCCAGGGTCTAGGATTGAGCCCCACATTGGGCTCCCTGCTCAGCGGGGAGCCTGCTTTTCCCTCTCTCTCTGCTGCTTCCCTTGCCTGTACTCACTCTCTGTCAAATAAAGAAATAAAATCTTTAAAAAACAAACAAACAAAAACCCTGAAACTTCTCTTTGTAAAAATACATGATAAAAAAGTAAAAAAAAAACACAAAAATTAAGCTACAGACTTGAAGAATATATTTGCAGTGTTCCTGATTAACAAAAGATTCATATCCAGGTTGTGCAGAGTTCTATATGTTAATAAGGAAAAACAAAAACAATGGCCCAGAAAGAATTTTAAAGTGTAAAATGGGTATATCACAAAGGAGTAAAACTAAGAGGTCCTTCTTCAGGTAGGAAATAGAAAGTTCCAAGAGACTTCCCTCAACTCAAATGTCAAAAATAATACAGAAACACTGTAACATTGAAGCTTTTCTGAACCATGAGCAAGAGCTGAGGTGTAAAAGGAATGTGAGCTACATTCCAGAAAGTGATGAGCCAGCATAGGACAGGAAAACAGCACAGCTGTCCTCATGCCTGGCAGAACACCAGGAGAAGGAGAACCCCATCACAGATGGGAGCAGGGAGAAATTAATTAAATTTCCAAGTTCACTTTAGTGAACTTGGAACAGCCATGTGTGAGCTGGTACAATGGATTACAATCTAAGGAGCACCAGCCACAGAGCGTGTCTACATCTACCTGCCAACTGTGTCCCAGGGATTTACATCAAAGCTTTGCTCAGGGGACAGACAGCAAAGGAGGAGGGCTGAGAGGCACTTCCTCTGTGAGGCACATGGGGCCTCCTCCGAGTTCATGACAGTTGCTCGCTAAAGGTGGCAGGACAGTAAGCTGAGAGAGACAAATCACAGGCACCCCAGACAGGAGGGATGGGGGCAGGAAAAACCCCTCTGAGGCACTCAGGGTGGAGGGACATCTCCCGAGGCACAGAAGGCTTGGGGTAGCACTGGGGGAGGAAAACAACCTCCCAGGGATACAAAAAGCTAGAAACCAGGCTGTAAAGCAAAGAGAGAAATCTCCCGTGGTCCAGAAAGCTGGCAGCTCAGCTTAAGTGGAAAGAGGTTTCCAAAATCCCACCAGTGCTCAGTCTCTGAGAACAATAGAAAGGGAAGTCCTGACCCCATGGTCAAAACATTTGAAGCCAGAGGTGCACTGAGTCAAATTAAACTCTAAGAAAGCTGAGATCCCACCCAGCTAGAAATCAGATTACTTCAGTCTGTTATCTGCTAGTCTGTAAACATCCACTTTTCTGGACATAAATATTACTTAATTCTACATCTATTATTCTTGGTCAAAATCTCTTGGGATGCAATAAAATATTACAAAACACACAAAAAATTAAAAAAAAAATATTTATGGTTGAGGAAATCATCTATGGTGGCACATAAAGACCTGGCCCAGAAGGTTGATTTATCAGAGACACTTTAAAATAATTTCAACAGAGGTGACTATAAAAATTGAGCCAAATGGATGTTAGACAGAATGGATCCATCAGAAATAAAGGGCCATTAGATGGGCCTAAGAACAAACTTGATTAAAATCAGGTAATTTTAAGTCAAGGAAATAGGAAGACCCAAACTGAAACACATACACATGCAAAAACAAGGGATAGAAAAAACACCAGAAGCTTCAAGGTCAGAGGGATGACATCGGTGGATTAACATACATGTAATAGGGGTCATGGAAAAAGAGGAGAGAGAAGAAGAAGAAGGATTTGAAAGGAAAATGAATAAGAGGTTGCATGAACCCCAAGAAGGGTAAATACAATGAAACCAGGTCTAGGCACATGAGAGTCAAACATCTCAAAGCCAAAGAGAAAGAGAAGCATGGAACAGAGGGTAGGAAGCTGTACAGGATGGCAGTTAGGTACAGTAAACTCTCCCATGAATGCAGCTGACTTCTCACTAAGAACAACGGAGACCAGAAGATGGTAGAGCATGTTTAATGTGCTGGAAAAAAAACAACCACCCATAAGTCAACTGAAACCACATCCAATAAAAATATCATTCATTAAAAAAGGTAAAATAAAAACATTCCCAGAAAAATGCTGAAAGAATTAGTCTTCAGCATATCTGCATCTAAGAAATACTAAAAGAAGCTGAGCTAAAAGAAGGCTCTAGGGAAATGATACCAGATGGAAGACCAGATCTGCAAGAAGGAATGAAGAGCACCAAAAAAATGACATTTTGGTAAATATAAAATATATAAAATTTTTTTTCAAAAAAATCCACATATCTACCTGTCAATGTAATATAACACACATATTTAAAAGCCATCAACTATTTAAAATGAAATAATGACCGTGGGACTTAAGAGCACATATGGAAACAGGGGCACCTGGGTGGCTCAGTCAGTTAAGCATCTGACTCTTGATTTTGGCTCAGGTCATGATCTCAGGGTTGTGAGACTGAGCCCCATGTCAGGCTCTGTGCTTGGTGTGGAGGCTGCTTAAGATTCTCTCCCTCTCTCTTTCAGTCTCTCTCCCCCCGCTAAAAAAAAAAAAAAAAAGAGAGCATATATGGAAGCATAATAGGACAACAAAGGCCAAGGGCAGGAGGGGGTCAGTGATATCTTAATAGTGTAAGGTTGCTAATTCAGACTATAATAAAATTTGAAGGCAGACTGTGATAACTGAAAGATGTATAAATTAACCTCTAGCCATTAAAAAGAAGTCTAGGTAAAAAGTCAATACAGATGATAGAGTGGAATAAAAAACTACATTATTCAACCAGTAGAGAGCAGAAAAAGATAATAATGAATGGGATAAAGATTAAACAAATACCAAAATGGGAGACTTAAATCCAACCATATGAGTAACTACCTTAAAGGCAGATTGTACTAAATATTCCAGTCAAATGGCAGAAATTGTCAGAATGAATAACAAAGCAAAACCCAACTGCATGGTGATTATAAGAAACACACTTTAGGGGCGCCTGCGTGGCTCAGTCAGTTGGGCGTCTGACTTGGTTTCAGCTCAGATCATGATCTCAGGGTTGTGAGACTGCGTGTGGAGTCTGCTTGGGATTCTCTCCCTTTCCCTCTTACTCCCTCTTTGCCCCTTTCCCCACGCATGTGCTGTCTCTCTCTCCTTCTCTCTAAAATAAATAAATGAAATCATTAAAAAAAGAAACACTTTACATGAAAGCCAAGAAAAGTTTAAAGTAAAAGGGTAGAAAAATATGTATAATGAAAATCTCACCTTAAAATAAATGTAACATATATTTTATATCAGACAAAGCAGACTTTAAGGTAAAGAATATTACCTGAGATAAAGAAGACATTTCACAATGATAAAAGGATAAATTCTCCAAGAAAACATGGCAATTCTGAGTATGTATGCACCTAATAAAAGAGCTTCAAGATGCATGAAACAATCTGATAAAATTAAAGAGAGAAATAGACAAATTCACAAATATATGTGCAGATTTTAACAGCCTTTCTCAGTAATTTTTAAAACAAACAGACCAAAGAATCAAGAATTAAGAAGCCTTTAACAACATAATTAACTGATTTGACCTGATTGCCATTTGTAGAATGCCATGTTCAGTAGCTCAGAACACTTCTTCATTCCAAGTGCATGTGGAATATCCACCAAGATGAACCACATCATAGGCCATAAAATAAGCCTAAATAAATATCAAAGGGTTGAAATTAAATAGGCTATATTCTTTGATCATCACAGAATTGATGAGAAGGCAATAACAGAGAATTCTCTGGAAAACCATTTGCAACAACATGGATGGACCTAGAGGGCATTATGCTAAGTGAAATAAGTCCGTCAGAGAAAGACAAATACATGATTTCACTTATATGTGGGATTTAAGAAACAAATGAGCAAACAAAGGAAAAGAGTCAAACAGAAAAGACAGACTCTTAAATACAGAGAAAAAACTGGTGGTTGCCAGAGGGGAGGCAGGAAGGGGAGGGGTAAAATAAAGGGGATTAAGAGTACACTTATCATAATGAGCACTGAGTAATGTACAGAATTGTTGAATCACTACATTGTATGTCTGAAACTAATATAACCCTGTATGTTAATATACTTCAAAGAAACAAACAAATAAATAAACAATGCACCCATAGAGTCATCAACTATTCAACCCATCATATAAAGAAGAAATGACAAGGAAAAATTTAAAATACTTTGAACTAAATGAAATGAAAAATAACACATTATTTTGTGTAGCTAAAGCAGTGTCTAGAGGGAAATATACAACCTCAAATCCTTGTACTAGAAAAGACAAAAGGTGTGAAATCCATGCTGTTTCCACCTGAAGAAGCTAGAAAGAAGGAGCCAATTAAATCCAACATAAGGAGGAGAAAGGAAATAATAAAATAAAATTAAAAGAAACAATTAAATAGAAAGGAGACAAAATAGAGAAAACAAGTCAAAAGATCTTTATTTGAAATGATTAATAAAACTGAAACATTCCTAGCAACATTGATCCAGAAGCGGAAAGGGACAGAAAGTGGAAGTTACCACCAAGAAGTAAAGAGGGAGGGCGCCTGGGTGGCTCAGTCGGTTAAGCGTCTGCCTTCGGCTCAGGTCATGATCCCAGTGTCCTGGGATCGAGCCCCACATTGAGCTTCCTGCTCAGTGGAGAGTCTGCTTCTCCCTCTCCCTCTGCCTGTCTCTCTGCCTGCCTGTGCTCTCTCTCTGTCAAATAAATAAATAAAATCTTTAAAAAAAAAAAGAATTAAAGAGGGAATACTACAGGTCCTAAAAACATTTAAAAAGGTAAGGGAATATTATGAACAACTTTATGCCAATAAGTTTGACAACTTGGATAAAATAGGCATATTTCTTTTTTTTAATTTAATTTAATTTTATTATGTTAGTCAACATACAATATTAAAAATACAACTTACCACAACTGACACAAGAAGAAATGGAAAATCTCCATAAATAAATTTATTTTTTAATTTAAAAAAATCCTGCAAAGAAATTTCTAGGACTAGATGGCTTCACAGGTAAATCTGAACAAATATTTATGGAAGACACAATACTAGTCCTCCACAAATTCTTCAGTAACCAAAGGAGGAGGCATTTCTAAATTCATTTTATGAGGCCAGCATAACTTGGGTATCAGAACTTTAAAAAGATATTAAAAGACAAGAAATTACTGATAAATATCCACATGAACATAGATACAAAAATACTTAAATAATGTTTGGAAATTGAATCTAGCAAAAAGGATAATATACCAAGACCAAGTGTGGTTTTCCTAGTAATGCAGGGGTTTTTTTAACATTCAAATTCTAATCAATGTAACTCACCATATTATTAGGCTAAAATAGAAAAGCTATATGACCATCTCAATACATGCAGAAAAAAATATTTGTCAAAATTCAATATACAGTCCTGATCTCCACAAAGGAGCAGAAGGGACAATCCTCAATCTGATGAAATGCATCCATGAAAAACCTATGGCTGATATCATTCTTAAGGGTGCAACACTGAATGTTTCCCCTAATATCAAAAACAAGGCAAAGATGTCTGCTATTACCACTTCTATTCAACACTGCACTGAGTATTCTAGCCCATCCAAAAGGGCAAAATATCATCACCTCCACTATGACTACTACAGTAAAATTTAAAAACACACAGACTGGGGAAAAAATAGTAAATTGTCCTCAGTGACAGATGACATGTATGTAGAAAACCATATAGAAATTACAAAGAATGCAAACACTAGAACTAACACGTTAATTTAGCAAGCCTGTAAGATACCAGGACATTATTCAAATGTCAGTGTATTCCATATACTAGCAACCAACGATTGAAAGTGAAAGATAAGATGACATAATTACAATTTTAAAAACATGAAAATAGGAATAAATTATGAAAAGATGTGCAAGGTCTCTTTCCCAAAACTACCAAAAAATACTGAAAAAAAATTAAAGAAAGTCTAAATAAATGGAGAGATACAACATTTTCGTGGACTGAAAGGCTCAATGTTAGCAAAATGATGCATGGATTTTACTCAATCCCAGCATATATAAAGGACTTCTACAAATCAACAAAAACAAAAGATCACAAGTAATGGTTGAATGCAATTTAAAACAGTAACAAAATATTTCACACTATCACATTGGCAAAAAAAATTTTGACAATAGCATGTGTTGACAAGAATGTGGAGCAACAGGAACTAAGCATTCTAGAAGTAATACAAACTGGTAAAACCACTTTGGAGGCAACTGGCATTATCAGATAATGTTAAATGCTGCTGTACTATAGGACCTAGCAATCTTATTTTCTGTCATAAACATATAAACATAGAGAAACACTAATTCACACAACACACACAAGCAGCATGTATTAAGTTCATAATGGCATTACTTGTAATAACAGAAAACTGGAAACAACGCAAGTATTCTCCAGTAGGAGAATGGATATATATGTCATGATATTTTCATATGACAAGATCTTTATAGCAATAAAAATGAATAAACCTCCAAACACAAAACAACAACAAAGCAAGTTGAAAAAGTTTCCTACTGGGCGCCTGGGTGGCTCAGTTGGTTAAGCGACTGCCTTCAGCTCAGGTCATGATCCTGGAGTCCTGGGATCGAGTCCCACATCAGGCTCCCTGCTCAGCAGGGAGTCTGCTTCTCCCTCTGACCCTCCTCCCTCTCATGCTCTCTGTCTCTCATTCTCTCTCTTGCAAATAAATAAAATCTTAAAAAAAAAAATTAAAAAAAAAGAAAAAGTTTCCTACTTATGTTACATTTATGTAACATTTAAAAATATGCAACCATACCACATGTTGCTTAGTGATACTTCTACACATAGAAAAGTAATATAAACTTTACAGTTGGGTGGCTCTTTGATCATGTTTCAATCTGCCATCCTCAATGATTTCTTAAGGAAGGTGAAGGGGATACTAGTGCTTGTTTTGTTTTGTTTTGTTTTGATTTTGTAAGTCTGAATTGGAATAATGATACATTTCTTGCAGTATTTTTTCAAGTTTAAGGAAGAGAATATACGAAAAAGCACATGGCACACATAAGTACTCAATAGATATTTGTTGGTTGGATAATTGAGTCTTAGAAATAACTACAAATTAAGACTTTCAGGATAAAAATTTCTGCAATTCATCTTTTAATAAGGTTAACATGTTAAAATCTATGATAAGTATAAAAAGATGATTGCTTACTTATTATAGGTAAAATTATGAGATAGGAATTAATTTGATTATTTGAGCCAAGAGATGTTTAAGAGCTAAGCAAAATTTCTCCACTTCATTTTTTTCCCCTGTTTCTTGATGGATATAGTTACAAATTAACTTAATTTTCTTAAAATTCAAGTATAATTCACATACAGGGTTATATTTCATGTGTACAATATAATGATTCAACAATTCTATACATTACTCAGTGCTCATCATAGTAAATGTACTCTTCATCCCCTTCACCTATTTAACCCATCCCCCCACCCACCTCCCCTCTGGTAAACATCAGTTTGTTCTCTGTATTTAAGAGGCTGTTTTCTTGTTTGTCTCTCTTTTTTTTCTTTGTTCATTTGTTTCATTTCTTAAATTCCTGGATAAAGAAGATGTATATGTATACATAATGGAATATTACTTAGCCACAAAATGAAACAAAACAGAGGATCATAGGGGAAGGAAGGGAAAAAAAATAAAACAAAATCAGAGAGGGATACAAACTATAAGAGACTCTTAACTCTTAGTAAACTGAGGGTTGCTGGGCAGATGGGGTAACTGGGTGATGGGCATTAAGGAGGGTTGCTGGGCGGATGGAGTAACTGGGTGACAGGCATGATGTAATGGATGTAATAAGCAATGGGTGTTATATAAGACTGATGAATCACTGAACTCTACCTCTGAAACTAATAATACACTATATGTTAATTAACTGAATTTAAGTAAAATAAAATTTTAAAAAATTAAAAGAAAATGAATGAAATCTTGCCATTTGCAAAAACATGGATGGATCTAGGGTATAACGTTAAGTGAAATAAGTCAGTCAGAGAAAGACAAATACCATATGATTTCACAAATTAACTTTTTTAATCTCATTATTTGCAAATTTCAATAAAGTGTCATTCTCACAAATAATATAACCCAATCCCTGACTTGACGCATTTTGCAAATAAATAGCCTAAGAGAACTTACAGTTAAAAATGGAAGTTAGCAGTCTTGCTAACCAGCCTCCCACTTAAGGCAGAAACTCACTGTCTGATGGTCATCTAGCCCACAGTTAAAGTCCTCCAGATATGGAAAGCCCACTCCCACCTCATCAGCCTATTCGTTCTCTGAGCACATATACCTGAGAGAAGCTTCTTGCTTCATCTGAGAAGAAAGATGCCTCCTTATAGCAGAATATCATCATTGCTTCTGGTTTCATTCATTCACTTACACCCTTACTTACTCACTCCTTATTCACCCACATATTCAAAAACATCTATGAGAGGCTATGCTGGAATCACTGCTCCAGCCACTAAAGTAGGTGAGCCATGGCTCCTGTCTCCAGCGAGCTTCTGGTCTATCAGGTTGCAGAGAAGTAGACAATTGCAATGCCACCTGCTAAGTGCTGTGAAGGAGATGAAACACAGATCGAGATGTGGGCACAAATCAATTGGGCAGCCTCAGGGAAAGCAAGCCTCCAGGAGGAGGTGAAGAGTGGGGAGGTTCACCTTACAGAGAATGGGGAGTCCAGACAAAGGGAACAGACAAGAGAAAGTTATGGAGGTGTGAAAGAGCACAACGCACTGGAACAGACTATGTCGTTCATATTGCTGGGACCAGATGTACAGTTGGGGAGTGAAGTTGAAGAAGAAGAGAACAGAGTCTAACCTTCAGTGTAACCCAAAAAAGAAAACCCTGCCTCTGATTTATTATAGCCATATAAATAAAGTTTGATAGTCAACACCCAACTTTCTTTAAGCTATAGAATAACATTTATTTTGTAACCCATTTCATATTAAACATTTTAAATAGGTATGCATATATGTATACAGAAAAAGGTCGATAATTATAAAATGATCTCTTAACAGTGATTATTTCCTAGGGACTCAATTACATGGTAATTTTGATTTCTACTTTGTGTATTTCTTTGTTATATATTTTGTATATATTATATATATTATATTTTTATTATATATTATATATTTTGTATACACTTTTTAAGTTTTTCTTTTTTTTTTTAAATTTTATTATGTTATGTTAGTCACCATACAATACATCATTAGTTTTTGATGTGGTGATCCACGATCCATTGTTTTCATATAACACCCAATGCTCCATGCAGTATGTGCCCTCCTTAATACCCATCACTGGGCTAACCAATCCCCCCTCCTCCCTCCCCTCTAAAACCCTGTTTGTTTCTCAGAGTCCATAGTCTCTCATGGTTCATCTCTCCCTCCGATTTCCACCCCACTTCATTTTTCCCTTCCTTCTCCTAATGTCCTCCATGCTATTCCTTATGTTCCACAAATAAATGAAACCATATGATAATTGACTTTCTCTGCTTGACTTATTTCACTTAGCATAATCTCCTCCAGTCCCATCCATGTTGATGTAAAAGTTAGGTATTCCTCCTTTCTGATGGCTGAGTAATATTCCGTTGTGTATATGGACCACATCTTCTTTATCCATTCATCTGTTGAAGGGCATCTCGGCTCTTTCCACAGTTTGGCTATTGTAGACATTGCTGCTATGAACACTGGGGTTTGTTGTTATTTCTTTTTTTTAAATTTTATTTTATTATGTTATGTTAGTCACCGTACAATACATCATTAGTTTTTGATGTGGTGATCCACGATTCATTGTTTTCATATAACACCCAGTACTCCATGTAGTACATGCCTTCCTTAATACCCATCACCGGGCTAACCCATCCCCCCACTCCCCTCCCCTCTAAAACCCTTAGTTTGTTTCTCAGAGTCCATAGTCTCTCATGGTTCATCTCTCCCTCTGATTTTTTTTACATGTTAACAGAAATTGAAGATTTTTATTAAAAAAAACTATCTTCCAAAATAAAACAATGTAGTGAAAAGATTGGATCTTTTCAACATTTTGCATTTTTGCAAGTTGCTTTCTTGTCTGTCTCTTAGAAGATCACTGGATCTTCTTGAGACTTTCACATCTCCTTGTATTTCATTTGTTATTTTGGTTGAAGTATTTGAAAAAATCCAGCTTAACATAAATACATATGAATATTAAAAATTATCTTTCAGATAATTGAGGATGTTCACCTATGATATTAAATAAACTATACAATTGGATATACTTTTTAAAAATCTGAGTATAGTTGACACACAATGTTACATTAGTTTCAGGTGTGCAACATAGTGATTCAGCTTCTCTATATGTTACCTGTGCCCACCACGAGTGTGGATGCCACATGTCACCATACAACGTTATTACAGTATCATTGACTCTGTTCCCTGTGCTGGGCCTTTTGTTCCCATGATTTATTCATTCTATAACCTGAAGCCTGTGTCTCCCACTCCCCTTCATCCATCTAGTCCCTCCGCCCCCACCTCCCCTCTGGCAACCATCATTGTGTTCTCTGTATTATGGGCCTATTTCTGGTTTTTGTTCATTTGTTCATTTGTTTTATTTTTTAGATTCCACAAATGAGTGAAATCATAATGGTAATTGTCTTTTTAACTTGCCTTTGAGTCTTCTTCCCACAACACCTGCATCACTCCTCTGGACAGCCTGAGAATGGGTGCCACCGGCAGGCTCAACCCTGCCTGGCACCTGAGTGGGCAGGACATCTCTGCACATGCTTAGCATCTCCATCTGAAGAGCCCCAAAATCAGTCTCTCTCTCCAGACCTCCTATCTCCAGAATGCTTAGCAGGACTCAGAGCCTGGTACTTCATTATGGCCATACTTCCCCACAGAGCTGAATCCTGTTACCCATAACCATCCCCCTATCCTCAGACTACAAGCCCGGTACTACCAGTAGAGGATACATCATCTGGAAAGATACAGTGCTGCCCTCCTGCCTCTGTCAGTCACTTGACATTTGTCCTCTGGTAAACCTAACCTTAACCCCAACTCACTCCAATCCATTATTCACCCAGCAGCCAGAGAAAGTTTTTTAAAGGCAAATATGATCTTCTCTCTTTGCTAGTTAAAACCTTCCAATGGTATCCCAGAATAAAATCCAGACACCTGTCCCTGCTCACTTCTCCTCTATCTCTCCCTCTCCCTGTCTTCAGTGCTTGGCTTCAGTAACACCAATCCTTCATTACGCTCTCATTTTGGGTCTTTCACATGCTGTTCTTGAAGCGTAAAATATACTCACACCCCAAAATGCCTTCTTTGATTAATCTCTATCCCTCATCCTTCAAGACTAAGGATAAACATCATGTTTTCTAAATACCTCCAACACTTCCCACAAAGCATTAAGCAGTTCCTTCTCTTTTTCCATAGTATCTTTATCATTTTCTGTTGTAGCACTTAATTTATTCCTTATAATTAATCACTCATCCATACTCCCCACTAGGCTTTGAACTTCTTGAGATCAGGGACACTGGCATATTCCTATCTGCATCCTATGATGCTGGCACAATCCCTGGCATACATTTAGAGCTGAGTACATACTTGTCAAATGAATGAATAAATGAGTGAGTGATTTATCATGGCCTCCTTCTAGATGCTACCTCCTTCCACTTAAGTCATGCCTGAATCTATGACATCCAGTGGACACTCACTGGGCACCACCAGGACCAGTGATGGACGTGTGTCCATTTCCCCAACCCCATCCCACCCAGGCTTGCCTTCCTCCCCTCACACTGGCCTGAGAGTCACTCTACCCACAGACCACGTGTTCTGGTCATCTCCATCCCACTACTATGCCATCTGACTTGCCTCAGTCTCCCCTTACTAAAAGAGATGATTCAATTCCTTAAACATAATTTATGGCCCCTTGTCACACTTTATCTCCCTTCAGTGCAATGTCCTAACATGAAGCTCCCTAGGGTTGACCCCATTCCTTCCATGATGGTCTGTACAGAGCAAAACCCTGAGACCTTGATTTGTTTGCTACTTCTCTACCCCTTCCCTGGAGGCCTGATGCCTGCCTCCTCTGTGCACAGGTATGAACCCTTACAATGCCTCCTGTAGACATCAACTACAAATATGTGCTAACCTGTCTGCTGACCTGTCTGCATCCATCACTAGACAAGGCTCCTTAATTTAATACTCAGCCAAGAAGGCTTGTTGAGTGCTGGCCTCACCATGGCAGGTAGGGCTCACATGTAGTTCCTCTGTCTCCAGAAGGTCACCAGTGCCTGACAGGAGGAGATGTCAGAACATGTGTACTCAGTGAATGAATCAATAAGCACCTCCTGGGCAATGACTGCGTGTGGCAATGTTTTTACAGAATTAAATGTTTTCTGAACTATTTCCAAGTCAGGTCTTCCCACCATTTTCTGGGCAATTAATTGCTTGGTTCTAAATGCTGAACTTTATATTTATTACAATGAAATTACCAGGTTTGAACCTAGGATTTAAGTCAAAACAGACACAAGTAAATCTCGATTTTTCTATCCACAGTTTTAAAAATCCCTTTAAAAAGGATGTCACTCAAAACTTCTTAGGGCGTTGAATTATGGTCCCCCAAAACACATGTCCATGTGAAATCTGTGAATGTGAATGCATTTGGAAAGAAGAGTGCTTGCAGATGTAATTAAGTGAAGGATCTCATGGTGAGATCATCCTGAACGAGGGTGGGCTCAAAATCCAATGAAGTATCTTCATGAGAGACAAAAAAGAAGAAAAGAAACGACATGGCCATGGAAATACAGAGGCAAAGATGGGGCGATACGGCCATGAGCCCAGGAGCACCTGGAGCCCCAGAAGCTGGGAGAGGCAGGAGAGAGCCTCCCGTGGAGTCTCAGAGGGAGCACAGATGTGCTGACCCCTTGATTTCAGACTCTGCCCTCTGCAACTATATGAGAAACGTATCTGTTGTTTTGCCACATCCAGCATGTGGTGTGGTGGCCACAGGAAACCAGTCCAATGTTTTGTGCTTCCTTCCATGTTTCTATCAAAGAATCACACAATCACAGAATGTGAGCTTAAAAAACCTTGGATATTTTTAAATTAAACTCTTTCCTTTTTTAATTCTTTACTTAATTTAGTTAACATATACTGTATTATTAGTTTCAGGGGTAGAATTTAGTGATTCATCAGTTGCATATAACACCCAGTGCTCATGACATCATGTGCCCTCCTTAATGCCCATCGCCCCATTACCCGTTCCCCCCACACCCTCCCCTCCAGCAACCCTCAGTTTGTTTCCTAGAGTTAAGTGTCTCTTGTGGTTTGCCTCCCTCTCTAATTTCATCTTATATTATTTTTCCTTCCCTTCCCCTATGTTCATCTGTTTTGTGTCTTAAATTTCACATGAATGAAATCACATGGTATTTGTCTTTCTCTGACTTATTTCACTTAGTGCAGTACCCTCTAGTTCCATCCATATCGTTGCAAAAGGCAAGATTTCATTCTTTTTGATGGCTGAGTAATATTCCATATTACTTCTTGAGATCAGGCACACACCACACACACACACACACACACACACACACACACGCACACCCCACTTCTTCTTTATCCATTCATCTGATGGAAATTTGGGCTTTTCCATAGTTTGGCTATCGTGGACATTGCTGCTGTAAACATTGGGTGCAGGTGCCCTTCCAAATAACTATGTTTGTATAGGATAAATATGTAGAAGTGCAATTGCTGGGTCATAGGGTAGCTCTAGTTTTAACTTCTTGAGGAACCTCTATACTGTTTTCCAGAGTGGCTGTGCCAGCTTGCATTCCCACTAACAGTGTAAGAGGGTTCCCCTTTCTCTGCATCCTTGCCAACATCTGTTGTTTCCTGACTTGTTCATTTTAGCCATTCTGACCGGTGTGAGGTGGAATCTCATTGTGGTTTTGATTTGTATTTCCCTCATCCTGAGCGATGTTGAACATTTCTTCATTTGTCTGTTGGCCATTTGTATGTCCTCTTTGGAGAAATGTCTGTTCATGTCTTCTGCTCGTTTCTTGACTGGATTTTTTGTTTTTGGGGGGTTGAGTTTGAGAAGTTCTTTATAGATTTTGGGTACTAGCCCTTTATCTGATAAGACACTTGCAAATACCTTCTCCCATTGTGTAGGTTGTCTTTTGGTTTTGTTGACCGTTTCCTTTGCTGTGCAAAAGCTTTTTGTCTTGATGAAGTCCCAATAGTTCATTTTTGCCCCTGCTTCCCTTGCCTTTGGAGATGTGTCTAGCAAGAAGTTGCTGTGGCTGAGGTTGAAGAGGTTGCTGCCTGTGTTCTCCTCTAGGATTTGGAAGGATTCCTATCTCACATCTAGGTCTTTCATCCATTTTGAGTTTATCTTTGTGTATGGTGTAAGAGAATAGTGCAGTTTCATTCTTCTGCATGTGGCTGTCCAATTTTCCCAGCACCATTTGTTGAAGAGACTGTCTTTTTCCCATTGGATATTGTTTGCTGTTTTGTCAAAGATTAACCGACCATAGAGTTGAGGGTCCATTTCTGGGTTCTCTATTCTGTTCCATTGATCTATGTGTCTATTTTTGTGCCAGTACCATACTGTCTTGATGACTACAGCTTTGTAATAGAGCTTGAAGTCCGGAATTGTGATGCCTCTGGCTTTGGTTTTCTTTTTTTTTTTTTTAAATTTTATTATTGAAATATAGTTGACATACAGTGCAATATTAGTGTACAACATAGGGATTTGACAAATCTATACATTACAAAATGATCACCATGGTAAGTATAGTTATTATGTCACCAAAGTTATTTGGTTTTCTTTTATAACATTCCTTTGGCTATTTGAGGTCTTTTCTGGCTCCACACAAATTTTAGGATTATTTGTTCCAGCTTTGTGAAAGAAGTTGATGGTATTTTGATAGAGATTGCATTGAATGTGTAGATTGCTTTGGGTAGCATAGACATTTTAACAATATTTGTTCTTCCAATTCATAAGCATGGAATGTTTTTCCATTTCTTTGTGTCTTCCTCAATTTCTTTCATAAGTGTTCAAATCCTTTTCCTCGTTGGTTAGGTTTATTCTTATTCCTAGGGTATCTTATGGTTTTTGGTGCAATTGTAAATGGGATCAATTCCTTGATTTCTCTTTCTTCTGCCTCATTGTTAGTGTATAAAATGTAACTGACTTCTGTGCATTGATTTTTTTATATCCTGCCACTTTGTTGAATTCCTGTATCAGTTCTAGCAATTTTTTTGCTGGAGTCTTTTAGGTTTTCTACATAGAGGATCATGTCATCTGTGAAGAGTGAAAGTCTGACTTCTTCTTTGCCAATTTGGTTGCCTTTTATTTCTCTTGTTGTCTGATTGCTAAGGCTAGGACTTCCAGTACTATGTTGAACAGCAGTGGTGAGAGTGGGCATCTCTGTTGTTTTCCTGACATTAGGGGAAAAGCTCTCTGTTCTTCCCCATTGAGAATGATATTCACGGTGGGTCTTTCATGTATGACCTTTATGATATTGAGGTATGTTCCCTCTATCCCTACAAGGCAGAGAGTTTTTATCAAAAAAGGATACTATATTTTGTAAAATGCTTGATCAACAAAACTAGGATTTAGTTCTTTGAAAGAATTAATAAGATAAATAAACCCCTAGACAGACTTATCAAAAATAAAAGAGAAAGGACCCAAATTAATAAAATCATGAATGAAGGAGAGATCACATCCAACACTAAGAAATACAATTATAAGAGAATATTAAGAGCAATCATATGCCAACAAATTAGGCAATCTGTAAGAAATGGATGCATTCCTAGAAACATATAAATAACCAAAACTGAAACAGGAAGAAATAGAAAATCTGAACAGACACATACCCAGCAAAGAAATTGAATCAGTAATTTAAAAAAATCTTGCAACAAACCAGAGTCCAGGGCCAGATGGCTTCCAAGTGGAATTCTACCAAACATTTAAAGAAGAGAACAGTATGGAGGTTCCTCAAGAAGTTAAAAATAGAGCTACCCTATGACCCAGCAACTGCACTACTGGGTATCTATCTAAAAGATACAAACATAGTGATAGAAGAATCACTGCAGTTCATAGCAGCAATGTCCACAATAGCCAAACTGTGGAAAGAGCCAAGATGTTGATCGACAGAGGAATGGATAAGAAGATGTAGTGTGTGTGTGTGTGTGTGTGTGTGTGTGTGTGTGTGTGTGTGTGTGTCAGAAAGGATGAATGCTTACCTTTTGCATCAATGTGGATGGAACTGGAGGGTATTATGCTGAGTGAAGTAAGTCAATCAGAGAAAGACAATTATCATATGGTTTCACTCATATGTGGAATATAAGAAACAGCACAGAGGATCATAGGGGAAGGGAAAGAAAACTGAATGGGAAAAAATCAGAGAGGGAGACAAACCATGAGAGACTCTTAACTCTTAGGGAAAAAACTGAGGGTTGCTGGAGGGGAGGTGGGTGGGGGATGGAGTAACTGGGTGATGGACATTAAGCAGGGCATGTGATGTAATGAGCACTGGGTGTTATATGCAACTGATAAATTGTTGAACACTACATCTGAGGCTAATGATGTATTATATGTTGGCTAATTGAATTTAAATTAAAAAAAAGAATACCTATTCTTCTGAAACTGTTTCAAAAAATGGAAAAAGAAGGAAAACTTCCAAACTCATTCTATGATCCCAGCATTACCTTGATCCCAAAACCAGACAAAGACCCCACTAAAAAGGAGAATTATAGACCAATACCCCTGATGAACATGGATGCAAAAAATTGTCACCAAGATACTAGCTAATAGGATCCAACAGTACATTAAAAGAATTATTCACCATGACCAAGTGGGATATATCCTGGGTGGCGAAGGTGGTTCAACATCTGCAAACCAATCAATGTGATACACCACATTAATAAAAGAAAGGACAAGAACCATATGATCCTCTCAATAGATGTAAATTAATCTTTCATTTTCAAAAAAGAAAGCCAAAACCCAGAAAAAGAAATCTGTGGGGTGTAGACGGAAGGCCTCTAACTCTGAATGGACCCAGGTACTCTGATTCTCTTTCCATCTTTTCCAGGAAGGAATCCAGTGACTCTTGACCAGAAAATTCACTTCAAATCTCCCACATCACCGAACACGCCACCGGGCAGTAGTGACATCCAGCACAGACCTCACCCTGACATGCTCATCTCTGGGGGAAAAGGGGACTCTGACGTGACACATCCTCAGTGCACATGTGCTGCTGTGTTTCTCTCCACGGCCACAATCCCCTCTCATTAAACCTCACATTCGGATCCCACACACATTTCCTTCTTTCTCTTTAAGATGTCCTTTCCCTCAGCCTAGATTTGTTGTCTTCATATCTCTGGTAATGCCTCAGAGAAAACATCTGCACACCCTTCATCCCTCAACAATTAAATCCAGCTGGGTCCGCAGAACTCATTGAAGAAGCCTGATTTGTTCTTATTAATCTCCCTAGTGTGAAAACTCTTCACAGTAATGGATTACACGGAAGCAGGACATTAATAACGAACATCTGCAGATGTTTTCCTTGTTCACACAGCATTTTCACGTCCAATACCTCACGTGATGCTCCCAACGGTCCCCCCAGGCAGCCTGAAGCAGGTGCTGCAGTGTTGAAGTGCCCTGGCTCTCGGATGTCGCGGTAGCTGTGATAAAAAGGGTCTGTCTGCCCAGCACACCTGCCTATTCACCCCTGGCGAGTTGCTAATGCAGGGAACAGTCCACTCTCCCGATGTAGCTGTCAACCACAGTGTCCTGCCCCTGGAAGGGCAGTAGGGAGCTACCATGATGGCCCCGCTAGCCGGCCAGATGATCCCATTGCTCTGGTCACAGGGAGTACCCCAGAGACGGGCACGGGACCAAGCCTGGCCAGAGAACACCCTTCTGGGGGCTGCAGAATTTGGCCTTAATTCAGGCCGGACATCCCTGGCAACTCCTAGAGCTTCTGAACAATCTGTTTTCTTCTTCTTGATTATGTGTTCCACATCTCCTCCTACGAACCAAGTTCATCAGAGAGCTTCCTGGAGCAGTCAGTAACAAATGGTGTAAAGAACAGATGACGTTGTCCAGCTGCTTTAGCAAACTGCTTGAGAGTATCTATTTAGCCTGAACTGAGTGCATTCCACCTGTGTGCCGTGACCCAGTGCTCCCACTTCAAGGTATATACCCAACAGAAACGTGCATATGTTGGCACCAGGAGGCTTGTGGCAGAAAGTTCAGAGTGACACACTATTTGTAATAGCCCCAAACTGGAAATAACTCCAAAAAGGCCCATCCACAGTAGAATGAATAAATAAATCATGCAGTATTCACAAAGTGAAATATTACATAGCAACCCTCAGGTTGCTGGAGGGGAGGTGGGTGGGGGGATGGGGTAACTGGGGGATGGGCATTGAGGGGCACTTGATGTAATGAGCACTGGGTGTTATATGCAACTGATGAACTACTAAACTCTACCTCTGAAACTAATAATACACTCAATGTTAATTAATTTATCTTATTTTATTTTAAAGAGACAAAAAAACAGACTTTATTTTTTTTTCCACGTGTGGCTGTTTTGTTTCTGTTTTTGCTTTTGGTGATGGGTATTAAGGAGGGCACATATTGCAATGAGCACTGGGTGTTATACACAAACAATGAATCATGGAACACCACGTCAAAAAAATGATTTTAAATAAAATTTTTAAAAAGAAATACTACATAGCAATGAGAACAAGTAATCTGCAACTGCCTATGATAATACGGATGAACCTCAAAACACAGTGTTGAACAAAGTAATCCAGACACAAAGGCTCTGGCCCCATCCTATGTTCCAGGCATGGTGCTGTGTGCACTTTATCTACATCTCACACCTACTGTATGATTGCATTTATATAAGGTACAAATGCAGGCAAAGCCAGGACAGTGGCTATCTTTGGGGGACAGAGACTGGAAAGGATCCTGGGGGTGCTGATATGTTCTGTTTCTTGTTGTAGGTGCTGATTATGTGGGTGTGTCCAGTTTTGAAAATTCTTTGAGCTATAAACTTCTCATGTGCACACTTTCTGTATGTATTTAATTTTTCAAAAAGCTAAACATTTTTTAAGATTTATTTATTTGAGAGAGGGAGAGAGAAAGAGAGAGAGAGAGAGAGAGTGTGTGTGTGTGTGTGTGTGTGCATGTGGTGGGGAGGGGTAGAGGCAGAGGGAGAGAGTCTCAAGCAGACTCCACACTGAGTGTGGAACCCAACACGGGGCTTGATCCCAAGATCACGAACTGAGCCAAAACCAAGAATGAGAGGCTTAACCGACTGTGCCACCCAGACACCCCTAAAAGCCAAACAGTTTCAAAGAAAGAACAAAGGCTATTCATCCAGGAAAAGGGGACACTAGGTGAGGAGACACAAATGTAGGTCTTTACATTATCTGAGAGAATGTCTGGTAGGAGAGGTTCAGGAGAGTGAACAAGGGAGACGGTTGAGTGTAAAGGTGAGATTTTGAGAATCAGAACTTCCCCAATACAAAGAGGCTGCCCTGAGAGGTGACTCTGTCCACCAACACAGCAGTTGACCACCGGTAAGACTGCAGATGGTGCCACAGTCACCCCACACCATCCCTGTCTCCCTGGAGTCTTCTGTTCTGTCTCCTCCTACTGACCTTCCCAGGGTCCTGTTGGATGCTCAGTTCTCCCTGCTGGCTTGAGGAACTGTGTGTGACAGGGACAGGACTCCAGCCCACGTCTGCCTGCTGACAGCCCATCTTCTTTACTCTGTGCACAGCTGCTTCTTTGGCCTCACTTCCACAGACTCACTTTCAGGAGGAGGAAGGTATAACCAGGACCTGATGTTATTAGTCTTGTTAAGGAACTGAAGTGCTGCTGGGTTCAAAGGTTCAAACTGAAGATTCTATTTTTAGCAAAACAAGACTGGAGCAGACTGTTCTTAACAGACTCTCTTCCATGATGACAAAAACTTTAACCAGTAAAAAGAACATGTTGTGTTATAACTTGGATTTATTAAATCATGATGCCAACTTTTCAAGTGGAGGCAGATTTCTGACCTCTCTAGCTAATGTGTAACCAGCTATGTATCTTTAATGCTCCTCATGTGGACAACATAAAGCTACTAGGTTGTTTGACATGCAATCTAGGATCAATAATCTAAAGAAGGAAGGCAATGTTCTTTTTCAACACTAATATTCAAAAATTGTTACTATCCTATGAATGGTTCAGAAGAGCACATCTTTACAGTGTTACAACCTCTGAAAGGGAAGGGGAAGGCATAAGAAGAACAGCAGCTACTTACAGAGTACCCAGTCCCTGCCTAGCACTGTTCTAAACACCTGCCACAGACGACCTCATTCTATCTCTACAGTAACACAAAGAAGGGATACACTGTTGCCCTTCCCTTTTCTAGATGAGAAAACCACAAGGAGATTAAGTAGTTCACCCTAGGTCATGCAACCAATAAATGGTAGACCTGGGATTCAAAATCAGGTACTCGGGTTCCAGAGAACAGGCTCGTGACCACTAGGCTATGCCACCCATCACCTGCTGCACGCCAGGCACTGTAGACAGTACTTTGCACAACAACTTCATTCAGCAGGCAGCAAAATACCCATTTTATACATGAGGAATCTAAGTTTACAGAGATTGAGCTTCTTGCCCAAAGCTACTCACTCATACTCCATCATAAGATGGAGTCAAGTCTACCTCACCTCCAAATTCCTGCATAACAGAGACACATATCTATCCTTCACCATCCCATCTCAAGCAATCAGCATAAGACCTGTCACAGAGCAGGCACTCAGTTAATGGTTAATGAATGAATGAATGAATGGTTACCAACCTTATTATGGGACTCCTCCCTTGTATCTTTGTCTCCTCTTTCTCTTTCTCTCTCTCTCTCTTTGCTCTTTTGTCTCAGAATATAATTCTGCTAGTCACTCCCCTCTAAAAAAATCCTCTCTTGCATTAGGAGATGGAAGGGAAAAATGAAGGGGGGCGGAAATCGGAGGGGGAGACGAACCATAAGAGACTATGGACTCCGAGAAACAAACTGAGGGTTTTAGAGGGGAGAGGGGTGGGGGATGGGTTAGCCTGGTGGTGGGTATTAAAGAGGGCACGTTCTGCATGGAGCACTGGGTGTTATATGAAAACAGTGAATCATGGGGGCGCCTGGGTGGCTCAGTCGCTTAGGCAACTGCCTTCGGCTCGGGTCGTGATCTCAGGGTCCTGGGATCGAGCCCCGCATCAGGCTCCCTGCTCCGCGGGAAGCCTGCTTCTCCCTCTCCCACTCCCCCTGCTTGTGTTCCCTCTCTCTCTGTCAAATAAATAAATAAAATCTTTAAAAAAAAAAAAAAAGAAAACTGAATCATGGAACACTACATCAAAAACTAATGATGTATTGTATGGTGACTAACATAACATAATAAAAGTAAATTAAATTTAAAAAAAAGGAGAAATAAGAAAAAAAAACATTTAAAAAAAATTTAAAAATCCTCTCTTGTCCCTGGATCCTCATGAGACTATTGATTTGTCTCCTTCCTATTCTTCCCAGTTACGGCTCTTTAAAGATTTGTTTGCACCTGTTTCCTCTGCTTCTTCCCCTGACCATCAGTGTACAGTGCTCTGTAATCTGTCTTCTCTCTTCCACCCCCAGGCATTCTATCAAGGACTATTCTTTGTAAGGTCACAGCCACCCATTCATTTGATCAATCAATATTTATTGAGTGTCTACTGGATGTGGAGCAAGGCAGCTCGAGCATGGAAGAAGTCATTTTTGAGCTTGTCACCTCTTGGGGCTCAGAAAGACGCAAATGAAGCAAGTAATCTCAAGCATGATGAGGGGTATGAGTAAGGCATCAAATCCTTGTAAGAGAGAGAGCAGAGTTTCTCATGTGTGGAGGGTCCTCCCTCTGGCCAGTGTGCTCATTGCCATACGCCCCATGGGGAACTCTGGAGGACCTGGAAAACTATACCTACATCATAGGTCTTGTTGATTACCTCCTGCTTTTTGTTCTCTGTCTCCAAAAATTTTTATATCCTTTCCCACAGACTCTAAGTAGGTCTGTTGGCAGTTTTCCACCCATCACTGTGACAGCCAAACCCTCTTTCCCAATGTCTTCCACCTCCACCATTCCAGAAACTTCTTGCTAATCAATTCCTTAAACACTGGGCATCCAGAAGGTTCCATTCTTATTGTCAAGTAATCTCATGGGAAAATTCTCTATGGCGTCATCTGGCCTCTGTAATAACAGCAACTAATGTTTCTTGAGTGCTGTGTCAGAGCCTGTACTCAGTGTTTTACATCTGTCCATGGGCACAGATGCTCTTTAATGCCATACTGCTATCCCAAATAAGCACTTGAAGCTCTGCAGCAGCCATTCTCAAAGTGTGGTCCCCCAAGACCCTTTCAGGGTCTGTACAGGCCAAAACTATTTTCATAAGATTAAGACTTTACAAAATTTTCATACTGTCATGAGTGTATGGTGGAGTTTTCCAGAGGCTACATGACCTGTCATGATGCCAATTCAAAATGAATGTGTGCTTGTATATTCTCATGTTTTCTAGAACTTTCTAAGGTAGTAGGCTTGAGGTAAAAACAGGGTCCTTTTCAGAGATGATCTCAGTTTGTTCTTAAAATTTCTACTATGTTCTTATTAACCATCTTTGGGTATACCTGCTTAGTATCTATAGCCTCTTTATCATACAATAAATTGTTTATTTGAAATCCTGACGTTTTCCTTATACTTGGAAACATAAAAACTATACCTTGCTGTCCTGTTTTGTAATAATAATTTCTAAATAGTTTCTAGAAAAAAAAATATAAAATTGTAAACCTTATCTGTAATATTGTTACTGTGTAACTTTGTAATATGTTGCTTTAAAACAAATGAACATTAATTTACAATAGAGTTGACCCTTGAACAATGCAGGGGTTAGGGTGGCCAAACCTCGAGCAGTAGAAAATCTATGTGTAACTTTTGACTCCCCCAAAATTAACTATTGATAGCTAATTGTTGACTGGAAGCCTTACTGATAACATAAACAGTTGGTTAATACATATTCTGTATGTTATATGTATTTTATACTGTATTCCTTCAACTAAGTAAGCTAGAGAAAAGAAAATGTTAAGAAACATGTAAAGAAGAGAAAATACACTTATAATACTGTGCTGTAAAAAATCCATGTATGAGTGGGCCCACACAGTTCAAACCTCTGTTGTATAAGGGTCAGCTTATATTTTCTTATGTTTAAGGATAAATAATTAGCTTGGAAAAGTTTAGACTACTCACCCCCTCAATCCCTAGCTGAATCATCTATGTCTGAAGACACTGAAAAAGATGAAACTGTCATTTCAGAGAACTCTGATTCATAGAGGAAAGAATCTACTGCAAAGGAATGAGGTAAGAATACAAAAGGAATTGCAATTAAAAACAAGCAAAAGAGGGAAAGCTTTCTCTCCCTCAGCTTCATAGATGTCAATCATTGATCTTACTGTGTTTCATGGAATAGAGTATTTGAGAATAGTACTACGGTGCCAGTTAAGTTATGGCATCATTACAGATTAACCATTCAGAGTTTCTTTTTTTAAAATAATGGATTTCACCTTGAAATAATTTTATATTTACAGAAAAGTTACAAAAAGTATACAGACTTCCCTTATACTCATCATCTAAATACAATATTATTAACTATCTATAGACTTATTTGAATGTTGACAGTTTTCCCTGACTCATGTCCTTCTGGTCCAGGATCTAAACCATGATCACACACTGTTTTTGTCTCCTCCAATCTGGGGCAGTTCTTTAGTAGTTCCTGAAGTTTCATCATCTTTTAAAGCATACTGGCTAATAATTTTGTAGACTGTGCCTAGGTTGGGGGTTGGCTGATGTGATTACACTGAGGTGATCCATTTCCGGCAAGAGCCTTATAGAAATGATGTCACGTCCTTCTTGGTGCATCATGAAAGGAGGTACACGACATTGAGAGATCTCATTGCTGGTACTGTTGACTTTGATCATGTGGGTGAGGTGTTGTCTGCCAGATCTCTCCACTGGGCAGTTACTATATTTTTCTTTGATATCAATGACAGAGTTTAAAGAAAAAGGAAATAATTGTTTTCAGCAGAGATAAAACAGGTTCCTTAAATTGTTTAATATGGTTTTCCAAACTATAAACAAAAAAGCCACGGAAGCATGTTACAGAATAAGTTATCATATTTCACTGGCTGGGGAAACACAAATGAGAGCTCAGACTAATAGAGCCCTATGCTCTTGACATTACTGAACACCTGCTGGATGGAAAGTCACAGGATGTCCAGTTTCCAACAATACAGCAGCCCTTTGGATTAAAGATTTCATTGCAAACATGAAGACTGAGTCAACCAATCAACTGTAGGATTTTATTTCTGTCTTACCAATGGATGAATCTACAGACATGGCTGGACTTGCAGTCTTGCTTATGTTCTTCTGGTATCAGCACCAACTAATCCTCCAAGAAACTCTTTGATGTAAATTCCTTGCAACAGTGGTCCTGAAATATTGTAAGCACTGAAAAACTGTTGAATCTTGGAATGTGTTCTCACTGACAGTGCAAATGTAATGATGGGTAAATGGATGGTACCTTTGCACAAAGGAAGAAGTGGCACCAAACTGTACCAGTTCTCACTGTGTTTCTCACTGCCACACATGCATAAATGAAAGCTGATTCTACTTAAGAATGCTTTGACAAAGCAGGGGAAAATATTAACTTTATTAAATGTGTATCTTTGAATATGTCTTCTGAATATTCTGTGTGACAGAAAGTATGTATAAAACACTTCTCATCCAGAAAAACAAAACAGAACATGTGTGCAATTAAATTGTAAGCTGAACTAGATGCGTTTTTTTTAAAGAGACACCATTTTTACTTCAGAGATTGACTTACTTACAACACTGCAGATGAATGAAGCATGCCTATCATTTCAGGAAAAAATATCTGACTGTAGTTGTTGCCAATGATAAAATTTGAGTTTTCAAGTGAAAATCAGACTTTTGAGAAACTCGTGTCTGTCACATGAATTTGAAAGCTTTCCAATACTCAAAGATGTTACTGATGAGTTTAGTAGTACAATTAATAAATGTGATTTTTAAATATTGTATAATGGAGTGTGCCAATGCTTGGAGGGTCTAAATAAATCAGAGGCAATTTTCCAAATTACCATTGTATTATGTTACAAAATCATGCATATTTAGAAGAGCCACTTAAATTTCAAGACAGACGAAAGGATTTTAAGGTAAAAGAATATGAAAAGTTCAGTATTCAGCTCAGCATTCTTCACCAGAAAGCCTTATCTGACTTCAGCAGGGTGACGTAGGTGTCCCCTTCCTATACTTTCTATCTCAGTTACTCATCACACCATCCTGGGATTTCCTGCATACTTGTGAATCATCACAAAAGAACTGTGAGCTTACTGAGAGTGGGAATCATGTCCTAGCTTGTCCTATGGGTCTTTATACTCCCAATGCTGGTCACAGTGCCTGGCACAAAGCCGGAGGACACTGGATAGAGGAACAACCCAGTGAGACTTCAGGACTCTGGACAGTTCCCAGGGAGTGTCTCAGCTCTGAGTTTCTGAATATTGAGAGAGGGTTCTGTGGTTAATACTACCTTCTCTTTAGAACTCTCAATTGTTAGGAATCCCTCACATCCCGTAGACTGGCCTTTGTAGTTCTTTCTTTATTCTTTTTTTTTAAAGTAATTTATTTATTTTTAAATATTTAAAGTTTTTATTTAATTTTTTTCCCAGTAAAGGTGATCTTTATTTTTTTATTATTAAGTTCAATTACCCAACATATAGTACATCATTAGTTTCTGAGGTAGTGTTCAAAGATTCATTAGTTGCGTATAACACCCAGTGCTCATCACAACATGTGCCCTCAAGTTTTTATTTAAATTTTAGTTTGTTAACATATAGTGTAATATTAGTTTTAGGAGTAGAATCAATGATTCATCACTGACATATAACACCCAGTGCTCATCACAACACATGCCCTCCTTAGTTCTTAACCTAGAGACTGAATCCATTATCTGCTTCTACATTCAAAATGTATCTCAAATCCATCTACTCTCTGTTTATTACACACCTAATCCAAGACATTATCTTTTCTGAAAGCCCCCTAAATAGGCTGCTTGCTTTGGTAGTCCTGTCTTCCACACAGCAACCAGAGCAATCTTTTAAAAATATAAATCAGCTTGGTGAATTAAAGATGGAAACAAAATTCTTTGTCACTGCTCCCATCAAGAGGTGTAATCCATTTCCTCTTCCTTTGAGTCTGGGCTGGCCCCATGGCTTGTGTTAACTAACAGAATGCAGCCAAGTGTCTCCGTGTAACCTCTGGGGCTAGGTCTTAAAGAACAGTCATATGCAAAGGAAAAAATATATATAGAGAGAGAGAAACCAAGAAACAGACTCTTAACTCTAGAGAACACACTGATAGTTACAGAGAGGAGGTGGGGGGTGGGGGAAGGGGCATAGGTGATGGGGATTAAGGAGTATACTTGTGATGAGCTCTGGGTATTGTATGGAACTGTCAAATCACTATATTGTATGCCTGAAACTAATATTACACTGTATGTTAACTATGCTGCAATTAAAATAATAAAAAAAGAACAGTCATATAGATTTAAGCAGTTAACAGAGCCCCAAAATGTTGATGACAAGGCACTCGACCCACTGATACATCACAGGGGAAAAAATAACAACAAATAATAGTAATAATAATAATAATAATAATAATAGCTTCCATTTAAGAAGGATCCTTAGAAGACCCCAGATCTCCTCAGATATATAAATTTCATTATGTCTTAAAATTCTGTGAGGTTGGTAGTACTATCCTTGTTTTTCAAATGTGAAGACTGTGGCTCAGTAGACTAATTTTCAAATCCAGGGCTAACTGACACTGACACTCTAGCTCCCTCCATCTTCCCTACCTGAAGGACCAGCCCTCAAGTCATCCTTCCTCTCTATTTGGAGGCTATGGCAAATGCTCTTATCCAAGCCCAGACACTGACATTAAAAGACAAGCCCAAATGTTGATGAGATCTTATTTTCTACAAATTATTAAAACCATAATTCAGATGCCACACGGTATGCCTGTGATATCTGTCCTACCCTAAGAAACTCCCCATAAGTACAAAGGCCAAATCCTGTAATTAAAGCCATATGTTAAGCAATGCCCTAAACCCATTTGCACATTCTCTCCTTCCAAGTTTCATTGCTCTTCCAAACACCCTAATGAGGTAGAAAGGGACTGGAATTCTTATATGGCTTCAGTAGCAAAATCTGCAGTCAGTGCCACCTTCTTAAATACTTCCTTCCCCACTGCCCCATGACCTTCACTGCTCCCCCCTTTTCCTTCTCATAAAATGCAGAATGACCTCGTGGTAAGAAAGAATAAAAATATTTCAGTTTTATAGGTCAGCAATATTGTTATGAACCTTAAATTACACCAGTCAATCATCATCTTGCCTTTAAATCTGAAAGTATGCAAAACTATGTCTCCTATAATTTGAATTAGTGACAGCTTAAGGGCACCAGTGCCATGGTGTTAATCACAGGGCAATGCAATCAGCCCCAGGGAACCTGAGCATTAGCAGTTCCACTGCTACATAGGCTGGGTTTGCTGCATGTAAGCTATATTTATTTACTGTGTCACTGGCATGCACATATACAGGGATGTCTTGAAAAGCTGCAATGTTCAACATGCATGCACAATGCACACACACACACACACACGAACATGCACACACACATGCATGCATCCATGTACCACCTTAGGGGAACTAATATTTCTGGATTACTCTCAATACCCAAAGCAAAGAGCATGTAAGCTTCTCCATGCACCTACATTAGGTACTGGAAACAGTGCCAAATAAGACTTATTTTATAAATTAAAACGAAATCATACCCACTCCACCTGGTTTAAAACCCCATAGCATTTTAACGGCTTCCTCTTTCATTTCCCCTGGAATAAAAACTAAACCTTTTAAACTAGTTCAGAAAGCATCTCCAACTCCTGCAACCCTCCCCTTCCTTTCTCTGTGTCCATGGCACTGGCTGTCTATGCATCTTGCATGGATAGTGCTACCCATCTTCACCCATGCTGTGCTCTCTCACGAGAACTTCTCTTTCTCCTGCCCCATCCTCTTCTCTTCAGTCTTAGAGATTCCAACCTATTTTTCAGGTCATGGCTCAAAAACTACTTCTACAAGGAGGCCTCTCTGACTCTGATCTTTAGATCAGATAAAGTCCCCTATTTTATATTCTCAGAGTCTCTGAACCTTTCTCTATCATAATACACACTTCATGTTACTGGTTTATATTTCCAATAAGTCTCATTGGACCATAAGCTCCATAAGTATAAGGACTGTACCTACTCTGTTCATTGCTTATCTTTGGCAGCTAATAAGATGCTTAGCATCTAGAGAAGGGGACGCTCTTTGTCTTTAAGAAAAGTTCTCTATTGCAGACATTGCTTCTGTGAACATTGGGGTGCATATGGCCATTTTTTTCACTACATCTGTGTCTTTGGGGTAAATACCCAGGAGCGCAGTTTCTGGGTTATAGGGTAGCTCTATTTTTAATTTTTTGAGGAACTTCCATACTGTTTTCCAAAGTGGCTGTACCAACTTGCATTCCCTCTAACAGTGTAAGAGGGTTCCCCTTTCTCCACAACCACTCCAACATTTGTTGTTTCTTGTCTTGTCAATTTTTGCCATTCTAACTGGTGTAAGGTGGTATCTCAATGTGGTTCTGATTTGAGTTTCCCTGATGGCTAATGATGATGAATATTTTTTCATGTGTCTGTTAGCCATTTGTATGCCTTCTCTGGAGAAGTATCTGTTCGTGTCTTCTGCTCATTTTTTGACTTGGTTATTTGCTTTTTGGGTGTCGACTTTGAGAAGTTCTTTATAGATCTTGGAAATCAGTGCTTTGTTTGTAGTGTCATTTGCAAATATCTTCTCCCATTCTGTGGGTTGCCTCTTGTTTTGTTGACTGTTTCCTTTGCTGTGCAGAAGCTTTTTATCTTGATGAAGTCCTAAAAGTTCATTTTTGCTTTTGTTTCACTAGCCTTTGGAGATGTATCTTGAAAGAAGTTGCTGTGGCCGATGTCAAAGAGGTTACTGCTTATGTTCTCCTCTAGGATTTTGATGGATTCCTGTCTCACATATGTACCCCAATGTTCATAGCAGCAATGTT
>NC_138370.1:173444031-173479760 GCF_054177405.1 Leptonychotes weddellii | reverse complement strand
GAAAACAATGAATCGTGGATCACCACATCAAAAACTAATGATGTATTGTATGGTGACTAACATAACATAATAAAATTAAATTAAATTTAAAAAATAAAAGAGAAGTTCTCCAAGTGTGGTCTCCAGACCACCAGCATTAACATCTCCTGGAGACTTGTTAGGAATGCAAATTCTCTTGTCCCAACCCAGACTTATGCAATCAGAACTCCCCTACCATTTGCACCAACATAGATGGAACTGGAAGGTATTATGCTAAGTGAAATAAGTCAAGCAGAGAAACACAATTATCATATGGTTTCACTCATATGTGGAACATAAGGAATAGTGCAGAGGACCATAGGGGAAGGGAGGGAAAACTGGATGGGAAGAAATCACAGAGGGAGACAAACCATGAGAGAGTCTGGACTCCGGGAAACAAACTGAGGGTTACAGAAGGAAGGGCGGTGGGAGGATGGGGTAACCGGGTGATGAGTATTAAGGAGGGCACGTGTGGTGATGAGCACTGGCTATTATATGCAACATGAATCGTTGAACACAACAAAAACTAATGATGTACTATATGTTGGCTAATTGAACATAATAAAAAAAAAAGTGACCCTGCAATAGTGGACTTTTAGGACCTGTGATGACCTATGGGGTGACACTTTATGGATATATGCATGGTCTTAAAGTATCTTCCCAAAATATTAATGTGAATAAAATATTATTAATTTTTTTAAAAAAGAACTCCTAAGGTGAGACTCAGCAGCTTCAACAAAGCCTCCAGGTGACTCTGGGTGCACATGAAGTTTGAGAACCGGGTCTGTAACATGAAGGTGCTCACAATCCAGTAAGCAAGACTCAGACTGTGCAACTACAAAAGGGAAGACTCGAACCAGTGTATGGATATCCTTTGTAGGCTAAGTTTGGATAAGGGACAGGAGGGATTTTCTCACAATTAGGAAAGCTCCATAACAGAAAACACTTGAGAAAGTGAGCAGGGCACAGTAGTACCTAGTTGTGCAGGTGCTTTTCTTGGCTTAGAGTTGGCTCTCAATAAATGTTGGCTTGAATGCTAGAGAAGAGATTCCTGAGTTAGGTAAGAGAAGCTGCTTTCTGAGTTCCCAGCACCTCTCAGACTCTGGAGACTCTCAGAGACACCACAGTTATGTTCTGAGGGTTTAAAGGAGTGTAACAAAGCTTGGAGTTGTTTGGGTTAAAACAACATCTAATGTTGAATAAATATCACAAAAACATCAACACTCGCCCAACCCACCTCAGGAGAAACCAAGCAATGAGGATTGTATAAATGTCTATAAATAAAAATCCCAATTAAATCCAAGTAGGAAACTATTTGGCAGAAAAATGGAGCCCTGTCTCCAGGAGACCTAAAGGGGAGGAGCTACCTTTCCCAGAGACCCCAGAAATTAAAAGGAATGTGTTCCCATGTGAAAGGTTCTCCAAGTTTACACTTTGTCTCCTAGTTGGAGCTGACTGAATAGATAATCATTTGGAGATGAAATGATGTTGGAAGTCCTGCAGTCGTATTAGGGAAAGATGTAAAATCTAACTGAAGTGACTGAAATCTTTAAACTTCCCCCTAATAACAACCAACACATCAACTCCCTGTTTAGAAATCACAGTTCACACCATTGCCCATACAGCTTCCAGGATGGTTCCCTTCTGACTCAGAACTCAGTTGAAACACCATTTCTCCAGAGTTCTTAACCCACTGCTAAAGGGACTTGTGTCATTGTTTGTTCCTGAAATAAATAGTTCAGCGAGGATCCCATACGGAAAATGGTTTGCTTTCACCTAAAGGACTTGAAAGATGTTGCTCAGACTTGAATGCATCCATCATTTCTGTATGCCTTCAAGTCACGCTTCTGAATGGATGACCCAAGACTTTCCCTGTTTTGTTACAGTTCATATGCCATTAAGAAAACAACTATGTAACTAAGTCTTTAGAGATGCAGTCCCCCTAGATGAAAATACTATCTTGCTTCTTCTTAAAACTCGAACCCTTGCTCACATCTTTCTAATAATAAAAACATAAATTTGGAGCATTTGCCAATATGCAGCAAAACAAGGTAAAATGAAAATTCAAAACGGTATATATAGTCTCTCCTGAATGTCTAAAAAATGCATAAGCAAAAGACTAAAGACACATGCCAAAGAACCTGAGCTACAGTCTTTATCTCGTGGAAACACGGAAGACATAATTTCTTCTTAATTTTCTTACACTATTATCAGGTTGTAATAATTTATACAGTATGACTGAGGTACAGGATTGGACAAACAGACCACAGGAACAGAAGAGACACCCAGAAACAAACCTACAGGTACAAGGAAGTGATATACACTGCAGGTCACTGGGGAAAAGGGAGACATTCTACCTATGAGGGACTATGATAAAGTGGCAATAGAGGGTTCTCTGAAAGGAACAAAGTAACAACGGACCTAAATACCAGCTTATCCAAATGAACACCTCACACCATACACCTCACACCATTTGAAGAATCAAATGGGAAAAGCCCCATTTCAAAGTGTCAGAAGAAAATATAAGGAAATCTCATTAGGACCCTGAGATTGGGAAATACTTTTCAAAGCAGGCATAAAATACGCTAACTTTAAAAAGGAAAGATTGGATGAACCATGAGAGACTATGGACTCTGAGAAACAAACAGGGTTTTAGAGGGGCGGGGGTTGGGGGGATGGTGAGCCCGGTGATGGGTATTAAGGAGGGCACGTACTACATGGAGCACTGGGTGTTATATGAAAACAATGGATCGTGGATCACCACATCAAAAACTAATGATGTATTGTATGGTGACTAACATAACATAATAAAATTTAAAAAAAAATAACAAGGAAAGATTGGTAATTTAATTCCATTAGAACTAAAATCAATTTTTCAAAAGTCACCATAACATGTAAATACAAGCTCCACATTTTAAGAAGATATTCAACATATGTAACTCCCCCCCCCCATAAATCAATAAGGAAATAGGCAATCTTGTAAAAAATGAGCAAATGGCATGAACATAGATAGGAGGGCTGTAGTCTGAAAGGAGACAGCAAAGGTTTTCCTGAGAAGGCAGCCCTGTGATTTTAATGAGGCAGGCTTCTATGAAGGGAGAGAAAGTGGAGCTGAGTGGAGTTGTAGAAGCCCACTCACTGAGCAGAAGCCAGCTATGTTCTTCAACAATGACCTCTTTATCAGTAATAAACATGATACTTGGATCTCTATCTGTCTCACTTCTGGGTTCATTTCTGAATTGGTTCTAAGCCAGGGCAGGCGAAACGGAGGTGGTAGTATTATCTATTAGACTCAACTCCAACAGAAAAGAATTTGATGGTTTTATTTTGGATTGTTTTGAACAAGAATGACATGATCTGACTTAGGCTTTTTTTGAAGTTTATGCTGGTGGCTCTATGGAGAATAGTCTTCAGGGGGCAAGCATGGAAGCTAAAATATCATTGGTCGGCTTCCACCATGACCCAGGACAGGTGTGAGGGTGGCTTGGTGACAGTGGGGGGAATAATCAGCTGTCAGAGCCAACAGGCTTTGCTGGTGCACTGGATGGGGTAGGAGGGGGAGGGAGGGGGAGAACATCAAGGATGAGCCCTAGAAGTAAATCAAATCAAAACAAAATAATCTATATGAAGTATCTCAAGACAGAGGTGCTAACACCCAATAGCTTTTAAATGATATATATTTAATGAATGGATGAATACTGATCAGGTTTCATCTGATTGACAGAGCAGGATGATGGAAAGAAAATATTCTGTAGAGACTGAATAAAAAAGTGCAAAGAGAGGAAAGCACTTGTTTTTAAGAGAACCATGGCGACTTTCTGCCTGCAATAATTCATTTCTCTCTGCCTGGGCCACCAAAAGCTGCTTTCCTCTGGTTCACCAAGATCTCTGGTGGGTCTACTCATCACTCGTGAACATTTTATCCTTACAACAAGCAGCTGCAGCCTAGTGCAAATATGACATTTATGTCCACATTGAATGTGCATAAAATGTCATCCTACCCTCAAGCCCAGCACAGCAGCTTCCAATTATATAATGTTTTAAGGGACGATGACAAATGTGGGAGAAATCGCCTAGTGGCCTTTACTAAGATAACAAAATTGTAAAGTTTGGATTAAATCACAGGATGGGCGTTCTGACTTTGGGAATGCCAGTTAACTTTGATTAAGCAGCCAGTGTGTGGCTTCTTCAGAGGGACCATGGGGAGGGGGCTGGGGTTCACCTACATCTTTTGTACCCTTCATGCCATCTACATGATCACTGCACAGCAGAAAATTATGAATCATGTCCTGAGAGCTCTTTACTAATAAGGCTGACAGCAAGGCCACAGGCTGTAGGGAAGGAACATTTGTTTTATGAGATGTCACATCTGAGCATTACTTGGGCACACAGCCCTGAATGCGTGGGTCTGGATCCTGGTCTGCCACTTGGCAGCTATGTCTCCTTGGACAAGTTTTTCTGAATCTCATGCCTCAGTTTCTCCATCTGTTAAATGTCAACACTAATCCCATCTGTGTGCCTACTAATTATGAGGATTAAAAATGATGACCCATATAAAACACCACTTCTTTGAGCTGCTATAACAAAACACCATCACTTGGCCGGGGGCCGGGGGGAGCTTAAATAAGAAACTAACTTCTCTCAATTCTAGAGGATGAAGTCCAAGATGAAGCTGCCAACAGACTTAGTCTAGTGAGCCTCTGCTTTCTGGTTTATAGACAACTGTCTTCTCATTGTGTCCCCACATGGTGGAAAGAGGGAGGGAACTCACAGGGCCTCTTTTATAAGGGCACTAATCCCATTCACAAGGGCCCCACCCTTATGACCTAATTACCTCCCAGACGCCCCATCTCCAAACATCATCCTACTGGGGATTAGGTCTGTTGGAGGGGCACAAACACGGAGTCACAGCACCACAGCATATCAGAACACATACCTGTATATGCACAACAAAGACTGGTGGGTAATACTTTAAATAAGCTCCTCCTACAGCAGACTCTATACAGCACCCAATACCCAGTAGGAGCCAAGCAATCATTCGTTGCATGGATGCTGAAGGAATTATCACTGCCTTCTTAGCTCCAGTTTCCTCGTTGGTAAAAGGGAGTAGTAATATTAACCCCCAAGGCTGTCAGAAAGAGGAAAGAATATGGCAGATACCAAATAACTGGTGGGTTATGAAATGAACTTTAAAAGCCCCATTCACTGAACTAAAAACGAAATCAGGGAGACCTGCCACTTGATTATTTTAGAGCTTGCTTTATTCACTGTTGAAAATGCAAGTTTATTTACTTTCCAAATAACAGAACTTGCATTTTCTTTTTTTTTCTTTTTTTAAAATTTAAATTCAATTAGCCAACATAAAGAACATCATTGGTTTCAGATGTAGAGTTCAATAATTCATCAGTTATATGCATATAACTTGCATTTTAAACTGTGACACAAGATTGCTTGTCCATTTGTTTTTGTTTATTTCTCCCTGGAAAGGGATGATGCCTACCTCTTGGGGTCATTATACAGAGTAAGTGAATTAACACAAGAGAAGCCAGGTAAGTAGGAAATGCTCTGCATTTGACAGTCTCTCCTCCCCAAAGCAAACAAAATGTCCACCAGGGAATCACAGCTGTCAATCTCCATCTCCCTCCCTCCCCTAACTGAGCCCCACAAGCCAGGGACACAAGGTCTCCTGCTTCTCCTTGGTCCCTCCTGGTGACCTCCTGTGGTTTGAGCTCTCACTGAAGGGGAGGTAATTCTTCTGGTCATCCCACTATTGACTAGGCCACTTCTGGTGGGTGCTGATGCTTATCTTTCCATGGGGCAGCTCTATTTCCAGAAAGCTGAAGTTGCAGGAAGCTCCCTCTTTCTCTCTCGACCAGAATTACAAATATTCTCCATTAACATTGGACAAGAAAAGCTTTATCTTCTTAATTTCTTATAACATACACAGAGAAGAGGTCTGAAGAGTAATAAGTGGAAAGGAGATTAATGGGCAAATAAGTTTCCTAGGGTTGGAAAATGAAAATGGGCTTCTTTTTTGCAGGACTTCTCAGATCCTTTGGCATGTCACTATTTACATGGCTCTTCAGGAATGGGGATATAAGAAGTACTTCTAAAACTTACTTGACTAGGAAAACCTCTGGGCAGAATACACTTTTGCACACTGTGGTGCAACAGTGTTCCAGGGAACAGATAAGAATGTATTATATGCCCATTCATCTGCTGTTGAATGCTTCTCATGTGTCCAGTTGGGCTGGGGACATGACAACGAACTCCACACCTGGTCCCTGCCTTCATGAAGCCTGAAGTCTAGTCAGAGCATGACTGATAAGTCAATAAACCCACAAGTGGAGTTCATAACACACATCATTAAGGATGCAGAAGTGCCACAGTTCAGGCTTGGTTTGAGGCAAGAGCAGGACAAGTACAGTCTCCATGGAAAGGAAGTATCTGTGATCTGGATGAAAGGCTGGCTGAGGCGTGAATGTGCAGAGATGGGGGAGTGGAAAGAACAGCATGGACAAAGGCGAGAAGGCTGGAGAACACAGGGTCCAAGTTATTGGGCAGCATGAGGAGGGGCAAGATATGTACAGTGGGTCAAGTGCATCCTAGGGAAAGCCTGATGGTGGGGAGGAGGACAAGGAGGAGCAGCAGTTGATAACCGTAATGATAAAAGTGCTTCTACTCCCATGTTTGAATACCCACTACAGTCTACACCTGTAATAGGTGTTTCACAATTTCAGATCTTGTTTAGACCCCTCAAGAACCCTCAGAGCTGGGAATGCTCCGCTGTGTTGGTGAAGAGCATGGGCTTTGGAAACAGAAGTATCTGGGCTCAAACCTGGCTCTACCACTTACTGACTGTGATATGGGACAATTTACTTTGCTTCTCTGAACCTCTGTCTCCATATCTGTAAGAGCGGATCTGTAATCTATCTCATGGTATTGCTGGAAGCTGACAGATAATATATGGAAAGTGCTTAGCAATGTACCTGACATTTAGAAAGTCCTAGATCAATATGCATCGATTGAGGAAACAGAGATCTAGAGAGCATGAATGAGTTGCCTAAGGTCACACAGCTAATCAATAATGAAAAAGTGGGCATTCAACTCCAAAGTCAGTGCTCATCCCACAGTGAATTGTGATGATGATGATGGTAAACAACTAATATTCACTGAGTGCTTGCTCACTGTCCTGAGCACTTCACATGTATTTACTTAACCTCAGCAACAATCCAAATAAGTAGATACAATTACTATACCCACTTAATAGATGAGGAAGCTGAGACCTACAGATGGCTAACAGACACATCAAAAAATGCTCAACATTCTTCAGCATCAGGAAAATACAATTCAAAACCACAATGAGATACCACCTCACACTGGTCAGAATGGCTAAAATGAACAAGTCAGGAAATGACAGATGTTGGCGAGGATGTGGAGAAAGGGGAACCCTCCTACACTGTTGGTGGGAATGCAAGCTGGTGCAGCCACTCTGGAGAACAGTATGGAGGTTCCTCAAAAAGTTAAAAATAGAATAATCCCATGACCCAGCAGTTCAACTTCTAGGTATTTATCTGACGGATACAAAAATAGTGATTCGAAGGGGCACATGAGTCCAGAGAACGAGGTGACGGGAACAGCTCGAAGCTGCTCCCCATCCTGAGGTGAAAGAAATGGCTCACTGAAGAGTAAGCCAGGGACCACCCCCATATTCACCTTGATTGAGCTGCCCTGATGAATTAGGCCCCTTTCCTCGGTGCCACATGCCTAGAGCTATGGAAGGAGGGAGCCTCTGCCCTCACACCACTTACCCTGACCAGACTCCATCCCTTTCCTCAAGTGTACATAGAGAACCTAAATTTGCATATGTAGGCTGGAGATTCAGTCTGCGACATTATGCCTTTGTAACAAGAATGCTATTTTCAAGTAAATGACTGCTAGATTGCACATGTGCTGAGCTGTGGGTGTGTGTCTGACATTTTCACTTTCTAATGGAATGGCTTCAATGATGCATAATTCAAACCTTCTAGGAATTTTGCTGTTACATGCCAGCCAGGGAGTTGGCCTCTAAAAATTCACGTATTTGACCTAAATTCCTTGCATCAGCAACAGGAAACATATTGTCCTGGAGAAGTAGTGGCACAGAGGAAATGGTCTGTGTTTTGCAAGTAGACAGTTGTGGGGTCACATCCTGATTCAGGTTCTTTGGAGAAGGTTTTTTAAGTTTCCAAACTATTTTCTCATATGTAGACTGGGGGTATTATAACTGCTTCTGGGGGTTAAGATGATGTAGGTGAGGGATCAAGCATGGAGACAAGCACATAGTAGGTGTGCAATATTGACTGCAGCTCCTATGGTTATTGCCATATCATCATTATCAAACCAGTTCAGCTTAACAACTATTTACTGAGTGACATGGTGAATTATGTGCCAGGCAGTTAGTTCTCTAAAAGATCACATATACAAGAGAGACAAGGGGAGGGAAAGGTGGGTCCCTGACTCCTTGGGACATGAGAATGGGGCAAAGACAAAGCAACCTCATGAGATCACTCTCCTGCACCTGTTATTCCCTTCACTGTCTTCAGAATTTTGACCATTTGTTGCCCCAATCAAGAAATGTACACTTTACTTCTTCGTACATGGTCTCTCAGTCTCTCTCCATCCATCCCACTGTTAATGTCTTAGTCCAGATTTGCACCTTCTCTGCGCTGAACCTCTGCATCTAAGAAGCACCAAGGGGTGGAAGCTGGGATGGAGATGGAGCACACTGAACAAGGAGGAGGGGCCATGAGGAGGATGAGTGCCCCACTGAGCAGGACTTTGAAATCCAAACAAAGAAATTTAGACTTTTTCCTGAAGGCAATTGGGAGTCATGAACAGATCTCACAGAGGGGAGGAAGTGGTTTCTAAAAATGGAATTTAATGAAGGTTGCTTGTGAAGCATTACGATGATTTATCTGACATTGAACAAAATGATCATATTTACTAGATGGGACTGATTTAGGTGAGTCAAGCCAGGATTCGGTTCTCTCATCTTTACTCACCATGATCAATGAGTTCCTAAATGGATTTTTCCCCCTGCCCCACCAGTGGCTGGGACACCATAGGCAGGAATACAAAGCCAGAGCTAGAACAGTGAAACAAGGAGCCCTTGTGGCATCATGGACAGAGGTGTTCCTTTGAAATCAAGATTATGCCTTCAAGACCCATGAGCTGAGTGATTCTAATCAAGTCATTTAACCTTGCTGGGACTCAGTTTTATTACCTGTAAGTGAGAACATTTCTCATGGCTGGTGTGAAGATCAGATGTCATAATGACTACAGAGTGTTGGGTTTGCAGTAAAAACTCAATAAGTCACATCTGAGACTTGGTTCTGCTCCAGAGCACAGACTGTGTGGTTTGTTAATATTTATCTCTGTATCATCAGTGTTTGGTGATCATTATGCTACTCAGCCAATATCAGGTTCTCCTTCCTTTTTAGGTATGTGGTAGAAATATATTTCCTGACCTCCTTGTGGTTGAATGGAGCCTTATAATTCTGAGTTACAAGCAGAGATGGGTGTATGTTACTTCTGCGCTGAGCTCTTTCTCTCTGGCCCTGACATGGATAGCTCAAGATGCACCACTGACCTACAGACCTGGGTCACTGTGATGACCAGGCCTTCTGCCAGGCCAGGATGGATGTACTGTAGCATGAACAACCAAGAGAGTTTTGTTGTTTTAAGCCACTGAGAATTGGGGTTGTTTGTTACTGCGGCGTGGCTTAGCCCCTCCTGACTAATACAGCAGTGCCTGTAACATAATAGCAAATCAGCATGTTTTCTTTTTGAGTAAATATATATTAAAGGAATTGGGGATAAAAGAGGAGGGGGAAGGGAAAGGAAAGGAATGAAAGGAAATGTCCAGATGGACAACAAATGTCACATGGCTCCCTCTTCAAATTCCCAGAACAGACAGCAAAAAGTGATCACGGTCCTCTTTCCTGCTGAGATTTGATGTAGACTCGGACCCTTTCTCAGTGCTGTAGGCAGCCATGACCAGCCCTTTGCTATTGGCTAGAAAAAAATTACAGGCCAGCTCCCCTCCCAGGTCTACCCCCACCAGCCTGGGCTGGGATTAGTGGCAGGGTGGTTGGGACCTAGGCCTGGGGATAATCAAATGGGCTTTTGTTCTCCAGGAAGCTGGAGAAGGGAGACAAATGGCTGGATGAGAGGGATCAGATTAGGTGCTATAAGCTAAATATTTCAGGCTCTGCAGCTATAAGCTAAATATTTCATGGTCTCTGTTATGACTACTCAACGCTGCCTTTGTCATGTGAGAGGAGCCATATACAATACATAAGTAAAGGGGCATGGCTGTATTACAATAAAACTTTATTTACAAAAACAGGAGGCACTCCAGATTTGGCCCATGAGTCACAGCTGGCTGATCCCACCCAGACCAAAAACCATAAACATCTAAAGCGGTTTGGAATCAAGAATGAGTTGAGTCTGCAATGGCACTCTGGCCCAGGTAGCAGCTGGCCAGAGTGGGGAGAAGAATATAAGGATAATTAAGAAGAAAAGAGCAGACGAATCTGTGGGAGCAGAGAGAAGGGAGAGAAGACAGCCAATGAAAACTCAAAGACAGAGGTGCTCCAGGCGCAGCCCCCAACCATGTCCTCTCCCAAACCCCCGGCTCAGGCTCCCCTTCATACATGTCTCTGTCTGTGTGGGTGCAGAATGGTTCTGGTGGATGCTGCCTTGTTTCCACAGAAACAGATCTGGGTTTATGAAAATGCTCCACAGATGGGCCTTTTCATATCCGCGCCCCCCCCCCCACAGCTGCTCCCACTCCGCTCTTGTGTGCATGACTCACTGTCAGCCATGTCAATTACCGAGGCTGCCATTCTCCAGCCCCTCCATCTGCCAGGGCTCTTCCTCGCCAGGCCACCAGCCACCACCACTGAGAGGTAATTACTGTGTTGGGAGAAGACACGCCTCTGTTATTAGCTCAGGGCTGGAGAACTGTGGTGATCTCTCCATGGGATAACTACCATAAACCACTGACCACATTATCATTTCCAAGAAGCATGGCAGCTCTGTGGTGGAGCACAGTCAGGGGATACTGGAAGTACGTATTTGGTAGGATATTGCTGCAAATACATGCACATAGGAAGCCACTGCCTGCCCTATGGCTATGCCATCCTTCTGTTGAGAAAATGTCAGGATTGAAAGGAAGATTCTAGTGAATTGCTACAAGAGAACAAGCTCATGGCTTTCACTGGAATAAGGGACTTGTTTGCTTGATTTTTTTTGTTTTTCTGCTGGGCACAATGACATAAGACATTTGTTCAGAACCTGTAACAGCTCTGTATCTCTGTCACAGATTTGAAAATAGCAAAGGGGACACTCCAGAACAAATCAATTGACTTAATACTATAACACTTTTGATATAAACCCTAATTAGGAAGTCTTGGCCCCTCACAGCCTGGACAGAACTGAGCCACCTGGTGCTAAGAACATCCCTTTTGACCTTGGTAGAGGCAACTCAGGTGGCCTGAAATAAGCCTTTGCCCCGAGCCCCACCCTAACCTTGTGTCCCAGTTTCTTCTGACGGTGAAAGGGAAGAGATGAAAGCAAGCAGGAGGGAATTCCTTGAAGGCAGGAGGGATTCTCTCCAAGGCCCATGGTGGAGGATGAGTGGTCTGTACAATCCTAGGCTTCCCTGGGATCTGAGCTAACCCAGATGCACACTGTCTACTACCATCTCTGCCCCCAGGCCCCCCACGGTCACATCCACCCCTCCACACTCAAAACTCTGAAATTACAGCTCAACTAAGATGAAAATCCACCCCTGCCATCACCAGAGCCCAAGGAGGCAGAAAGCAGCCAGCCAGAGAAGCCCTCAAGACTCCAGCCACTGACAACACGGTCCAGTTGGGCCCATGAGCAACACCCCTCATCTCTCATGTTTCCGTGTGCCCTGGACACTACCTTGCCTTTGGAGAGAGTGAAGCAGGGGAGGAGCCGTGAGAGCTCCACCCCCACCTATAGCCACCAGAGTTTCATAAAGCAGGAGGAAGAACTAGAGCCAAGGACTGTATTTTGCCCAAGAACCAGGAGACTCAGATTCTTGTCCGGTCACCACCACTCATGTGCTCTGTGGCCCACATGTCCTCTCTAGGCCTCAGTTTACCCATCTGCAGCCCATCAGAGTCCCAGTCCAAGACACATATTCAATAAAATGTCCGAAGAAATGAGTTATGGGAATCTCACTGGTTAACATCTAGGACTCTGTTCAGGCCTCGAGTTCTAAGTTTCTATCCATGATTTCTACCCTTTCAGATATACACTTATCTTAGTTGGGCTTTTCCAGATACAGACCCTGAGATAAGGATTCACTGGCAAGTGACCCATTAAGGAGTTCTCCCAGGAAGACCAGCAGGATAGGGAGAGAAGGTGACATCAGGCAAGTGCAGCGCCAGCCTGATCCCATGGGGAGTTCTGGAGGGCATGTCATACCTCAGTGCTAGACAGCTGGATGCTCACAATCCTGGGACCACCCATCATGGGCTACAGGACCACCTGGGAGGGGTGTGTAAGCTCCTAGGCACTTCTGGCTCTGCAAATTGCCAAAGTGACTCCAGCGCAAGGACATCCCTCTGAGGAAGCTGGTAGGTGGGAGCACTGGAGATGATACATAAGGAAGGTGGGGGGGGTGGGCAGAAAGAACTTACAGGAATGATCTCAAAGGTCAAGAGCAATGAGAGTTGGCTATAAATACAAAAATTAGAAATGAAAACACAGAATTTCTAGATTGCAATGAATAATTACTGAATACCTACTATAGACAGCAGCGTGTTAGGTACCGAGGAGACAGTAGTGAAAACAAAAGGATCTTGTTTCTGTCCTCATGGAGTTTATAGTGAGAAGCAGGCACTAGTTGAAAGCATGACCCAAATCCATGTAAAGTCACAGTAGCAGTAAGTGCTGTAAGGAAGAGGAACTTGTGTGTTGGGAGAACATGTAAGAGGCGGTGATGTACCATCTTTTGAGGGAAGAGACATGTTAAGCAAGCACAGCTGCAATGGGAGGGGAAAGACCAACATTCCAGGCAGAGGGAACAGAGTGTACAAATTGTGAAATGAAAGAAGGAGCTGGAAAATGTCAGTGACAAAAATTCTGGTAATTGAATTGTTCAGGGGGAAAAAAACATTAAAAGATAATCTAAAGAGATGGATCTGGGGAAGATGAGGATACTATCGGCGGCTGTTAAGCACCTCTGTCCTGGGTAGGATATACTGTATATAAGTTACTTTATTTATTCATCACAACAATAGCTTCATCTATGCAATCGAAGCCAGAGAGGCTGAATAACTTGCCCAAGGTCACACTGATTCCTAGTAGAACTAGGATGCCATTTCAGGTTTCCCATTTGCCAAAGGCCAAGCTCTTTCCACAATTCTAAACCAAAGGATTGTTGCCATTAGGGGACATACTAAGTTGAGGCTAAATAAGCTAATTTTTTAAAAATCACTTTATTAAGGTGTGACTGATATGTAAAAAGCTGTACCTACTAAATGTATACAACTGGATGAGTATGGGGATAAGTACACACCTGTGATATCATCACCACCATTAAGGACGTAAATATATCCACCACCTCCCAAAGTTGCTTCCTACTCAGCCTATGATGATGATGATGATGTATGTGTGTTAAAAACACTTAACATAAAATCTACCCTCTTAGCAAATTTTAAGTCTACAACACAGTATGGTTAGCTATAGTTGCTGTACTATAAAGTGGATCTCCAGAACTTATTTGTCTTGCAGAGCTGAAATTTTGTACACTTTGGCCATCACCTTCTCATTTCCCCTTGGTCCAGCCCCTAGAACCACCATTCTACTCTCTGCTCTATGAGTCTGACTTTTATTTTTTTATTATGTTCAGTTAGCCACTGTATAGTACATCATTAGTTTTTGATGTAGTGTTCAATGATTCATTAGTTGCATATAACACCCAGTGCTCATCACAACACGTGCCCTCCTCGTGTGAGTTTGACTTTTAGATTCTACATGTAAGTAAGAACATACGTACTTGATTTTCTGTGTTTGGCTTATTTCATTTATCATTGGTCCATCCATGTTGTCACCAATATCAGGATTTCCTTCTTTTTAAAGGCTGAATAATATTCCAGTGTGTGTGTATGTGTGTGTGTGTGTGTGTGTGTGTGTACCACATTTTCTTTATCCATTCATCCAAAAATGCAATTTAGGTTGTTTCCATACTTTGACTATTGTGAATAATGCTGCAAAGAATAGGGGGTGCAGGTATCTCTTCAAGATTCTGATTTCAGTGATTTTAGATAAATACCCAGAAGTGAGAATATAGGATCATATGGTAGTTCCATTTTTTATTTTTTTGAGGAATATCCATGCTATTTTCCATGATGTCTGCACCAATTTACATTCCCATCAACAGTGTACAAGGGTTCCCCTTTCTCCACACCCTCACCAACAATTGATATCTATTTCATTTTTAAATAGTAGACAACCTAATAGGTGTGAGATGATTCCCACTGGGATTTTCATTTGCATTTCCCTAATGCTTAGTAACATTGGGCATTTCTTCATATACTTGTTGGCAATCTGTATGTTTTCTTTGGATAAATGTCTATTCAGGTTCTCTACCCATTTTTAAAATAGGATTTTTTTCTATTTAGTTGTAGGAGGGCCTTATATATTTTGGATATTAACTCCTTATCAATTCTATGGTTTACAAATATCTTTTTCTATTTTGTAGGTTGCTTTTTCTGTTCCATTGGTTTATGTGTCTGTTTCTGTGTCAGCACCATATTGGGTTTTGTTTTTGTTTTGAGGGAGAGAGAGAGAGAAGGCAGGGGGTGGGATGTGCAGAGGGGGAGGGAGAAAGAGAATCTTAAGCAAGCTCCATGCTCAGCATGGAGCCCGATGTAGGGCTTGATCCCATGACCCTGAGATCATGACCTGAGCCAAAATCAAGAGCCAGATGCTTAACCATCTGAGCCATCCAGGCACCCCTAGCACCATATTGTTTTGATTATTATAGCTTTGTAATATAGTTTGAAATCAGGAAATATGATGCCTCCAGCTTTGTTCTTCTTGCTCAAGATTTCTTTGACTATTAGAGTTCTTTTGTGATTGCATATGAATTTTAGGATTATTTTTCTATTTCTGTAAAAAATGCCATTGAAATTTTGGTAGGGTTGCATTGAATTTGTAGGTCACTTTGGGTGGTATGGACATTTTAACAATATTAAGTCTTCCAATCCATGAACATGGGATATCTTTGCATTTATTCATGTCTTCTTTAATTTCTTTCATCAGTGTTTTATAGTTTTCAGTGCACACATCTTTCACCCTCTTGGTTAAATTTGTCCCTACGCATTTTCTTTTCCTTTTGATGCAATCATAAATAGAATTATTTTCTTAATTTCTTTTTTGGACAGTTTGTAGCCATTGTGTAGAAATGCATCTAATTTTGTATGTTGATTTTGTATCCTGTAACTTTTTAAATTCATTCTGACAGTTTTTGTGGAGTCTTTAGGGGTTTCTATGTATAGGATCATGTCATCTGCAAACAGAAACAACTTAACTTCTTCCTTTCTGATCTGGATAACTTTTATTTCTCTTTCCTCATTAATCTCTTTCCTCATTAATTGTTCTATTTAGATTTCCAGTATTGTGTTGAATAAAGATGGTGAGAATGAACATACTTGTCTTGGTCCTGATCTTAGAGGAAAAACTTTCAGTTTATGACCTTTGAGTATGATGTTAACTATGGGCTTGTCATATTTGACCTTTGTTATGTTGAAATACATTCCTTCTATATTGAACTTGTTGATTTTATATCAAGAAAGGATGCTGAATTTTGTCAATGCTTTTTCTGCATCTATTGAGATGACCATGATTTGTATCCTTCATTCTGTTAATGTGGTGTATCACATTTATAGATTTGTGGGTGTTAAACCATCCTTGCATCCCAAGAATAAATCCCACTTGATCATTGTATATGATCTTTTTAATGTGCTGTTGGATTTGGTTTGCTTTTGGTATTCTGCTGAGGATTTCTGCATCTATGTTCATCAGGGATATGGGCTTGTAATTTTCTTTTCTTATAGTGCCCTTATCTGGCTTTAGTATCAGAGTAATGCCAGCCTTGTGAAAAGAGATTAGAAGTGTTCCCTCCTCTTCATTTTTGGAAGACTTTGTGAACACTGGCGTAATTCTTCTTTAAATGTATGGTAGAATTCATTAGTGAAGGCATGTGGTCCTGGGCTCTTCTTTGCTGGGAGGTTTTATTCCATCTCCTTACTTGTCTTTGGTCTGTGCAAATTCCCTATTTCTTCATGATTCAGATTGGTAGTTTGTATGCTCTGAGAAATGTATTCATTTCATCTAGGTTATCCAATCTGTTAAGGTATAGTTGTTCATAGTAGCCTCTTATGATCCTTTGTATTTTTGTGGTATCAGTTGTAATATCTCCTCTTTATTTATAATTTTATTTATTTGAGTCTTCTTTCTTTTTTTCATAGTCTAGGTTTGTCAGTTTTATTTTTTCAAGAAACCAACTCTGTTCCATGGTTCTTTTTTATTGTTTTGTTAGGTCTCTATTTGAATTATTTCTGCTCTGATCTTTATTATTTCCTTCCTTCTGCCAAACTGTGGACTTAGTTTGTTATTTTTTCTTAGTTCCTTCAGGTTAACATTGTTTATGCGAGATCTTACTTTTTTCTTAACATAGACATCTACTGCCATAAAACCCCCTTTGAACTGCTTCTGCTGCATCGCTTAACTTGTGCTGTGTTTTGTTTCCATTTTCATTTGTCTCAATATATTTTTTAATTTCCCTTTTGGTTTCTCTTTTGACCCACTGGATGTTTGGAATTCTGTTGTTTAATTTCTAGGTATCTGTGAATTTTTCTCCCATTACTGATTTCTAGTTTCATACCATCATGGATGGTAAAGGTACTTCATATGATTTCAACCTTACTAAATTTGTTGGACTTGTTTAGTGGCCAAACACATGGTCCTCCTGGAGAACGATTCATGTGTGCCTGAGAAGAATAAACAAGTCAGTCCCATAATGAGCCACAAAGCCAGAAGCTGAAATCAACATCAGCCAAGTTAATTTGGCACCAAGCTCAGTTGTCCATTCCAAGATGAACAGTAATAGCTGAATCTGAACTAAATTGCCTAAAGAAGAGTCCTGAAATAACAAACACTGGGGGTAGAAGGAACGAATAGCTCTGTGGCTAAAGTGCAGGTACCACACCTTGCAGATCCTCCATTTGGGGAATGCAAGCCCCACATCTAAGGACAGATCCATATTTCTTGCTGGTCAGCTTAAGCAACAGAAGAAGATGGGCAGCCATACCAGTTTTCCCCCAAAAGTGCCCTGTACGGGAGAACTTTGCTTCCTTTTCACGCCCTTCCTCATACTTTAAGACTAGGGTACAATTAACCGAGAGGGTAAAGCTGGCATCCCAATCACTGAGCAGCACATGTGGATCTCAAACAGAACTTTTCCCAAAGCAAGATGTTGGGCTAACAGCTTCCTCAGTGGAAACCCACAGGACTGAGATCTCCCAAGGCTAGGCAGGGTGCAAGAATGCTCACTGCACCCTCAGACCAAAGTGTCCCCCTTGAGCAATGTTGCCTTTCTGGACAGCAGAGAGCTCATGCCCATCTCCAGAATATCACTAAGAACACTGTTGGTCTCTCTCCTCCCCACTCACTTACATCTCCCTAAAAGGGTAGGAGACGCCCATCTAATTGGTCAGACTCTGACATTCATCTGCTGAGTTTCAAAAAAGCAAGCCTGTGTGTATCTTCCTGTTGGTTATTCCTCCATCCACAGAGTCCCAGAAAGGGATCTGGTTTTTGCTTCCTGCACCCATCCAATATGCACCACCTCGTGCTGAGGGACTCAGCGGCTCAGTAGTTTCAACCCTGGCTGCACCTTAGAATCACCTTTCAAGTCATTGATGCCTGGACCCTGATCAACTGACATCCCATTGAGTGGGGTCCCAGTACCCATAGTAAAGCCACCTCAATGATCTGATGTTCAGAGGTGCCATCTGGTTAAGTATACTCAGGGTCTGCTCACCACAACTCTTCCTATTTCTGCAGCTACCTCTGAGTTCATGGATCCCTGCATCTAGATGAACTGGAGGAAGAAGTCTCCATTTTTGGCCTCAAGCCCAAGCCAAACTTTGCAAACCTGCTTTTGGCAGGATCATGCAATGAGGTGTGGGGGTTTTGCCAATGTATTAATAAAGTAGCACTTGCCCATCTGGCTCAGCATCCCTGTGGACTGCTCCATCATCACCCCAACTCTGGAGGAGAAAAGCAGTATGGGAGGACCAGGGCACCATGGCTCCCTCACAAACTGCGTGGGACAATTACAAGCACTTTAAAAACAGAATAGCTTATTTCAGTGCATCTTGGCCAGTTTCACAGGTGAGGTTAGGTAGCTCACGACATAAATGTAGAAAACAAAATGATAAAAATAGAAAGAGATTTGGGAACAAGGAATTTCAATGTCAAGTAGAAAGTAAGACAATTTTTAAAAGGAGATCAGAGAAATGCAGACCAAAACAAAGCAGGAAATGAACACAAACATTGAAGAACGAATGTTATTTTAACGTGTCAAGAGATCAAGCATTGTGTCACTTAATAACATACCTTTAAAATCTAAGAACTAGGGCGCCTGGGTGGCTCAGTCAGTTAAGCGTCTGCCTTCGGCTCAGGTCATGATCCTAGGGTCTTGGGATTGAGCCCCACATCGGGCTCCCTGCTCAGCAGGGAGTCTGCTTCTCCCTCTGCCTGCTCCCCCCCCCATCACTCATTCTCTCTCTCTCGTCCTCCCTCTCAAAAATAAATAAATAAAGTCTTTTAATAAAATAAAATCTAAGAACTAGATATTAGTCCCATTTTACGGATGATACATTGAGCCTCAACAGACTGTCCTGCAGCCAGTGACCTGGGACTCAAATTCAGGCCTGCCTGTCTGGGGGTTCTCTAGTCTCACAGTGCCATGTGGCCTCTCTAACGTGGTTTAGCTCTGAGCTAGAGGACATGACACAGCCAGACACACAATTTCCATTATCAGAATAAGAAAGCATTCCAGCTCCTCAGAAAAAGCAAACATTTTTCTAAGCACTAACTTCAAAAAAGGCATAATTCAGGTGGAGTCAGGAAAGGTTTCGCAGGGGAGTAGTGGGCAGGGTTTTGTGATGCAAAAAGGAGCTCACCAAGTGAACAGGCGTAGGAGGAATTCGGGGAATTGGAACAGCACAGGCAAATACCTGGACAACTGTCTAAAACCACCTGATGGCGGAGCTTGGCTCCAGGGAGCCCAGTGCTTGTGGCATACCATGTGACATTAACTAATTTAATAACGTTGTAAAGCCTAGTCAGGTTGGACAACCAGAGCAAAGTGAGAAGAAAATTTAATTTAAAGGAGTGGAATAAAATCTTATTACAGCGGGCTCCACTAATTTGGAACATGCAGTAATTCAGAGAGGTAAAAGAGAGCATTTGAGGAGCTGATTTATACTGTAAGCAAGATTGGAGGTGGAGCTGATGTATAATGTAAGCAAGATTGGAGGCACCATTTCAAAACCACATAGACTAGTCATTGGTTTTCAAATATTCAGGAGTGCGGGCGCCTGGGTGGCTCAGTTGGTTAAGCAACTGCCTTCGGCTCAGGTCATGATCCTGGAGTCCCTGGATCGAGTCCCGCATCGGGCTCCCTGCTCAGCGGGGAGTCTGCTTCTCCCTCTGACCCTCTTCCCTCTCATGCTCTCTCTCATTCTCTCTCTCAAATAAATAAATAAAATCTTTAAAAAAAAAAAGAAATATTCAAATATTCAGGAGTGCATGATCACATAGCAACAAAGACATGCTAATGACAAACACTTAATATATTCATTGAAGTAGGTCTCCATAGTACCGCTCCTGTCTACGCCTTATTAGGCTTTCTACCTTCTGCACAGTATTGATGTACATAGGCCTGACTCACTTGGACTCTTTCTGTACAAATAACCACCTTGCATCCTTAATTAAAATGACACTCATTGCATGCCCCTGACTTTAGCGGGCCCTGGGGTAGAGAAGGGCAGCCCACTCCAGCAAGCTGAATTCTACTACCCCATAAAGGATCTCCGTAGGCCCAAGACTCCTTCAAGATTAACATCCAGACACAAAACCTGTAACTGTCTCATGGTTCATCAGAAATCTCATTACTCCCAGTATAGACCTCGAGGGTGTGGACAAAATGGAAATTGTCAGAGTGGTTTAGGCTGATCTTCCCTCTCGCTGTATCTCAAACCAAAGTACCTAATTAGGAGGGAAAGTAGGATTAACTACCTCTGTATCAACGCTGTGCACAGCAGGAATGTTAAACCAGCCTGACACCAAGATCTGCCATTGTGTCTCCCACACAACCCACTCCACCTAAATGAAAAGTGAGGACATGGTGTGTGCATGTGCTGTGAAGGCTAAGCTCTTGAGCCTGTGCTCACATCGTCCCTCCGCCTAGGGCTTCCTGCTTCCTCTTTCCTGTTTCCTGAAATCCTGCCTCTTCTTTAGGCTGGAGTACAATGTCATCACCCCTTGGACTGTCAGGATGAAATGTGGACCATGGAGCTGATGGTGCTGGGGCAGGAGTGTGGGGCCCATTCTAACCCCTCACTCCTGCCAAACTGACCATTCCCCCACAGGGTGAAGTTCAATGCTTTCTTCTTCTTACCCTGCAGGACCCAACTCCAATATCCATTCAGAAAGCTTTCATTAAGGGGTGCCTGGATGGTTCAGTCTGTTAAGCATCCGTCTCCTGATTTCAGCTCACATCATGATCTCAGGGTTGTGAGATCGAGCCCCATGCTGGGTGTGGAGTCTGCTTGGGATTCTCTCTCTCCCTCTGTCCCTCCCACCCGCCTGGTCTCAGCCTCTCTCTCTCAAATAAATAAATCTCAAAAAAAAAAGAAAGAATGACCAATAATCTTCTTAAAAAGATCAGTCTTATTGGTAATCAAAGACAATGTGTACTAAAACCACTAGAACATACCATCCAATTTGCTGCGAAGGAGGTGAAAGAGGCCATTCCTACAGATTGCTTATCAAGTGGTCACATTCTAAAGTGCAATTTCTCAGTATATTCCAAACACCTTTTGATTTCTAGGAATTAATATTTTAAGCAAATAATCAGAGATGCAAAGTTTTAAAATCATCATAATCGCTAACTTTGAGATTTAACCATTGTTGGGCACCATGCCCTCATTATGCCTAGATTTCGTGAGGTTCCCTCTCTGGGAAGTAGGAACAGTCCATCCTGAGAAGTGCTTAGGGTGACACAGAAGAGCACATGTCAACCACTGTAAAGAGAAACTGACAGGCAGCAGGAGTACAATGTATTTTAGATATTGCTAGAACTGTCACTCTTATTTTCTGGAAAACAACAACACATGTTCTACCATGAACACAACACGGTGGGACCTATCCCAGGTGGGACAATACACTGTTGGTAAATTTATTAACACAATCGACCATACTTCTAAGTCAGGAAAACCAAACATCTGAGCCTCTTGATAATTCTTCAAAAGGTATCTGATGAAATTCAGAATCAATTCCAAAGATAAAAAAACAGGGAACCAGGAATGAAAGGACAACTGTTACCGATGCAACCAAATAAAGGAACTAGTTAAGAGGTGTAACTATTGGAAAAGTAGAATCTGTTCACTCTTCAATCACTCATTCATTCTAACGGCATTTACAGAGTAAATTCTTCGTGACCAAGTTCCAGTGGCTGAGAAACACTGCATTCACTTTGGAGAAGGAAGTAAATGGGTAACGGAGCAGATAAATAAACAGAATATTTTCTGATGGTGACGAATTCTCTGAAGAAAGGGATCAAGGGCAGTGAGAAAGAGATGGAAGGATGGCAACACAGCCATCTTTCCCCTACACATTCCCCCTCTCCCTCCAGCAACCAAAGGGGCTCCACAGAGTTCAGCCTGAAAACTGCTGGTCAGTCTACCTACCCCTGTGTCTTGTAGCAAGGTGAGACCAAGAGGAAGAGCAGTGATGACAGAGGGTCAACCCCGGACAGCGGGTGATCTATGTGTCTGGGCGCCCCCTACCAGCTCCGCCCTGTATCATTCCCACAGGGCCTTGTAATGGACCAAGGCCCATCAGCAGCATAAGCTCTCTACTTGCCACACTCCCCACCACTCCCTAATGCCCCTCATACCCAATTCCTTCATTCACTTCTTATCTGCCTGCCCCTGCAAGCATCTGAATGTTTAAGTCCTGATGTGGCATAGCTCTTGGGCCCAAGAACCTAAGGGTAAGACCCATTTCTGAAGCCCACCTGCTCATGGAACAAAACCAACTGAGGTCCTGGCAGGCTGGGTGCCTGCTGCTTCCAAAGAGGTTTGAATGGGAGGAAGGGAGAAGCACATCTGCCTTGGTGCCTACCATTACTGTGGGTGTTGCCGATAATCCTGATCAAGAGCAATGCTGCTCCCCACCCCGACCCTGTGCAGGGGAGCACTGTGCTTATCTGCACTTGGATTGAGTCCTAGCTATGCTTTCATTCCTGGCATTCCCCACATGAGTTCTTCCTTGTGTTTTCTCACTTTGTAATAATAAATCTTGCATTGAATTTTTAAAAATTTGTGATAGTGGCTTTAAGTACTTTTTAGAAGGATAGGGTGGGAAAGGATGAAAGAAAGAAGAGAGAGGGATCGGGGGGAGGGGAGGAGAAAGAGTAAGACCCTTGCAGAGTGGTACCTGGCCCACAGCAGGCTCTCAGCATCAGTGTCACTGAGACTGTGGACCGTGTATTGCAGGTGCTGCCCATGAGATGATCCTGGTGCTTTGGCATGGCACTGAATGCCATCAGTTGCAGAACAAGAAGTCTACTCACTCCCATTCCTATTGCACTTCCATCCTGATTATAACAAGGAGAAAGTCTGGCTTTGATGCTGGCCTGTCTTCAACATTCTCCCACCACCTGAAGTCTCCATTTCGAACAAGGAAAGACCCGGCCTCAAGTTCACAACCTCAGCAGACAACAGTACTTAGCTAGAATTTAATGACACTGTGTACATTTTGTGGTATATATTCGGGGGTAATACCAAGCTTTTAAGATCATACTCATTTACATAAGAAACCAAGTTGATATAAAAATATTAAGTCTGTAACATGCAGATACAAAAATGATGTGCATGTGACCATGAGGGACTGCGAGGCCTCTCCAGCTTCCTTCTCCATGACCTCACAGAATCATTTCATCATTAGAAAGTGGATAATCATTTTGCAGGGTCATTTCAACAACTGTTTCACTGGTTGAAAAGGACTGGGGCATGCCAGGTTGCTGGCATAGGAGGGAAGATGTGGGGGAAGTGAGACAGCAGTCCAAGGGCTGGAGTAACATAATCTGGTAGAAATACGTTTTATAAATGCCCCATTTCCCTCTTTAGTGCGAGCAAATGGCCTCAGACCTATCTTGCGGAACAGAGTGGCAAATGAAAGGTGCATGCCCTGCCAATCAAAAAAATGCAATTCTGTAATGAATGGTGAAGAAAATAATTAAAATAAATGCTGAAAAGGATTTCTGAGAGCAAGAAGCATTTAAGTGCATTGTTCTATTGCTCTGGCACATATGTTTGCTTTTTAAACTCAGCATGTTATGGGAGTGAATTATCATGCGTGCAGTGTGTGGTGCTGTACTAGGAGCTACGGATGAAGACATGAAAAGTCATGGTCCCTGCCTTCAAGGACCCACTGGGGAGGACACGTGGCTCCCCTCTTCCTTCCAAACTTGCCTCCCTCTTTTCTCTTTCATCTCTTGAGAATCTACCATGCCCTAAGCCATGGATTGGGTGCAAACATCCAATTCCACATAACCAATATATTATCAAGGGCCTACATATGCTTACTACTGTTTTAAGTGCTTTAGACATTCTGAAAAAAAGTCTACAAAGAAATGAGCAAACACGCTAACATCAGAGACAGAAAAGCACCATGGCTTATAAGTAAAACAGGACAGCATGGAAGAGAAAGCCCGGAGCTGCATGAAGCTGATGGTCCGGGACTGCCTCTCGTGAACAAACCAGCTGTGCCCCCTCTTTCAAGATGCTCAGATGGGAAAAGTGCAGGACTGCACAAGCATAAGCCATGTGCTTGCTGCAGGAAGAAGGATTTCTGCCTCTGGGAGGAGGTGCTCGGCAGGGAGGGCTCTGAAGGATGAGGCAGCCTTTGTAAGTATGCAGTGCAGTCCAGTGTGTCAACAATCCAGCAAACACATCTGGCTTCGGAGTCAGCAGACTTCCTGAAATCCCTTCTTGCACATCTGTCCGATGAACAGGGGTCAAAATACTGACTTCCCACCTTGATGGCCCCATGATGCCAGGGAAATTACTCCATCCTCCACATCTCTGTCGTGTCATCTACAGACCAAGCTAACCACTGCATTCCTCCCTTCTCCTTTGCATGGGAAGAAGGCCCATGGTCTACTGGAGGGAAGGGGCAGGGAGGCATGGAGGGTGAATGAGGCCACTCTTGCAGAGGTGAAGTAACACAAGCAGAGAGCAAAGTCCAACAGCACTGTGGAGTCAGGAGGTGCAGAGGGGAACAATGGCCCACAGTGCCCTGGGAAGGGACCCCGCCCCCCATACCTGTGACCCAGGGCAGCACAGCCAGAGCCTTAGAAAGGGCAGTGGCTGGGGGCACTTCTTCAGGGGCAACAGGCAGGGGATGTAGTGGTGGGGAACAGGGGAGATCAAAAGGCCCGACGTTGACCTTCCAGGGCCCTGGGGACCAGGCTGTTGTAGGAGGATGTGAAGACATGACGGTCCCCCAGCAGGTGCGCAGAGCAGAGGTCTGGGGGATTCAACAGCGGGAAGCATCACAGCGGTTCCTGGTGATGGATGTTCTGAGAAAATACCACCATTTTGGATATAAGGCCTTGTAAATCCCTGCCCTTTATGGCCAATGTGGCTTTTAAACTGATATTGTCATTTACTGTCACCTCTGCAACGGTTCTCCCAGCAGAAACACCAGGGGCCATTTATCACTAAGCATGCTTTCCTGAGAGCAGACATTTACCACAATCTGTTTTCTGGTCTCTACTATCTGGACATACTTCTTGACTTCCTGGGCCCTCAAGGCCGCTGGTTGAGTGGGGAGCATGCCCAGTGTTCTTCCCTGACCCCTGTGGTGTCTGTCACTGGCCTGGGACACAGCCTTTAGCAGGCCACTTGGGGAACAACACTCTTTAACATTAATGTGCCGCCTTTTATTTTACAAATTGAGATTTATTTTCATTAAACCCACTCTTTTGTTGTTGTTGTTTAGTTTGATCACATAGTCTGGGTCATGCCTCTCTGCTTATCAAAGCTAGTTGTGCTTGGGCCCAGTTCTCAGCCCACAAAGCAGCCTGTGGGTTGTCAAATCTCAGACTCACAGAGTAGGAGACACGATCTAGGCTCCTGGCTGTCAAATGGGTAAGCAGCAAAAAACTCTTCCTTAAATGAAACCATGTAGGAGTAGGGAATGCAGAAAAAGGCAGGACAGATTCAACCCCATCAACCCCAGTGACCCCTAAAGAACTTCCTGGACCCCCTAGGGCTCTGAGGAAACCAAGGGAAAACCAGTAGACACAGTCCAAGGCTTTCAGTCCACAGCTGAGAAAATTGCAGGCCAGAGAAGGACAGCATCAAATTTCCAGTTAGTGGCTAAGATCCCAATGGCAGGTCTGTTTTCCCTGTGAAATTCCTTCAGGATTTTAGGCAATTTTATGGCATCAGCCAGAAAAATGAAGACAGTGCCATGTTCTAGAAAGTTCTAGGCTCTGTAGTCAGGCTGGGCGTGAATCTTAGCTCCAGCCCCTACTCACTGTGGGGTCTGCACAATCAACCACTCAGCTTCTGGGTGCCTCAGTTTCTGCATCTGTAGAAGATGCAGGGGAGCCACGGGGAGCTGCTGTGAGCATTCAGTGCCATGATACCCAGAAGGTGCCACTTCCTCAGGGGCATCCCTGATGCCACAAAGGGATGCCAAGGTCCCCTTACTTCTCAGTTCCAGAGTTCTGTGCTTCCTTCTCAGAACTTGCCAGAATCTTGAATTATATGCATTTGTATAATTATTTGATTTTTGCCTCTCTCCCTACCTAGAATGGGAAAGAGGACATTCCACGCGGGTGAGGCCACGTCTATTTTGCTCTGCACGTACCACCAGCACCTAGGACAGTGGCCGGCACAGAACGGGCGCGTCATAAATACATGCTGAGCAAATGAGCTCATGAACCCAAAGGCACTGTGGCATGTGGCACTGTGGTGCAGTCTAACACATGACCCACTGAGCCTCCCTCTGCCTCAGTAGTATGTGCAAAATGCAGAAGCAGAGCGCCCACCTGACAAGGCCCTGGTGAAGAATGAATAGTTTACATAAAGCACTTAGCACAATGCCAGGGACCCAGCAAGTGCTTAATAAATGTTAGTTATCAGAATCGACACCACAGTTAGCCATCAGAATATAAAAGGTCTCCTTCCTTCTTCCAGCTTCACAAACTTACTCTGGATCAGAAGTACGGAGGTGAAAACACCACTTGTTCAGTCAATGCACAGAGTAGCAAAATAATTTCTACTGAGTTTAGAGGACTAAAGGGTTCACCTTTGGTTTCAGTTTCCAGGCCAGGGTGGGTCAGTGTGAGTGAAAAACCAAGGGAGCTGGCCACGTATGGCTCCCTGTGTGATATCCCTGGAGAAGGGGATATTTGCTCATTCAGTTCATCCATTCAACAAGCACTAACTGAGCATCTACTGGATGCCAAGACATGTTTGTGAGCCCTGGGAACAGAGCAGTGAAAATGCAGGCAGGAGTCCTTGCCCTTGTGGAGCCACCCTTCCTTCGTGTGCATGAAGCAAACACAGAAAATAAACTGTAATCATCCAGACAGTATGGTACTGGCACAAAAATGGACATACAGACCAATGGAACAGAATAGAGAGCCCAGAAATGGACCCTCACCTCTATGGTCAACTAATCTTCGACAAAGCAGGAAAGAATGTCCAATGGAAAAAAGACAGTCTCTTCAACAAATGGTGTTGGGAAAATTGGACAGCCACAGGCAGAAGAATGAAACTGGACCATTTCCTTACACCACACACAAAAATAGACTCAAAATGGTTGAAAGACCTAAATGTGAGATAGGAGTCCATCAAAATCCTAGAGGAGAACAAAAGCAGCAACCTCTTTGACCTCGGCCGCAGCAACTTCTTGCTAGACACATTTCCAAAGGCAAGGGAAACAAAAGCAAAAATGAACTATTGGGACTTCATCAAGATAAAAAGCTTCCCCACAGCAAAGGAAACAGTCAACAAAACCAAAAGACAATCTACACAATGGGAGAAGGTATTTGCAAATGTCTTATCAGATAAAGGGCTAGTATCCAAAATCTATAAAGAACTTGTCAAACTCAACACCCAAAAAACAAAAAATCCAGTCAAGAAATGGGAAGAAGACATGAACAGACATTTCTCCAAAGACAACATACAAATGGCCAACAGACACATGAAAAAATGCTCCACATCACTGGGCATCAGAGAAATACAAATCAAAACCACAATGAGATATCACCTCACACCAGTCAGAATGGCTAAAGTTAACAAGTCAGGAAATGACAGATGTCGGTGAGGATGTGGAGAAAGGGGAACCCTCCTACACTGTTGGTGGGAATGAAAGCTGGTGCAGCCACTCTGGAAAACAGCATGGAGGTTCCTCAAAAAGTTAAAAATAGAGCTGCCCTCTGACCCAGCAATTGCACTACTAGGTATTTACCCAAAGGATACAAACGTTGTGATCTGAAGGGGTACATGCACCCCAGTGTTTATAGCAGCAATGTCCACAATAGCCAAACTATGGAAAGAGCCCAGATGTCCATCGACAGATGAATGGATAAAGATGTGGTATACACACACACACACACACACACACACACACACACACACACACACAACGGAATACTACTCAGCCATCAAAAAGGGTGAAATCTTATCATTTACATCAATGTGGATGAAACTGGAGGGTATTAGGCTGAGCGAAATAAATCAATCAGAGAAAGACAATTATATGGTTTCACTCATAGGTGGAATTTAAGAAACAAAACAGAGGAGCATAAAGGAAGGGAGGGAAAATAAAATAGGAAATCAGAGAGGGAGACAAACCATAAGAGCTCTTAGCTTTAGGAATCAGACTGAGGGTTGCTGGAGGGGAGGTGGGTGGGGGGATGGGGTAACCAGGTGACGGGCATTAAGGAGGGCATGTGATGTGATGAGCACTGGTATTATATGCAGCTGATGAATTACTGAACCCTACCTCTGAAACTAACGATACATTATATGTTAACTAATTGAATTTAAATAAGTTAATAAAAAAAGAAAAGAAGCAAGAGAAGTACATAATAGGCATGGTGTGTTGTAAGGTGTAATGTGCCATAGCAGATAAAGCAAAGAAGAGAGCTAGTGGACTAGGGACAGCCAGGGCAGAGTTTTAAATTTGATGGTCACAGAAAGCCTCAAATAAAAGGTCACATTTGATCAAGATCAGAGGGATGTGAAGGGCTGTGCCTGCAGGTGGCCAGAGGAGATTATCCCAGGCAGAGGGAAGCTGAGAGTGGAGACCTGAGTGGGGTGGGGAGGGCAGGTGTCTGGCTGGGGGAAGAACATCGGGGAGGCTGCCATGTGACTTCCAAAAACTTGGAGGAACGAGGGCGCTGCAGCTTCCAAGTTAATTAAGCTCACTACAGCAGGTAAGCACTCCCCATTAAAATGTATTACATTCCAATGCAATGCTTGTGTCTCTTTGGATGTGAGCTTAACACAAAACTGCCGGGTGGTTAAGCATCCGCCAGCTTTGTCTGCAGCCCTCACGGGAATAACCAGGCTCCCTGCCTCCCACCAGAGTTTCATGCATATAAACCTTTCAAAGGATTTACAGGTCATTAGCCATATTTCAGTTTTTATCAGAAGGAAGTATAATAAGGTACATCTCCCCAACAAATGATCATTTCCACAGGCTTTCGTCCACTGGATCTCATTTGCTTTGGCCTCCACAAAGCACGGAAGTGGGGCGCCTGCGTGGCTCAGTCAGTTAAATGTCTGCCTTTGGTTCAGGTCATGATCCTGGGGTCTCTGTATCGAGCCCCAAGTATGGCTTCCTGCTCAGTGGGGGGTCTGCTTCTGCCTCAGCTCCCCACACCCGCTCCTGCTCTCTTACCCACTCTCTCAAATAAGTAAAATAAAATAAATATAAAATTAATTAAAAACACCAAGGGAGGGAGCTACTGTCCCCATTTTGCAGATGAGGAAACTTGAGGCTTTCCAACAACACCATCCTAGGAAGGGAAGGACCTTTTCCCACTTCCCACTTCCCACTTCCTATCCAGTGTACAGGCACCACATTCCTCCTTCCATTCCTCTTGAAGCATCCCTCTCCTTGAGGGCGGAGCTCATCCCTGGCTCATCTTCACATGTGGGAGGCTCACCCCCAGTCCCAGCTCACAGACGTTGGGTTTAGAGACAGCAAAGGCTTTGTTGCTAGATCTGGGACTGTCAGGGTTGTGCTGGAGCTTACCCTGGCTCACAGGAGTAGTTTTTCAGAAGAGTAGATTTTCAGAAATTTTGCAAGCTGGTTGACATCATGTTGTCGGTTTGAATTCAACCATGTCTTAGTCCGTTTGGGCTGCTATAACAGCATACCATAGACGGGTGGCTTATAAACAGCAGAAATTTCTTTCTCATGGTCCTGGAGGCTAGAAGCTCAAGTCGAAGACAGATTTGGTGTCTGGCAAGAGTCAGGTTTCTGGTCCATAGATGGCATGTTATGGTGTCCTCACACAGCAGATGGGGAAGGGAGCTCTGTGGGTCCTCTTTTATAAAGGCACTAATCCCATTCGGGAGGGCTCCACCCTCAGGACCTCATCACCTCCCAAAGGCTTCATCTCCCGATATCATCCCATTGGAGGTCAGGCTTCAACGTATGAATTTGGGGAAGACACAAATATTCAGTCCACAGCAAGCCCTGACATGGAAATCAGCTAACTCTACAATTCAGGGCTTGCTGTCTTTCCCCGGGACACAGGTTGTTAAGGATTTATTTACTGCTATGTTATTGCTTCTAATCCCAATGCTGCCTCCTGTTAGCTATGTAGCTTTGCACAAATTATTTAGCCCCCTGGTCCTCAGTTTCTCCAACTGTAAACTGGGAATAGTAACACCCATCCCACGAGATGCTTCTGAGGATTAATCAAGATATATAACAGGAAAAGAGCCATGCAATGTAGGTGATCCATAAAGAGTGGTGTTACTAATATTATCAAGCATTGAAGAAGTGTGGGATGAATTTCGTAAATCCCCATGGGCCAAGAAGACTCCTAATTACAGAAAAACACATGGGAAACATCAGAGCAGTCAGAAATGGGCATAAGAAGGTGTCATGGTGGGTGAGGAGATGAGGAGAGCAGAGTACCCCAAAGACCAACAGCAGGTCCGAGGTAAGTCTTTGCTCTTCCAAATGACCTTGGGCAAATCCCATGCCCTTCCTGATTGATTGCAGGATCCCCCATTCACCCACAGGGATTGTCTGATACACCAGGGCCCGTGCCCCGGGCCCAGCCCCACCTTCCGTGCTCCCTGTGTTTGCACGGCACGACCTCTGTCTCCTCACCGGGCAGTCCAAAATTTTGGAAATCTGTCATCTTGAAAGCACAAGCCAGAAGTTATGAGTGATGTTAACAAATCCTAGAATAGCAAAGTTTGTGAAAAGGATCCTGGACAAGACAGCATCACATCCTGCCCCCTTTATTAAGGCAGTTTCTATGGTGATGGAGCTTGAAGAGGTTATTACTTACTGGGAAAACCCCATGAGCATTTTCCATCTGTGTGTCCGGGATGGACCAGGAAATCACCCGATCCCAAGGACATGGGGGACATGAGTAATCTATATATTTTTTAAATTATCCCAGGACCCCAAAGGACAGTGGCTACTCAAGATGTCAGGAAGAGAGCAGGGGAGCACGTCAACTATTGGCTTAATGTCTGTCCTCTCACATCTGCCCTTAGCATGGCATGCATGAACTTCCTGGCCATCAGACGCTGGGAATACAGAGATGAATAAGATGTGGCCCATCCCCCAAGCAGCTCCCTCCTGATGGTGGCAACAGACCCGCAAGCAGATAAATGTGACTGAGCTGCCTTGTTCGATAAGAGAGTCCAGGAGAATGCACCCCCAGTTGGGGGCACGTCTGGCAGTGCCGAAGAAGCTCGATGGCGGATGTGAACCTGGCCTATAAATTGCAAGAGGGCAAGGTTCTCTTCATCCCCGTACCCTGAGAAAGTAAGACAGTACCTGATACACAATAAGGGTCCAGTACATGCCTATTTAATGAATGGATACTTGAGGGAGGAGAAGCAGAAGTTCTCACAGTGAACAAAGGGAGACAGTGTTCTAGGAGGGAGAAACGGCTTGTGCAAAAGCCCGAGGGATGAAGACAGCAAGACGAATGACAGGTGCCATTCGTCAGTTGGTTGGGTTGGAACAAAAAAATGGAGCAAGATGGTAGCAGAGGTTGGTGTCAGCAGGAGAGACTAGCACGGTGTCAGACGCAGGGTCACGGAGAGACATGAAGTCTGTGGGTGTGGGGACGCCACTGCTGGGTTCTACATAGAGAGATGGCAACCTCAGGTTTGCACTTTGGCAAGATTCGCCCAGTGCCATGGGCTCAATGTTTGTGTCCTCCCCGACCGAAAGCCATATGCTGAAACCCTAGTCCCCAGTGTGATGGTATTTGGAGATGGGGCCTCTGGGTGAGAAGTAGGCTATCAGGTGGAGCCCTCATGATGGGATTAGTGCCCCTTTAAGAAGGAACGACAGAGGGGCACCCTGGTGGCTCAGTTGTTAAGTGTCTGCCTTCGGCTCAGGTCGTGATCCCAGGGTCCTGGGATCGAGCCCCGCATCGGGCTCCCAGCTCAGCAGGAAGCCTGCTTCTCCCTCTCCCACCGCCCCCCCGCTTGTGTTCCCTCTTGCTGTCTCTCTCTGTCAAATAAATAAATAAAATCTTAAAAAAAAAAAAAAGGAAGGAACGAGAGAGAGAGAAGGAGCGCTTTCTCCCCCTCACCCCATATGAGGACCCAGCAGGAACACTACCACCTGCCCACCAAGAAGACGGTCACCAGACCCTACCATGCCGGCATCCTGACCACCACTTCCAGCCTCCGGAGCGGTGAGAAATACACTTTGTTGTGTACACCGCCTCATCTATCAGAATCCGGGATGGCAGCCCGAAATGACTAGGACACCCTAGTAGGGCAGAGTGGTGATGGACAGCGGGGGCTGAACATCAAAATGCCAGGTGGGAGGCTGTAGCAATAGTCAAGGCCAGCGATGATTACTTTTATGGAAATGAGGCTGCTCAGCAACTAGGGATTGTACGGGGCTTTTATCCTTCATCAAAGGTTCCCGGGGGGTGGAGGCGGGGGGGGTGCCAGTCTCTGCCCTCCCCCCAAACTCCTTCCTGCCCCCCTCCTTCAGTCAGAGCAGCCCCACATTTAAACACCTTACACAGTTAACTTTGGTCAAAGTCTCTGCACTTACAACCTCTAATTTAAGTGGTTCTTTCTTGGCTCAGAGTGGTGCGCCGAGATCTGTGTCTTGACTCGGTCCATCGCTACTCAGGGAAGCTTCTAGAAACACACACTGGCTATGAGGACTGTCTGAAATGATTGCAGGTTGTCTGTCCTCAACCTCTCCTGCCAGGTATTCATTTCCACAGTGACTTCAGTGGTTAAACGGGCAGGGGAGGCACCTGAGCAATTTTAAATGAAACATTTTAACAGCTAGTCTAGTAAATGTAGGCAATCCGGTAAGCGGAAACGGGTTTTGAAAATGAGAATGGGGGACTAAGTGAGTTGTGCAAGCAACGGAGGCCCGCCCGAGTGAGCAGTGCTAAGATGGTCAACACTATCTCCGGTCCTCCATCCAGTGGCCGCCTCTTGCCCGAGACCATGCAGGCACCTGCTCCCTAGGACCCGTCTGGTCCTTCCAGCTGCTGTATGGCATAGTATCCTTCTTTTCCCATTTTACAAGGAAGGGAACTGAGACGCAAAGAAGAGAATCAATTTGCTCTTGAGGCCTCTATATTCCATGACCTGGCAGGCTTCAGCCCCAGAAGCTCATTTTCTCACAGCTCTGCAGACTGGAAGCCCGAGCTCAGGGTGCCCACGTGGCCGGGTTCTGGTGAGAAGCTTCCTCCTGGCTTCTAGACAGCAGCCTTCTTGCTGCGTCCGCACGGGGCGGAGAGACACTCTTCATCTTCACAGGCCACCATCTGTTCTGTTCGGCGCCCCACCCTAATGACCTCATATCACCTTAATAGCCACCTGAAGGCAGTCCGCAGATACGGTCACACTGGGGAATAGGGCATCAATATATGAATTGGGGGGCGGTGAGTACTCGGTTCAGTCCATTGCAGCCTCGCAGAGTGTTAAGAGGCAGGGCTGCCATGGGAACCCAGGGGGTCAGACTCAGAGCCCGAGTGCTGAAACACCCCCCATCTCCCTCCTGCCCTCCTCTTCCCCCACCTCTCTCCTGCCCTCCTCACCCCCCCTTCCACCTCTCCAGGGCTCCTGCTAATGCACCACCTTCACCCTCCTATGGGTGTGATTTCTCATTCCTTTTCCCTTTGTCCCCCGAGTCTGAAGCCCTAGAGAGCAAAACAGCAGCACTTTAGAACAGGTGAAAGTATTGCTCTTGACGACAACTTGGATCATCACAGGCTTGGGAGCACACATCATTCATTCCTCAAAGGCAAAACTGCCGTGCAAATCATCAATGCACAGCCTTCGCCCTGCCAGTTATAGAGCACGTCAGCAAAAAAGCAGAAGAGGCACGGTGAGGATTTCCAAGGCTGCAATAATTCACCCTCCTTGTAATGAGATGAAAAGCTGACATATAATTAATGCAAAGCAGCGGTGTTCTTATGAACCCATCAAGCAATTCCCCACTCTGCTCCCTTCCAGCAGGGGCAGAGAGATGGCCAAACAGAGGCCTGGCAGGAGGGTCTCCGTGCAGGGGGCAAGGGCTGGGCCTTCTCACGGCAGCTGTGGGGGAGGGGCTGATGCCAGACAGCCTGGCTTCGGTCCCATCTCCTCCACTTACTCGCAGTGGGACTCAGTTACCCCATCTGTATAATGGAGACAATAATATTAGGATGACACTAGGAAACCAGCGAGGCTGTTAAGAGGACTAGGGAAGTTAGGGATACTTATCAGTAAATGTTAGAGGTCATTTCCCTACAAAACTGAAAACCTCAGGGCACAGTGGGATGGTGTTGAGTTTGAAACACAGTTCGATTGATTCAGGCAGGCAATGAGCTGCTTTGAGCCCCGCTTTCCTCCTCTGAGGAAGGGAGCCCACAGCTCTCACCTTGCAGCAGGTGACGGGCTCCGACCACCCGGCAGGCACGCTACGGTTTCCCAGAAACAGGCTCCAGTCTCCCTCTGCGGGTCTCCATCTCCTCCCTCATTCTGGGTTCCAGAGACACAGGTGGGACCCACCTCCTGCCCCTCCCCCGCTGCTTCGGGAATGGGCATGTGATCCGAGCCAGGTCCATCCCCCCATGCCCTTCATCCTCTGCTGGGGTTGTTGGGCTACCAGAGGTCAGAGCAAGCAGCAGTCAGCGAGAGCCACGGTAACCCCAGGGGGAAAGCCAGAGAGAGGCAGAGAGACCAAAGCCACAGGAATTCTATACCTCTTCACCATAAAACCCGAGAAATTCTGTTTTGCGCTGAAGCCAGTTTAAGTTTCTGCCCCCATAGCTGGATAAATCCTGAGCCATACCGCGTGCGAAGGAAGTGCTCACAACTGACCAACGGACTGAGCGGCACTTCACCGCTGTTCGCTCAGAGCCAGCAGGGACACTGTCCATCTGTGTATCACATAGTCCCAGACACACGGACTTATAACCTCTTACAGTGGGCAATATTTTCATTTACAGAAAACATACCTTCCTATCCCTCCCTCTCAGCTCGTTCTCCAAACAGCCCTGCCAGTAAGCCAGAGCATTAGTTTTCTTTTTTTTTAGAGTGAGGGTGGGGAGGGGCAGAGGCAGAGGGAGAGAGAGAATCTCAAGCAGGCTCCACGTGCAGCGCAGAGCTTGACACGGGGCTCGATCTCACGACCCTGAGATCATGACCTGAGCCGAAATCAAGAGTCAGACCTTTCACCGGCTGAGCCACCCAGGTGGCCCAGCTAGGACATTATTATCATCATTAATGGGTGACAGTTCGAGATGTGACTCCAAACTCTGGCAGCCGTTCACTCCCTCTTGCTCACAATGGGGACACAATGCCATGGGGCCCAACAACTGCAGAGAGCTCCCTCCCTTACCCCTTGCAGTCCCGTAATCATGGGTGTGTGACATTAACCCGTGTCTAGGCACATAAACAGCATGGAAAGGCGGTGCCTTCAGAGGGGCCGCTCCAACCTAACCCCCTCCTTCAACACGCATCACGCGTCTGGGCGTGCATCCAGACCCCTTGCTCCACTCTAAGGAGTCCCCTGGAAGGGGTTATTTCCCACAAACCACCGAAGTGTTTGGACTGCTGCCTGGAGACACAGAGAAC
>NC_138370.1:173417811-173443531 GCF_054177405.1 Leptonychotes weddellii | reverse complement strand
CATGAATAAACACATAATGGGATCCCAGGTAGTGGCAGGTGCTCTGAAGCAGGGGACTAGAACAGGTAGGGGATATGGAACACTTGGGGGTGGGTGCTCAAGTGGGGTGGGTATTCAGGGAAGACCCCAAGGGAGCGGACACTTAGGCAGAGATGTGAGATGTATATGGTGTGAGTGAGGCTTGCAGAGCCCAGGAGAGAGCAATCAAGCGGAGGGGGCAGCAAGCACACAGATCCTGAGTCAGAGTTAAGCTCAGCGTGTTCGAAAGACAAGAAGGACTGTGTGGAATGGGCGGGAAGACAGAGGAGGTAGAGAGGGGTGTCAGGAAAAAAAAAAAAAAAGTGAGCCAGATTGTGGGGCGTTGCGGGCCGGCACAGAGAGACTGGCGTTCGCTCTGAGCGGTAGGGTAACGGCAGGACATTAGAGGCAGCAACCGCACGCTCGGATTTATGCTTGATCACAGCGCCAGCCGTCATGTGGACAGGCTCTCACTCCTCCTCCTCATCCATTCCCTAAGCAGCATTTATCGGGCCTTTGCCACATGCCGAGCGCTGAGCCTGGCGCTGATGGATGGGGCAGGTGAATATGACCAGTCCCAACCTGTCAGGACTCAGTCTGATGGTGAAGGCGGACCACCCTTCAGCCAGACGTGCTGTGAGATGACCAGGCGAAGCTAAGAGAACCAGACCTTCCCAACATGTCCCTTCAGGTGGCCCAAACCTTCCCAGAACCACGCAGGGAAATGCCAGCCACACCGGCTTCAAGAAGACACAAAGGCATTTGAAAATAACAGCCACACGCCAGGTACGGTTCCGGGGGCCACACGGCCCCTGCCCCTTATTTTCACATTAAATCTTTTTTTTTTTTTTACGATTTTATTCATTTATTTGAGAGAGAAAGTGTGAGAGGGAGAAAGCATGAGAAGGGGGAGGGGCAGAGGGAGAAGCAGGCTCCCCACTGAGCTGGAGGCCTGGTGCGGGGCTCGATCCCGGGACTCCAGGATCATGACCTGAGCCGAAGGCAGACCCCTAACTGACTGAGCCCCCCAGGCGCCCCTTCACATTAAACCTTTAAGAATACTATGGGCAAGGGCGCCTGGGGGGCTCAGTCGGTTAGGCGACTGCCTTCGGCTCAGGTCATGATCCTGGAGTCCCGGGATCGAGTCCCGCATCGGGCTCCCTGCTCGGCGGGGAGTCTGCTTCTCCCTCTGACCCTCCCCCTTCTCATGTGCTCTCTCTCTCTCAAATAAATAAATAAATAAAATCTTTAAAAAAAAAAAAAGAATACTATGGGCATTCTTTTCAGAAGAGCAAACAGAGGTCTGCAGAAGCTGTGTGATGGGTCCAAGTTCACATGGCCAGAAATAGCAAGGCCAGAATCTGGGCCCAGACTTCTCCATCTCAAAAACTCATGCTCTCTCTTCTATGCTCTGCTGCTTCCAAAACCAAACATCCATGCTGTTGGACCCTGACGGGGATTCTCCTCCTGACCACCACGGTTTCCGCTGATATGCGTTTGATGAAAGCTGGTTTCAATCTAACTTCTGCGTTTGGGCGGGACGTGTGGAAACAAGACCTGCTGTGGGTGGCAGTGATGCCCTCCCTGGGCCTCTGAGTCATCCTACATGTAAAAGGGAGGTAATAATGCCCAGCACACTGGGCTGTTAGGGGGACAGGGTGATCACAGGAGTCTGGTTCCCAGGACAATGACTGTGAGTTTCTGACTGGTCAGGACAAGTTACAAATGTTGGGAACCCAACATGATCTCACGTAAGCAAAACAAGATGCCAGTTTCAGTAGCTGGTCAAGACAATGGAGAGCCCAGAAGACTGGAAGGACACACCAGTGCGTGTCTGGGTCCCCTCTCACTCGCCTTCACACACTGCAGGCAGCTCACTATGAGCACCTGGGGATCTGTTCTGCCCTGAACGGGACAAGCCAGAAGTGCAGGGGGTAATGTAGGTTGGACCAGCCCTCCACCAATGAAGAAGGGGGAACTGTGCATAAAAACATCAGCTTCTCTAAGTTCAGCTGCCCGCAGGGCACACTCTGCACTGTCTCCCAGAGGTCCCATGGGGAGGTGAGTCCAGGTGCCACAGTGGGGAGTGGCTTCGTCCAATGCCCATCATTGGCTGCCTCCCTTTCTCTGTCTCACTCCCCTTCTCATGCAGGTGGTTTTTGGGTTCGCTTCCTGATAAACCATTTGCACTTCAATATAAGCTTCTGAAAGAACTCAAGCTCAGGCCGTGACCAGCAGGGCCATCGATGGTGATGCAAGCAAGGAGTCAAGAGTACAAAGTACAGGAAGCAAGTACCAACCTGCAGGACCCTGGGAGCGATGCCTCCTTGAATTCTGCACCCAGGTGCCATGCTTGCTCACTCTAGTCTGGACCCTACCCAACAGGGACCCTATCTTCTCCACCCACCTCTTACATCTGTTTACTTCTTTACTGTGGGCCTCATTTCTTCTACAAATAGACCTTCGTCTGGGGCGCCTGGGTGGTACAGCTGGTTGAGCGTCTGACTCTTGGTTTCGGCTCAGGTCATGATCTCAGGGTCCTGGGATTGAGCCCTGCATTGGGCTCTGTGCTCAGTGCAGAGTCTGCTGGAGATTATCTCCCTCTACCTCGGCTCCTCCCCCTGCTCATGCTCTCTCTCTCTCTAAGATAAATAAAATCTTAAAACAAAACAAATAGACCTTCACCTTCACCAACTGCTGAGGAAAATGGCAACCAACAAATGCAGACCTGTTTTCTTACATTATGTCATTCGTGAGGGGAAGAGAACAAGCTTTTCACTACTGATTCCATGGAAAGACTCCGAATGGCTGGGCTTGGGTCACAAGGCCACTCCTCAGAGCAAGCACTGCTCTAGCTGAATATGGTCCATGTGGCTGGCACGGACATATCACTTGCCCCTCTTGGAGGGTGAGTGGGGAGCCCTGGGCACACATAGAGTGAAAAGGTGTTCTCTAAAGAAAGGGATGTTATAATGATAACAGACGGGATTGTAAAGCACGCTGGACAGTCAAAACCTGCAGCCCTTAACGTTCTTTCTGGTTCTCTGTCCTCTTTCCATTTCACAGATGAGAAAACGAAGCTTCAGAGTGTTTAATCTACTTTCCAAAGGATCCACAACTAACACATATCAGAGTCGGCCTGACTCCCAAACCTAAACTGTTTCCACTGGATAGATAGAAATTAACCTGTTGGGCCATAACTGTCCAAAAATTCAGTCATCAAAGGATTATTATAAAAAAATCTCAGTAAATTCTTGCTAAAAAAATCAGTGGATCACCCTTCCCAATTATTGGGGAAGCACAACTCTCCCAGCATGAAAGTAAAATGAGATTTCGGTGCATTCACATGTGTTCTTTCCTGATAACCAAGGCTACTGACAGTTTAACAATGAAATGTCTTGCTCGAAAACTTTTAATAAATGCCAGATATTGAACCTGCCAAAGGCAGGAAGCAAAGCCAAAATATCCTTTCAATATTAGGAGGGTGGTTTTTTGCCTCCTTGCCAGTCCACCTAAACCCTGAGGTTAATAATAGTCACACAGACTTCATCTGCATCTATCATGAAAGGCAGTGATGATTTGGCATTCTGACCAGAACAAAGCTAGGTTCTATTGCCTGCACATAAACCAGCCTCATCCTGAATCCTGGATGTTTGTGTACATTCTACATGAATTTGGGCGTTATCAAGAAACTGCTGCAACCCAAGAGTGACTTAAAAACCGAGCCTCTAGAAAGTTTGCATTTTTCAAAAGATCCATGATCACAGTAGTTTTAATCCATGTATGCCCTGGACCAAGGTTCTGAGAGCCACGCCAACAGGCAAACAGCAGCAGAGGTGTGGGCGGAAACTGTAGACAAAACTTTCAAGGAAGAGGACAGGATATAATCAATTCAGAAATTATGAGGCCACATGCACACAGATTTGGTAGCATGCCATGAAGGGGTGTGGAAGGTTCCGGACCAAACTGTCAGTGATGTGAAGGTAAAAATGATATGCTTCTATGTGGTGCCAACTGTGCTGTTAAAGAGACGCCTCCTTTTCCTTAAGCCATTAAATGCTCAGCAGTAGGACGATAAACAACAGAAAGTAACATTTCCGTAGGATTTTTAAAATGTGTGTTGTTGTTATGGAAAATCAGCCACCGTCCTTGAGATTACAAGCAAAACTCCTAAATGCTCTCAGCCACAACTCCTCTTCTGAGAAATCCAGAGAAAGGAACCCTCAAATGCAGCACATGAGCTCTGTCCAGATCTCTGGCGGACCCATAAAGATCACTGTATGGGGCAGGCTGTAAGCAGTCTAGTGAAGAAGAAAGACGGGTGGCCTGAGATTTGTGTGCCTTCGCAAGAGGCAGAGTATGCACTGTAAGTCCAACCCAGTTAATTACTTGTTAAAAATCTATTTTCTAAGAAATACAATAGAATTCAAAGTCTCTACAACATAACATTCTCAATGTCCAGGATACAACCCCAAATGACTCAACACATAAAGAACCAGGAAAATGTGACCCATTTTTTATAAAGGTGAACCCTAAGATGACCAAGATGTTGGAATTAGCATAAAGGAGGTTAGAGCAGTTACAATGGCTATGCTGCATAAAGCAAAGGGAAATACAGTAGAAATAAATAAAAATATAGGGAATTTAAGAAAGACAGAAAAACTATTTCAAAAAACTCAAGAATTTCTACTTAGGCATTAGGCACACCATAGTCAAACTGCTGAAAGTAAAAGATTAAAGAAAAACTTTAAAAGGAGACACATTATATACCAGATAGCAATGATTCAAAGTTTCCTGACTTCTCATCTGAAACTAGGTAGGTCAAAGGACAATGGTACAAAATCTTTACATTAATGAGAAAAAAAACTGTCAACCCAATAATCCGTATTTAATAGAAATATTCTTTTTTTGTGATTTGGGCAACACAAATTTCTTATCTAATAATATCAGAAATGAAAGAGGAGTTATAATTGCAGATGGTATAGAAATTAAAAGCATTATATGAGAATATTATAAATTACTTTATGCCAACAAATTGGCTAACCTAGAGAAAGGTGCTAAATTCCTTGAGATTTCAGCTTAACAAAATTCACATAAGGAAAAAACCTCAGAAAATGTGAAACTGATTTTGTTGTCAAAACTTTTCCACAAAGAAAACCTCATACCCAATGACTTCATTCATAAATCCTACACAACTCTTGAAGAAGTAACACCAAATTTACACAAACTCTTTCAGAAAATAGAGGAAAATGTCCCAACTCATTTTATGAGGCTAGTATAATCTTAAAAAGAAATTGACAAAGACATTAAAAAAACTGAAACCATAAATTAATATTCCTTTTGAACATAGATGTAAAATTCTCTAGTAAAATATTAGCAAAGTGAATTCAACAATATGTAAAAGCCAATACCCAAGTAGGATTTATCTGAGGAATTTCAGAGTGGTTTAAAATGTAAAAATCAATCAATGCAATTCATCATAGTAACAAAGTAAGAAGATATGATCATTTCAATAGATGCAGAAAAAACATTTGACAGAATTCAGCAACCAGACATAAAAACATCTTCAGCAAACTAGGAATAGAAAGGAAGTTGCTCAATCTGATCAAAGGCATCTCTGAAAAACCTAGAGTCCTAATAATGAAATACTGAATGCTTCTTACTCCTTAACATTAAGATCAAGGCAAGGATGCTCGCATTCATGACTTCTCATCAATGTACTGAAGGTTACAGCCATTGCAATAAGGCAAGGATAAAAAAATCAATATGGGGGTGGGGGAAAATAGATAAAACTACTTCTACTAGTAGATGTCATCACTGTTGACACAGAAAATCTCAGGAAACTACAAAACAACTATTACAACTAAAATTTAGTTCCCAAGATTTTAGGATAGAAGATTAAGATATAAAAATTAATTGTATTTTTATATCTAGCATCAAACAATGAAAAATTAAATTAAAAACAATTCCATTAAAATTGATATGATGAGCACTGGATGTTATATTCAACTAATGAATCACTGAACATTATATCAAAAACTAATGATGTACTATACCTTGGCTAATTGAATTTAAATTTAAAAAAATAGTGTCCAAAAAATCCTCATGAAACACTTAAGGAAAATTTTAATACAAATATGGCACAAAATACTGCTAAAAGAATTAAAAATTAATAATAAGTAGAGGTAAGTAGAAATAAAGATATATACCATGTTCATGGATTAGAAACTTGATACTATTAAAATGTCAATTATTTCCAAATTGATACTAGATTTCATGTAATCCCAATAATAATCCCACCAGTTGTTCATAGAAATTGACAAGTAATTTCAAAATTTTTATGAAAATCCAAATACCTAGAATATCTAAAACAGTCTTGAAAAAGAATAAAATTGTAGGATTTATACTACCTTATTTCAAGACTCACTATAAACCTACAATAATTAAGACTTGCATAAGGATCAACAAGTAGGTCAAATGAGCAAAATAAAGAGCCCCAAATCAGACCTCCCACTTATTGAAAATATCTGATTTTATATAAGGTCACCAAAGCAATCCAGTGAGCAAAGGAAAGTCTTTTTAAGAAATGGACTTCCATATACAAAAAATGAACCTCAACACTTACCTCACACACAAAGTTTAAATGAGGATGCATCATAAACCAACCCTATAAGCTAAAGCCATAAAGCTTTCAGAAAGTAAATACAGTAAAATGTCGTCATGATTTGAGTACATTTTCTTGAGCCAAGTTTTCTCACACAAGTCACATTTACAAGCAAAAACACTTAACAAATTAGACTTCATCAAAATTTAAAATATCCATACCTCAAAACACACCACTAGTAAAAGTAATAGGCAAACCATATTCTGGTAAAAAAAAAAAAAAAGTCTCATATCTGACAAAGGACTGGTATCTGTATATATATCCCACAACTCAATAATAAAAAGAAATCAACCCCCTTTGATATCCTGTTTCATTTCCTTTGGATATTTAACCAGAAGTGGGATTGCTAGATCATATATAGTGGTTCTATTTATAATTTTTTTAGGAACCACCACACTGTTTTCCATAGTGATTGAACCTTTACATTCCCACCAACAGTGCACGAGGGTTCTCTTTTCCCACATCCTCACCAACACTTGTTATCTCTTGTCTTCATGATAACCACTCTAACATGAGTGAGTAGTATCTCGAACTTTTCATTTGCACTTTCCTGATGACTAGTTGAGCACCTTTTCATGAACCTGTTGTCCATCTGGATGCCCTATTCAGAAAAATGATTATTTATTTCCTCTGCCTATTTTTTAATAGGATTTTGTTGTTGTTGTTACTGAATTGGAGGAGTTTCTTATATATTTTGGATATTAACCCCTTATGTGATATATGATTTACAAATATATTCTCCCATTCTGTAGGTTGCCTTTTCATTTTGTCGGTTGTTTCTTTGGCTGTGCAGAACCTTTTTAGTTTGATGTAGTCTCACTTGTTGATTTTTGCTTATGTTGCTTTTGCTTTGGGTATCATATCCAAAAAATCATTGCCAAGATCGGTGTCAAGGAGATTTTTCCCTATGTTTTCCTCTAAGAGTTTTACACTATCAGATCTTATGGATCTTTAATTCATTTCAAGTTAATTTTTGTGGGTGGTATAAGATAGGGGTCCAATTTAATTTTTCTGCATGTGATTATCCAGTTTTCCCAACACCATTTGTTGAATAAACTACCCTTTCTCCATTAAGTATTCTTGGCTCCTTTGTCAAATACTAGTGTCAGAAAGATATATGCACTTTAATTTTATTGTAGCATAATTTACAATAGCCAAGACATGGAAACAACCTTAAGAGTCCATCAATGATGAATGGAAAAAGAAGATACGGTATTCCTACACAATGGAATATCATTCAGCCATAAGAAAGAAAGAAATCCTGCCATTTGTGACAATATGGATGGACCGTGAAGGCATTGTTTAGTGAGATAAGCCAGACAGGGGAAGACAAACACTGCATGATATCACTTATCTGTGGAATCTATAAGCGCTGAACTATAGAAACAGAGAGTAGAATGGTAGTTACCAAGGGCTGGGGGTAAGGAAATTGGGGAGGTGTTGTTTAAGGGTACAAACTTGCAACTAGAAGATGAATAAGTTCTGGAGATCTAATGCACAGCATAGTGATTACACTCAATACCAAACACGTGCAAGTTGCAAAGAGACTAGATCTTAAATGTTCTCACCACAGCAAAGAAATGATAATTATGTGCCATGACAGATGGGTTAGCTAATGCTAGTTGGTAATCACATTGCAATATATAAAGGTATCAAATCAATACAGACACCTTAGACTTACACAATGTTATATGTCAATTATATCTCAATAAATTTTTCTAACAAAACACATGCAATAAAATGTTTAGAAAGTGGGAAAAGAGACAATTAACCTTTTTTTTTGATGGCAAAAAGTTTTGAACAAAACTCCACAAAGGAAGATACATGACTGGCCATTAGCACATGAAATAAATGTTGATCATTATTAGTCATCAGGAAATGCTCATTCAAGCTACAGTGAGATCCTACTGAACACCCATCAGAAGAGTGAAAGTGAAAATCTGTTGGCAAGGATGTGAAACAAGAGGAAATTTCAGGAGGAGTATAAAATGGCACAACCATCTTGGAAAGCCTTTTGGCTGCATTGCACAAAACTAAACATACACCCAGTCTATGATCCAGCAATTCTAATCCTAAATATTTACCCAAGAGGAAGAGGTCATATGCTTATGAAAAAAAGGCAGCACAACTTTTTGCGGCAACTTTATGAAAAACAGCAAAAACTAGGAACAGTCCTGGAGTCTATCATGATGAAAATGGATTAACAACTGATATATTAATAGAACGGAATACTATTTATCAATGAAAAGGAAAAAACATGCCGCTACACAGCAGCATGGATGAACCTCAAGAACATTAGGCTGCAAAATCATTATGCAAAGTACAAAATATTCAGAAGCATTACACAAAAGAGTGCTTATGTAGGACTCCATTTGCATTAAGTTATACAATAGGCAGACCTCCTCTATAGAGGAGGAGTTGTTGGGGTGAAGATGAGTTTTGACTGGAAAGGCTCAACAGGGGAATTCTGGGTGACAGTAATCTATATCTTGGGGGAGATGCAAATTATACAGATATATGCATTTCTCAAAATTCAGCAAGTGCAAAGATAAGATTTGTGCATTTCATTGTATGTACAGTTTACATCAAGAAAACCTAGACAAATCTCTTTGATGAAATATTTAAGGGAAGTGTACAGATATTTGCAATTCACTATGAAATGCATAAAAGATAACATGAATTAATAAATGGAAGGATAGAATTTCTTGATAAAATGTTCATGGTAGAATGTACATGGTAGATATGGGTGCTTACTATAAAATTCTTTCAACTTTGCTGTATTTTTGCAAATTTTCATACTAAAGTGTTAGAAAATATTAATACATATCCAGTCAACCCTGCCCTTTACAGAAAAGGTTACTTTTTGAAGTCTGAACTCAGATCCTCCAAACAGACCCCTGTACACCCGAATCTCCTGGGCTTCTCTCCATCAGTGTTCTTCCGACTGGACTTCAATCATCTGTTGCTTGCTCTGCATCCTGCATGTATCTGAGAGATCCTAGAAAGTAGAGGCACCACATCTGGTTCATTTTTGTGACCTTAGAACTTAGAAAGGGGCCCAGAACAAATTGATCCCCCGTCCAATGGGTCGGCAGGTGAGGTTGGTGGGAGCGTGGAGGAGCAAAAAAATGAGGGAATAAAAGAAAGGAAGAAACAAACCAAAGCTGGTTGGTTTTATATCAGCCCCACAGAAACTGCCAATAACAGGACAGGACTCGGGGACAAGAAAACTAAGAGAAACCGCAAAGACAAGGGTCCTATTAGAGCCAGCGCTAGATGGTTTGCCAAGAGGATGAGGGCCGTGTAAGATCATGAGCCTTGCCAAGCCTGGCCCGCCAACTGTCAACAGTGACAGATGTCGCACACAGTGAGATGTTCTGGGAACCTAAGTGTACCTGCCTGCCCAATGTCACACTTATATCCAAACGAATGACCCTTCATGCAAGAACTGTGCATGTCACCTACTTCCAAAAAAGTACATTCAGGGGGACACCTGGGCGACTCAGTTGGTTAAGTGTCTGACTCTCGATTTCAGCTCAGGTCATGATCTCAGGGTTGCAAGATGGAGCTCTGCATCAGGCTCAAGCTCAGTTTGAGATTCTCTCTCTCTCCCTCTGCCCCTACCCGCCCCCCCCCCCCCGCTCTCTCAAAACAAACAAACAAACAAACAAAAAACATGCATTCAGTAAAAGCCTCCCCTACCTGACTTCCTGCTGCCTTGGGGAAAATTGCCTCAGCACTGAGGGGTCACCGCTTACCAAGCAGCACTTTGGATTCTGCGCTGTGCCACCTCATTTAGATCTCATGCAGCCTGACAGAGAAGACATCGACATGCCGATTTTACAATGTCAGCAAACAAAGGCTCGGACCCTACAAGGCTGCCATTTGAACCCTGTGTGCCTGACTCCCGAGGGTCTGCGTGCTCAGAAACCCTTGCTGGCTGATGCCCCAGGGGTAGTAATCATCCCAGGGGGAAATCTTTGTTTGCTGGAGGATATTGCATAAGGATAAGATGCTCTGCATAAACACAGACCACTGACAGATCAGTCAGCCCCGGCACACCGGTCCCAAATATAGCCCAACCCAGTTGGGTGGAGGAGGCAAGTGGCAGTGCAGACAGAGAACTTGGTTCAAGGGAAAACCAACACTGACACCCCAGCACCCTGGCTGGTGGGGGCCGAAGTGGCAGTGGAGAAGGCCAATTACTCACTTAAGATAACTTTTCTTTTGGGCACGTGTTAGGATGAGTATTGAGCGTTACACGAAACTAATGAATCGTTGAACACTACACTAAAAACTCATGATGTACTATATGCTGGTTAACTGAACATAATAAAAAAAATTTTTTTAGTATAGTTGACCCACAATGTTACATTAGTTTCTGGTGTACAACATAGTGATTGGACAAGCTACCTTCCTAGAAGGGTCCTAATGGAGGAAGAGGCCAGAGGCGACTAGGAAGGTTGGGGACAGAAGGAGGGGGAAGATTTGCTAAGATTCACCTTCCGAGAGAGAGGGAAGAGCAGAGCACTGTAGGGCCCACCTGCGGAAGGGCTGCAGGAACCCCAGGGCCTCCCTTAGCTCCCCGGACTTCCGGGGATTCTGGCAGCTCGGTCCCAGCCACACCTGCCTTATTTTTAGGAAGCACAGGGAAGAAAGGAAGGAGGGGACCCAGAGGCTGGTCCTGTTCTGGCCAAGGTGGAGGCAGGGAATACTGAGGGACAATGTGGCTGTCAAAGCAGAGAGGACAGCAAGCCCAGAGCAGGGGCCTGGGGACTGGCCAGGGAGGAGTCGAGAGATGCACCTGGGAACTAGGCTGGGACCTGTGTGTCATTCTGAAGGATCATGTGTCTCCCCCCATCACACAGAGCAAACCTCAGGGACACTCTAACCCTACAGTCCAGGGCTGGGGAACTGGTCATCCTCCCTCCTCAGGCTGCCCCAAAGTGTGAGCTTGGGAAAGGGGGCCCTGGGGGAGTGAGCCCCTGAATAAAAGCAGGAGTGGAGGGTTTCACCACCATTTCCAAAGTGGCACTGGTCACATCTAAAACACTATTTCTTAGCATAATACCCTCTAGTTCCATCCACATCGTTGCAAATGGCAAGAGTTCATTCTTTTTGATGGCTGAGTAGTATTCCATTGTGTGTGTGTGTGTGTGTGTGTGTGTGTGTGTGTGTGTGTGTATATATATATATATATACCACATCTTCTTTATCCATTCATCTGTTGGACATCTGGGCTCTTTCCATAGTTTGGCTATTGTGGACATGCTGCTATAAACACTGGGGTGCAGGTGCCCCTTCGGATCACAACATTTGTGTCCTTTGGGTAGATACCTAGTAGTACAATTGCTGGGTCATAGGGTAGCTCTATGTTAGCTAACTGAATTTAAATAAAATAAGTTTAAAAAAATAAGCAAAGTACTATTGCTGAATAATCATTCGCTGAGTCAGATTGGGTTCAAAGTGCCCAGAGCAGAGTAAATGTGCCTGAAACAGTTTCCTAGGGTTTTATTTTTGCTCTGGCCTCTTGTTAGGAAGTGCTTCCCAAACCCTCCTCCCCACTTTGGTTGGAGCTTGTGCAGGCTCTTGTCTTTCTTACTGCACCATGTGGTAGTCAGGATTCTCCAGGGAAACAGAACCAGTGAATAAGAGAGAGGGAGACAGGAAAAGACAGATTTATTTTAAGGAATTGGTTCCACAATTGTGGCTGGTAAGTCTGAATTCTGCAGGGCAGGCCAGCAGGCTGGAAAGCCAGGGGAGTTGGGATTGCCACCTGGAGGCAGGATTCCTTCTTCCTTAGGGGAATCTGTCTTCCTCTTGAGACTTCCAACTGATTGTATGAGGCCTACCTACATTATGTGGGGGGGGGGAGGTCATCTGCTTTACCTAAAACCTATGGATTTAAATGCCAATCTCATTTAAAAACTACCTTCACAGGGACATCTAGTCTGGTGTCTGACCAAATACCTGAGTACCACCACTTAGCCATGCAACCCATAAGATTAACCCATCACATACCATGTCACAATTTCTTGTTTCTCATACCTGCTTTTTCAATAAGATTTCTGCCCTCAGGAAGCCCCCAGTCTTGTCAGCAACACAATACCTAAGGCAGCACATGACCCTGCTCAGTGGCCCAGTGAATGTCAGTTAAATTAACCCAATTCACTTGATAATACAAATGGTCAATCATTTGAATGTGCCCTTGGCCCCACACACGCTACTCTCAGCATGGCAGCCAAACTTCACAAACGGATCGTGTTCCTTCTGCAGTCAGAACTCCCCATGGCCCTCCCTTCTCAATCTTGAGCATGATCAGCTAGGTCCTATGTGATCTGGTCCTCGCTGACATCACTGACCTCCTCTCCTGCCATTCTCCCCACCCTGAATCTCCTCAAAACTACCGACCACACTCCCTTCCAGAGACTTTGCATTTGCTGTTCCCTCCACCTGGAACCTGTCTTCCTCCTTCACTTCTGTTAGGACTCTGTTCACACGGCATCTTACCACCAAGGGCACCCTGCCACCCTCTGTGAGGGCACTGGCCAGCAGAACTGTCTAGGAGGACGGAAATGACCTATAATCTGAGCTGTCTGCTCCAGTAGCCAACGGCACTAGTGTGGCTGCTAAGCACTTAAAATGTGGCCAGTGTGCCTGAGAAACTGAATGCTTATCATCTTCTTTAACGTTAATTAATTTAAATTTAAATATCCACATGTGGTTAGCAGCTACCTTATGACAGCTCGCTCTGTAAATCAGCAACCTCTCTCTGCCACTATCTCCCAGAACACCACACCCCCCATCTTCCTACATTTTAGTGTACTTATTACTATCTAATGTACCATAAATATACATATTTACCTGTTTGTCATCTCTCTCCCTTCTAAATGTAAGGAAAAACACTCGGGTCTATTCAGGTTACTACTGGATCAAAGTCTAGTGCTTAGCACTGGGTGGGTACTCAGTATTCATGCATTGAATTAATAAAAGAACAACAAAAATGGAAAGACAAAGGATGGAAGGAGGGAAGGAAGGATGGAAGAAAGGAAGGAAGGAAGGAAGGAAGGAAGGAAGGAAGGAAAAGGGAGGAAGGAAGGAAGGAAAAGGAAGGAAGGAAGGAAGGAAAAGGGAGGAAGGAAGGAGGAAGGAAGGAAGGAAGGAAGGAAGGAAGGAAGGAAGGAAGGGAAGAAGAAGGAAGGAAGGAAGGATGGAAGGACAGAAGGAAGGAAGGATGGATGGACAGAAGAAGGGAGGGAGGACAGAAGGAAGGAAAGAAGGAAGGAAGGGGAAGGGAGGGGAAGAGGGGAGGAGGGAGGGAGGGGGAGGAGAAAATGAGAGGAATGGAAAGAACAAAGGAGGGAAGGCTAATTCTATCCAACTTATTAGATCACCAACTCAGTTTAACTCTATGAGCTGTGAATGGTCTAATCAAGAGCGTGGGGTTGTTAAAACAGCAAGTGCCTGGTCATCAAACAATCTTTGGTTCAAATCCCAGCCAGGACACTTCCTGCCTGTGTGACCACAGGTGGGTCACTCCATCCTTTGGAGTCACCAAGTCTAAGTCTTTCTGTCTAGGTTTTTCTACTTTCATAATAGAAATAATATTTACTTGAGAATATAAGGATATCTGGCATTCAGTATGTACTAAAGCAAATATTGCCAAAGGAGATTTCTGAGTAAATGAGAACATACAGGCTTGGCTGGGGGCTCCTTCTTGTTCTCTTCATTGTTTTCATGAGCCTGTCACTGGAACCAGTTGAGGATCACAAATATGTACTTTCCACAAACAAATGTCAAACCTCCCAACAAAGAAAAGCCCAAGACAGTTGGATTCACTGTTGAATTTTGCCAAACGTTTCAAGGAGAATTAATGCCAATTTTCTCAAACTCTTCCCAAAAACTGAAGAAGAGGGAACATGTCCACTCATGTTACGGGCCCGGCATGACGCTGTTACCAAAGCCAGGCAAAGAAAGACACAAGAAAACAAACTACTACAGACCAATCTATCTGATGACTATGGATGCAGAACTCCTCAACAAACTACTAGCAAATAGAATCAATAGCTCTTTAGGGGATCACACACCATGAGCAAATGCAGTTTATCTCTGGGGTATAAGGACGGTTCAACATACAGAAATCAATTCATGTGATACCCCACAGTAACAAAATAAAAGATAAAATCACATGATTGTCTAAATAGAGGCAGAAAAAGCACTTGACAAAAGTAAGCACAATTCCATGATAAAAATCCTCAACAAAGTTAGGAATAGAAGGGAACACAACAGAGGTCATATATGAAAAGCCTACAATTAACATTATGGTGAAAAACTGAGTTTCCTCTAAGATCAGAAATGAGGCAAGGATACCCACTGTCCCCACTTCTATTCAACATAGTACCATAAGTCCGAGCCAGAGTATTTAGTCAAAAACAAAATAAAAGGCATCCAAATAGGAAAGAAAGAAGTAAAATCATCCCTGTTTGCACTTGACACAATCTAATGTATAAAAAACCCTGAAGATGCCACAGAAAAAAATAGAACTAATGAATTCAGTAAAGTTGCAGGATATAAAATCAACATACAAAAATCAGCTGTGTCTCCATACACTAATAATGAATTTTCTGAAAATGAAATTAAAGAAACAATCCCCTTTACAATAGCACCAAAAAGAATAAACACTTAGGAATAAATTTAACTAATAAAGTGAAAGACTGGCATATAGAAAATAACAGGGCGCCTGGGTGGCTCGGTCGTTAAGCGTCTGCCTTCGGCTCAGGTCATGATCCCAGGGTCCTGGGATCGAGCCCCGCATTGGGCTCCCTGCTCAGCGGGAAGCCTGCTTCTCCCTCTCCCACTCCCTCTGCTTGTGTTCCCTCTCTCACTGTGTCTCTCTCTGTCAAAATAAATAAATAAAATTAAATTTAAAAAAAAAAAGAAGAAAAAAGAAATTATGGCATGAGCAAATGGAAAGGCATCCATTTCGTGGATTAGAAGACTTACTATTATCAAAATGTCCACATCACCCAAAGCAATTTACAGATTCAATACAATCGCCATCAAAACCCCAATGGCATTTTTTTTTTACAGAAATAAAAAAGCAAGTATAATTCGTATGGAACCACAAAAGATCACAAACAGCTGAATCAGTCTTGGGCAAAAGCAAAGCTGATGACATCACACTTACTGATTTCAAATTATATTACAAAGTTACAGTCATCAGAACAGCATGGTGCTGGGATAAAAAACAGACATAGAGACCAATGGAATAGAATAAAGACCCCAGAAAAAAAAATCCATGCATATATGGTCAACAGCTCTTTGACCAGGGTACCAAGAATACACAGCAGGGAAATGTAGCCTCTCCAACAAATGGTGCTGGACATCCACACACGAACGAACTTGCACCCTTATCTCACACGACACCCAGAAGACAACTCAAAATGAGTTAAAAGATTTAATGTTAAATGTTAAGACTTGAAACTATAAACCTCCTAGAAGAAAACATAAAAAAAAAAAAAAAAGCTTCAAGACTCTGGTCTTAGCAATGATTGCATGGGTATGACATCAAAAACACAGATAACAAAAATAAACAAGTATACCAAACTAAAAAGCTTCTGCACAGTAAAGGAAATAGTCAACAGAATACAATGACAACCTACAGCGTGGGAGAAAATATTCAGAGGCCATATATCTGATAAGGGGTTCATCTCCAACATATGTAAGGAGCTCCTTCAATTCAATAGTTAAAAAAAAATTTAAAAACTAAGAACCTGATTTTAAGATGGGCTACTGACTTGAATAGATGTTTCTCCAAAGAAGATGTACAAATGGCTCACAGCTACGTTAAAACATGCTGAACAGGACTAATCATCAGGGAAATGCAAATCAAAACCACAATAAGGGGCACCTGGGTGGCACAGCTGGTTAAGCTTCTGACTCTTGGTTTTGGCTCAAGTCCTGATCTTGGGGTCATTGGATTGAGCCCTGTGTCTGGCTCCATGCTTGGTGCAGAGTCTGCTTGGGATTCTCTCTCCCTCTCCCTCTCCCCTCCTATCATGCTCTCTCTCTCTCAAATAAATAAATACATCTTTAAAAAAACACACAATAGGGGCGCCTGGGTGGCTCAGATGGTTAAGCGTCTGCCTTCGGCTCAGGTCATGATCCCAGGGTTCTGGGATCGAGTCCTGCATCGGGCTCCCCGCTAGGCGGGGAGCCTGCTTCTCCCTCTGCCTCTGCCTCTCTCTCTCTCTCTGACTTTCATGAATAAATAAATAAAACATTAAAAAAAACCACACACAATAAAATATCACCTCACACTTGTCAGGGCGGCCACTATCGAAAAACAAAACAAAACAACAACAACAACAACAAAGAGCAAATGTTGGCAAGGATGTGGAGAAATTAGAGCCCTTGCACACTCTTTGTTTCTATCGGAATGTAACATGTAATGTTTCTATGGTGGAAATGTAATACGGCACAGCCACAATGGAAAACAGCATGGAGGTTCCTCAAAAGATTAAAACTAGAACTACCATATGATTCAGCAATCTCACTTCTAGATATTTACCCAAAATAATTGAAATCAGGATCAGGAAGAGATAACTGCACTCCTGTATTCATTGTAGCACTAGTCATAATAGCCAAGATGTGGCAACAATGTAAATGTCCATCAACAACAGATGAATGAATTTTTTAAAAATGTGATATATAGGTACAATGAAATATTATTCAGCTTTTAAAAGAGAAAGAAATTTTACAATGCAAATTCTATAATACAACATGGAGGAATCTTGAGGAAGCCATGCTAAGTGAAATAAGCCAGTCACAGAAAGACAAATACTGCATGCTTCTACAGATACAAAGTATCTACAAAGATATAAGTATCAAAGTCCTAGAATCAAAGAAAGGAATGGTGGTTGCCCCGGGCTGAGGGGCTGGGGAAATGGGGAGTTACTAACCAAGGGGCATAAAGTTTCAGCTATGTAAGATAATGAATAAACTCTAGAGTTCTGCTGTTCAACATTGTACCCATAGTCAACAATAATATATTGCACCCTTAAAAATTTGTTAAGAGGGTAGATCTCATGTCAAGGATTCTTTCCACAACAAAAGTTCTTTATAAAATGCCTACACCGCAGGAAAGAGTTGATGTTGGCCATCTCCTAAATTTGTGGCTTTTGTTTTTCCATTTTCCTCATTTAGATACTCAAGGAAGAAAACAGCATAAGCAATCTTGAAATAATTACCACTGTAATCCATCTAACCCGGGGCTGCCGTGGTAACTTAATTTACAAAATGAAATTACAGTGGATCCAAAGGAAACTATTCAGACTTTCTTTCACATTTCAAATTTGGCAAACTGAAAACTTTCTGTCAAACAGGAAATTCCCAGTGCTCAGCAACCAACACAGAAACAGACACGCAGACACGCACATACACATGACCCTAGGGGTTGGGACTTTTATATTTTGTTAATGAAATTTTTAAAAATCCATCATCCTTACCTTTCCAAAACTCCCTTTGCCAATGGCCCGCAGAATCTGAAAATGGTCAAAGTTGACTGCAAAAGAAAATGAGGGAAAGAAAGAAACAGATCAGATTTGCTAAACCTTGCCCTGGTTCTTGAAAGTTCTCCCTACATACCTACCCGTGTATTCCAAATGGCTTCTGGTTTCAATTGCATTATATTTGCCATGGCAACACTCCACCACTGTATGGATACTTCTCAGCACATTTTATTCCCCCCGCCCCAAGCCAACACGTCCCCAGTGGGTATATAGGATGAGAGACATCTTATGGGCTCAGGGGAAGGGATCACAGAGAAAAATCTGGATACTTGGATTACCAAATTCTTGCACTCGCTGTTGTTCCCTTTGCCAGGATGACTTTTCCCTACCTCTGGTTCTTGTCTTACCCATCTGGCACTCTTATCTTGCATGTTCGGATCTTACACACTCAGCTCATCTGTCTCAGTATCCAAGGTGTTAACTCAGTCTCCTTTATGGTATCTGAACCCTCAAATGCAATGACCATATCGTGGGTCTTTCCTGCTTGGACGTCTGTTTAGCCCTGGCATTGTGAGCTACTGGAGAATGGAGACACTGATCCCTCAGTCTCATCTTGGTATTGCCCCATCTCACAGGTCTCCCCATTCTTGCAATTTCTACTGCCTTACTCTGGTCTGGTTTCCGCCCCATCCCTACAGCACAGCAGACCAACAACGCATGGTCATGCCACTAAATCCAATAGACACCTTTCTGTCCTCCTTGTACTTGGTCACTCTGTCCTTTTTGAAGCACCTGCTTGGCTTCTACGGAAGCCAGTTCATGCTTCAGCTCATGCTTTGTGCACACTCAGCTTCATCCTCCCAGCCACTAAATACGAAAGCCTGTCAAGCCTCCATCTACCACCTTCCTTTTCTCACTGGCTTCAAAGGCTTCAGCCACCACCTAATTGCCAATGACTCTCCAAGGAACCTCTTCTCTAGACTCCAGCCTGTATGTACTGATTGATGCCTGCTCCACAGCAACTCTTGAAGGCTCCAAAGCCACCTTGAATCCCACAGGTCCAAATGGAGCTTAGGAGGAGTACTTCATCACACATTTGAACTCGTGCACTCAAAGCCTGGAACTCATCCAACAACCCTCTCTCGCTCAACCCCTTAGCTAGCCCTTCATCAGGTTAGGTCCACTGTACCTCTTGGCTATCTCTCCCATCTGTCCACCGGTAGCCACCCTCTGGTTCAGTCCTCCATCCTCTCTTGACCTTCTGATCCTGGGATATGTACTTGTTACAGGCAAGGGGTCTTGTCCATCCTCTGCTCCCACCCCTCGATGCCCCCTCATTGTTTTCCAGGAAAGTAAACTGGTACACAATCAGACCCCTGCCACTTCTCCTGCGCACCACCCACCACACTCCCTGCACCCACTGAGCTCCAGATGCACAAGCTTCTTTTCTGTGCCTAGAACAGTTATTCTCCGTGCCTTTAACGCACTTCTCCTGGCTGAACACTCACTAGCTCTGCTCCCTCTTTACCCTTTTGTATCCAGGAAAAAACTGTGCTCAGCCTCCAGACTAGTCTGCTCCCTACTACGCTCTCCCAGGGCTGTGGGACTTTCCTCCAAAATACACTGTTCTGTATCATTGTACATGGATTTGATTTAAATCAGCTTTCCCCCACTAGACGCTAAGCTCCCTGAAGTCAAAGGGCGTGTTTGTTTCTCCTCCTGCGTCCCCAGCACCTAGCACGGTGTTAGTACACAGTGAGTATGCAACAGCTATTCATCAACTAAAGGGCCGACTGAAAGCAGATCCCCACATTCACAGTGCCAAGCACAACTGCTGGTCCATAATGAGCGTTCGGTAAATATTTTTTAATTAGATTGAATTATAGCCAGTTCCCAATAACTAGAAGAGACATGTCGTTTACAAAAGATGAAGTGAATTGATTAGTTCACTATATTATGGGGGCGAGGATGTTGGGAAGTGAATGAACACAATTAGTTCCCTGTGTACTCAACGTACTTGAAGGAGGACAATTATGTTGAATTGTGTCCCTACAGAACCAAGTCAGAATCCGGTGTGCCATCGCACGCCTAACGTGCTTAGAAGAGAGAGACAATGTTAATGGTTAACTTAGCAAAACCTTGGTTCTTTGACCTACTTCGGTTTGCTTTGCACGTAACTTGCCAGGAAAAGAAATTCCAGGCTTTCACCTCTTGCCCACTCACCAAAAGTCAAAGGAGAAGAGAAAAACAAGGTGCCTGGACTGCGTCTGCCAGTTGCCCAGCAATGAGCTAGGAAATTGTGCAGATCTTCTCGGGAGCCCCAAGGCCCCACAGGGCAGGCATCGCTGCGGACGTCTGCCAGCCACCCCCCACTCAGCAGCAAACGTCTCTGCCTCCCCAAAGATTCTCTGCAGCATCAGGATGCCATCCCTCTGGGTCGTGGATTCACCGGCCTGAAAGGCCATTCCTCAACACCCCAACTCCTGCCTGGCCTCAGACATGTGGCCCATGCGCTCTCTCAGGAAGCCTTTCCCCACTCCCAATGCATCCTTCCTCCTTCGTGCCATCTCTGGACCTCCTGTAGACATCTGGCCACCGATCAGGAGAACCCAGCCTGAGTCACACTTAGGTCCATAACCCAGCTCTGCCACAGACTTGGGTGAGTCACTGGGCCTCCGTGCGCCTCACTTACCCCACTTATAAAGTGGGAGCATCAGTGCCTACCTTCCACAAAAGTGTAGAATAGTGCCCGACACAGTGCAACCCCCCTAAAAGCCCTCGATGTTGTGCTGGGGGACGAGGAGCAGTCCTCCCTCTCCTCTGATTTCTCCTAGGAGGGCTATTTCCCTGACCACCCATGGCCTCTTGCCCCATCAAAGGTGGTGTGAGCTGAGTGGTGAGCTGAACAAGGAACCGCAAAGCGTATTTCTGCTTGTTCTGTTCTCTCTCTGGAAACTGTCGGTCTTCAGGGAGCAAGCTTCTCCTCTGACCCTTCTTGCCACAAGCTTCTTAGGGCCAGCCACCATGTGCAGGAGTCTGCGGGGTCCAGAGCTGCAATGAATGGCTGGGGGAGTCTGGCTAATTCTGGGCTTCAGCATCAGGGAGCCCTTGCTGGTGCCTTCCTGGGCCCCACCCCTCAAGCCCAGGAAAGGCGTGGCTCTCCACTGCCCCCCCCCCCCCGCCCCATCTGGTCTCTTAACTGGAGAGGGATATTAATTACCCAGCCAACTGGCAAATGCCAAAACCTATTGTTATTTTAACAATTAGTATTATAATGCTGTAAATAATCTCACTCATCCATATCCCCTACAAAAATGTGTGTTCCTGGAGGGGTGCTGACACAATATATGAGACAAATAGGTACTTACTTAATGTTTATTTGCTTATTGGACTAGATTGGATTTAAATGACTTTGAGCATATGGCCTGTGTTCCCCATTTATGTGGCATCTCCCCAAGGCCTGGTATACTGATACTTACATAAATAGTGCCTACATGAACACACTTTGAATAAGTGAAGGGTTTACGAGTTGGCTGGTAAGCAGTTTGAAATGACTTCAGTGACGGTGCCAAGCCAAAGACGGGTCTAGAAATTGCATTGTTAACATAGGGCTGTTGGCCCAGAGCAAGAGGACTTGGCTGGGGGACATGAGGGGTTGATGAGCGAGTTTCTTAGGGTGACCCTCTTGTCCTGGTTTGCCTGGGACCTTTCTGGTCTTAGCACTGACAGTCCTGCAGTCCCAGGAAAGCCACGGCAGTCGGTCACCCACAGGTTTCTAGATCATTAAACTGCCCCACCAGAAGAAGTCACACTCACTCCTGGAGCCAGCTCGGGGACGGTAAGGTCCACTCTTAAAAAGCAGTGTCTGTTCAGACCACAAGACACAGAGGGAGCTGCCAAGGATGACACTATGACAAGTGTGCTGTGAAGGTAGAAACAAGGGGCACACTGTGCCAGTGACCTCACCCAAACAAGACAGCAGTGGCTGTCCGCCTGGAGGACTGTCACATGGACAAGGAAAGGACCCACGGGACATTAAATCACTGGTTGTTTGCCCAGCTAGGCTCAACTCCCCCTGCTTCCTGGATTAGGAAACCTCAGGTCTGTTTAGGGACCAGTGTGGCCAGCCCCAGGCAATGAGTCATAACTGGTCTAATCCAGTGGTGTTCATCAGGATTACCTGGAGGCTTAAGACAGATTGTGGCCCCACTCCTGAGTTTCTGCAGAGGGGCCAGTGAATTCGCATCCCTAGTAAGTTCCCAGGTGATACTGATTGTCCTGGGGCCATCACATTAATCGGGACAACTGCGCACCCCACTTTCCCAGACACTTGTGTATCTGGCAGTGACCCTGTGACACAGTCCTAGTCAATGAGATCTCAGCAGAGGATTATGGGGCTATTTCTGGGAAAGCATTTTTTTCTGCTGAAAAGGTACAGTTACAGGTAGAGTGGTTCTTCAACCCTCCTGCCTCTTCCTACAAAGGATATGGATATGATGTATGGAGTTATAGCAGCCATCTTGTGACTATGAGGCAAGAGGCCAAGACAGGTGCAGAGAAACCACTCCCTGTTGTTGAGCCTCTGAAACCACGCCAGGAACCACCTACCTCTGGACTTAGTATATTACACACACACAAAAATCTTATTTGCTCAAACCACTGTGGGTCAAGTTTGCTATTTACTGGAAGCCGAAAGCATTCCTTTCAGACACACAAAGCCCGCCACATGGGGATTTAGTAAATGCCAACTATTTTATTGTTGGATTTCCAGCCTCATCGTAATTTTACTAAAAGGTAGAAGAAGAAAGGTTTTTGGGGTATAAACGTAGGGGCTATGGGGCCTGGATATAAAGTCTGACTCCACTCCTCACCAGCTGGGTGACCTTGGGGAAGTCACTTAACCTCTCTGTGCCTGTCTCTTCACTTATAAAATGGGTGTACTAAAATGCTTACCTATGGTGATTGTGCACATGCAATGAATCCATACAGGTAAAATATTTAGAACATGGCTGGCCCTGAAGTAAAGGCTACAAAGAGTAGGTGTTATCATCATGAGTATTCTGCATGAGAGGCTTGTCCCCATTTTTCACCTCAATGATACAACACTAGTCTCATTAAATCATGACCAAACATCACAGGGTGATAAAGCTAAAACTGTATTAGTACCCATTAGTTATTGATGGTGATTATCACACCGGGGAAATCTGGTGGTTCTGCCTTTCAAGCCTGTGGGCTCTTCTCTTTCCATCAGACCAATTATTTCTAAGGAAATTCATAGCATTCTTTCAACGTGCTATCTTTAGGAAGCAGTTTATTCAGAGGCAAGTGTGAATTTTCAAGGTAGTTAATTACTCTTTCAAACAATCTCTAATGGAAGGTAACCCCCAATCAACATCCCATAAGAATATATGCATTTAAGCATTGCAGAGGCACCAGGCAAAGAAAGCAAGCAAATGTCCCCTTTCTCGCCTCCCTGAAAAGCTAAACCAGGAGCTCCTTCCTCGTTAACACTGGGGCCACACACACAGATTGCACACGGACTGGCCGTGCCTGTGTGGGAAACTTCACCCAAAAATGCTGATTGCCAACGTCATTTCAAAAATTTGAAGATCTGCCCAAACTGGCCCCATGATGCCCTTTGAGAGTAGGACAGTAGTCTTATGATGCACCACTGTCCGTGCCAGCCCAGTTCCTGCATCTCTATTTCCTGCCTGATCCTGTAAGCGCTTGAGCTTTTGGCCATGGGATCGCAGTAGGAAGAGCCCTAACAGACCAGGGGGGATGAGGAGGGGCAGAGGTGGAAGGGAGGGTTTGGTGTCCCACTTAGCTAGCTCTAAACCCAGCTTCACCATTTTGGTCACTGTGGACCTGAGAAAATAAATTAACTTTCCCAAGCCTTGATTTTCCCATCAGTAAAATGGGGGTAGTGATGCCTACCTGCTCAAGTCAGGGTCAGGGCCATGGGCAACAACAAAGCAAAAGGCTGACTCAGCAAACAGTAGCCACTGGGAAGAGCATCAGTCCAAACCCTTGAGTGCCCCGAAGAGTACTGATCCAAGTCCCTGCTCCAGCTGTGGACCTTCAGCCTGGCCACTTAGTATCTTAGAATGGGGTAATGCTTATCTGGTTGGATTTTTCTCAAAAATAAGACTATTCTGTAATTAGCACATAATGGCAGTGATCATTTGGCTTCGGTTTTGTCTGTCATTAGCACAGAGGTAATGTGGGCATCCAGGCGACTCCTTGAGGATGGAGCTGAGCCCTGTGCCTCCCTGAATCCCAGGTGCCTGGCAGGTAACACAATACACACTCATGAGACACCTGAGTACACGCATGAGTGAACTGGGTAGTGAGGTGGGAGAACAGGAAGGGGACTCTTCAGGGACTGGGAACTGGGATCACCTTCTTTACAGGAATTACTGACCTCCACACACAAAGGAGGGGTGACCCAGCTATGGCAGGCATCACAAACTATTTGTTGGGTGAAAAAATAAAGACCTACTGAGGGGACGCATACTTGTTGAATGCATGTCTGCTGTGTGCCTGGCCCTGTTCCAGGTCCTGGGGACTAGCAGCAAACAGAAGACAAAATGACCATCCATCCAGAGAGCTGACCTTCTGGGGCCCAAGGCAAATAACCCATCAATCCATAACTCAGTGGTAAATTCTATGAAGAAAAACAAATCCATGTGTATTTGTTTCCTCATGCTGCTATAACAAATGACCACAAACAAAGTGGCTGAAATACAAATTTATGATCTCACAGCCAGAAGTCCAACACAGCTCTCACGGAGCTAAAACCAAGGTGTCAGCAAGGCTGAGGTCCTTCTGAGGCTCTAAGGAATCACCGGTTCCTTGGCTTCTCCAGCTTCTTCTAGAAGCTGCATTCCTTGGCCGATGGCCCCACATCACTCCAACTGGTGCTTCTATGGCCATATCTCCTTCTCTGACCCCCCACCTCCCTTCTTCCCTCATAAGGATCCTTGTGATTTCATTTGTGCCCACATGGATAATCCAGGATGATCTCCCCTCCTCAGGGTTCTTACTTTAATCACACCTTCAAAGTTCCTTTTGCCCTGTAATGTACTATATACACAAGTTCCAGGATTGAGGCGTGGACATCTTTGGGGGACCGTTATTCTGCCAAACCCCCGCCCCCGGTAGAGGAATAGACAGTGACTATGTTGGAAGAGGAGCCGCTATTTTATTTTTTTATTATTATGTTATGTTAATCCCCATACATTACATCATTAGTTTTTGATGTAGTGTTCCATGATTCATTGTTTGTGTATAACACCCAGTGCTCCATGCAGAACGTGCCCTCTTTAATACCCATCACCAGGCTAACCCATCCTCCCACCCCCTCCCCTCTAGAACCCTCAGTTTGTTTTTCAGAGTCCATAGTCTCTCATGGTTCATCTCCCCCTCCGATTTCCCCCCCTTCATTCTTCCCCTCCTGCTATCTTCTTCTTCTTCTTCTTTTTTTTTTTAACATATAATGTATTATTTGTTTCAGAGGTACAGGTCT
>NC_138370.1:173408592-173417311 GCF_054177405.1 Leptonychotes weddellii | reverse complement strand
AGACGCAACTAGACCATCGGTTAGGTCCAAGCTCGCTCCCAATGCAAGTGTCCCAAGTGGAGCTCTGCAAATACTAAAAGCATGACTGTTTCTCCTGCAAACAAAGTTCTCCATTCCCTCACCTTTTTAGGGAAAGAACAGTATAGGATTAGGGGGCGTAATTCGTGGTTTAGAGTCTACTGGTATTTTTCAACTCACCTACTGATCAGCAGAATGGGGAGAAGGTGACAGCTAATAGTCACAAACACAGTCTGTTACCTCTCCTTTTGTACGGAGGATAGTATGGCTAATCTACGGCTCAGTGCTGAGATAAAGGCACTCTGGACACTGGTTCTGCCTATCTGCTTTATTCATCATGAACACTGAACGGAACTTAGCCAGACAGGAGGAAGAAACAAGCCAATATTTGGACTCATATGATTATGTTTTGATTTATCTTCTCATTAAACATAAGCAAACCCTCTCCATTGGCATACATTTGAGATCCTGGAAATTTTAAAGGTCCTCGGTGCGTATGTTGGGTATTCACCACACCAAGACTTTAAACTTCCAACTCCTGGGACTGAATCTTTAACGGTGAAGTTGGCCTGGTGGGGGGGTCTGAAAAGGGGCAGGTCCAGGACAGCTCCCAGAAGGCAGCAGCAGAAGGAGGAGCTCGGGGCTGTAGTAGATTGACAATATTAATTGCCCCAATTTCCCACCCCTCCCTGTCCCCAAGTCCTCTGCAAGGTGACCTTCTGGCTTAAGAGGTAAAGTATACTTCCCCACCCACTGATCCCCCATTCAGCCATAGCACATGGATTGACTGAGCCAGTGTGATGTTAGCAGGCTTGAGTCAAGCTGAGGCTTGAGAAAGTGCTTGCGTACACCTGCTTCTCCCTTGCTTATCTACCTCCAGCACAGGAACATGCAGGCTACCTTTGGGACAGTGACATACTGGCAATATCAGCAGCCCAGTTCCCTGGTGAAGCCATCCCAGGGTGACAGCCAGCCAATCCCCAGACAAGTGAGAGAGAGACCAGCTGAGACCAACAGAGACAACCTGCAGAGTAGTAAGGACGCTAATGTCTCACTGGTGTAAGCCACTAGTTTTGGAGAAGTTTGCTCTATGGCATTACTGACAATGAAATTGAGAGGGACAGCGGGAGGGAGGGGCAAAAGAAAAAAGACAAGAAGGGAGGGAGGGAGATATAGGGCCCAAGGACTATCCTAAGAGGAGTGGGTTATTTTAGCCCCAGAATAGCTAAAACAGTCTTGAGAAAGAACAATAAAGTGGGAGGACTCACTCTGTCCACTATTAAGACCTACTATGTAGCTACAAAAATCAAGACTGGGTGATACAGAAAGAAGGATAGACATATGCATAAAAATTGGACAGAACAGAGACCCCAGAAATAGATCCACATAATATGCCCAACTGATTTTTGAAAAAAGTGCAAAAACAACTCAGTGGAGGAAAAATGGCCTCTCAATAAATGGTGTTGGAGCAACTGGACATCCACAGGCGAAAAAATGGCCCTCAGCCTATGTCAAGGCAAGAGCTTTTTGGCAGAGAGCTGGGGTCAGATCACTGGGCAATGTGCCTGGACAGGAGGAACAAGAGATAGGCGTACAGAGAGGCCTGGGGGAGGGGGCTTGGAGGCACACTTACAGAATTCAGCTCCTTGTGGTTATAGGATGGGGGTCCCTGTTTCTTCCCTGGCTCTGAGCATCCAGAGATTTCTAATAGTGCATCAAATCCTGCTCATGCACCAAATCTCTCTTACTTTCCTTTTAGTAACTGGTCAGGAGAAATCTCTCTGCTTTTAGAGGGCTCATGTGATTAGATCAGGTCCATCTAGACAATCTTCTTTTTACAAGGTAATATAACATAATCATGGAAGTGGAGGGGGTAGGTAAGAAGGTCAAGGGGCCATTGTAAAATTCTGCCTTCTACAGGGTCAGTTAAATGACAGATCATTGTCAGGAACTACTAAAGAGTAGTGATGCCCCCTAAAACACACACACACACACACACACACACACACACGGGCACGCACACACATGCACAGTCTTGATCCCTTATTAGTCTAACACAAACCACAAGAATGAGATGAAAAGCCTCGTTGACACTCTTAATACCCATGGCCTCTGGTGTCCCTTTGGATTTACAAGATCTTCTGTTTATTTTGTATTTCCTTCCTGACCTTCTTGCAGGTCTGGTCCTATTCCAGGCCCTGTAAACCAAACTCAGTCCTCGCCACCATGCTCTCCCTGTCAAGAGTTAGGTAAGCAAGCACCATGTAAGGGCTACAATGGGGGTGACTCAGGAGGCTCTTAGGGTGGGGGCAGGGAGGGGACCATCTTGGATGGTGTCAGGAGGCTTCAGGGCCAAGAAAATGCCGATTTAAAATGCTTTAAGGAGAAGAATAGAGATCCTACATTTCTTGACAAGCACAGTGAAACATTTTGCTCATTCAGACATCTCATGAACATAGTCAAATGTTCAGGACTATTTCTCTGTGAGAGAGCCAAATTACATAAGTCAGAAAAATGGGTCTGGTTTGCAAGCTGATGGGCTGCACGGTGGCTCCCCTGGCCTACAGACTGAGCAGATAATGACATTTCAGCAGAGCCAGGGCATGAGAGAGCTACTTTCTTAGTAGGCAACATGGGGGATTGACCTCACTTCTCTTCTCCATCCCTGAAAAAATGTAGGTCATGGGTGTGTTGTGAAATCAATGAGACTGTGCATGAAAAGGTTTAGGCCAGAGCCCAGTTCATACTAAGTGATCAATAAATGGTCATGGGGCAGATGACAGGATGATGACAAATGTGGCATGATCGACGATGATGGTAATTGTTATGGGCTGAACCATGCTCCCTGAAAATCCCTGTGTTGAAGCCTAACCCCCAGCACATCACATGACCATGTTTGGAGACAGGGCCTTTAAAGATATGATTAAGTTAAAATGAGGTCCTTGGGGTAGATTCTAATCCAATAGGCCTGGTGTCCTTCTAAGAAGAAGAGAACAGGACACAGACATGCACAGAGGGATGACCGTGTGAGGACACAGAGAGAACACAGCCATCTACACACCAAGGAGAGAGGCCTCAGGGGGGAACCAACCCTACCCATACCTTGATCTTGGACTTTCAGCCTCCAAGACTGGGAGAGAATAAATTTCTACTGTTTAAGCCACCAGTCTGTGGTGCTTTGTTATGGTGGTCCTAGCAGACTAGTACAATAGCAATGATGATGTGGATGTTGCTATTGGAAAAGCAGGGAGTAGGCATCATGAGGGACCCTGGCTTATGAAAGGAAAACTATTCAATAATCCTCCATGCCCACCGCAGTGCAGATCCAAGGAAGAGGGGCCAGGAGCAGAGAGAGATGTGCAGTATCCAGGCAAGGGAGTGGGAGTGCCTCAACAGGACCGAGACCGGGGGAAAGAAAAGGAGAAGACCTGAGAAAGACACAGGACACACATCAGTGAGAACACTGGATGTGGCCAGACAGGAAGGAGGTGTGGAATCCGTGATGATTTCTGGCTCCCCAGCACTGAGGAGATAGAGAGAGTGAGGCTCCAGAGGAGGCAAAGACTAGGGGAGGAAAAAAAGACCATTTGTGGGGAAAGAAGAGAGCTTGGTTTGGGGCATGTTGACCTTGAGATCCCCGTAGGGATAAAGAATGGCAGGAGGACCCACCTGGAAGGGAGCTGGGATCTGGAACATGGTTGAAATGATGAGCTGGTCCAGGTGGGGTGTGCTGAGTCAAGAGCAGGGGTTGAGGATGGAATCTGGAGGATGCCAACAGCTGAAGGCACACAGAGCAGGAACCCCAGAGGAGAAACAGAGCTCAGAGAGGTGGGAGGGAACGGGGAGAGCGTCATGGGACCTGTCTTAGTCAGCTTGGGCAGCTATAACAAATACCACAGACCAGGGGGCACATACGACAGACATTTGCTTATCATGGTCTGGAGGCTGGGACATCCAAGATCAAGACGCCAGCAGGTTCAGCCCTTGGTGGGAGCTCTCTCCCTGATTCAAAGACAACTGTTTTCTCACTGTGCGCTCACATGATGGAGACAGAGAGCTCTCCTCTCTCCCTCGACTTACCTGGGCACGGATCCCATCCTGGGGCCCCACCCTCATGACCTGCTCTCCACCTAATCACCTCCCCAAACCCCATGTCCAAATCACATTAGGGGTTAGGGCTTTGACATATGAATTGGAGGGGGGAGGGTGCATAACTCAGTCCATACAAGATTCCAGCTGGGAGAGTCCACAGAGCTGTCCACTGAGCCAAATGCCACAGGCATGAACGTGGTCAGCATCCCTGGTAGAACAGGGCCTGCTGTGAAGCATTGGTAAATGGACCAATGAATGAATGAATGAAGGGTCACAGGGAACACACTTCGACTCGGCCACATTTCTGTGGATGCTTCTCCGTTCTCCTGCTGCCCGCCCCCCCTCCCCCGCCGCCGCCACCAGCCCAGGAGATCTGCATGGATAGGCCTGGGTGTGTCCTTCTCAGCTTCCCTGGCCCCTCGATGTGGCTGGCCACCAAGTGGTATCCAGGACACGTTTCCTGAGCAGATGGCTGTCTCCTGCCTGTTATCAGGGGCTAGAGCCTCCACAGCTCTTGCAAGGGGGCAACCCCGCACAGACTCAGGTGCAGGCAGGCCCGACTCCAGCCCCAGCTCCTCCAACCCACACTGCTTGGCCTGATTAACCTTTATAAGCTTTGTTTCCATGTCTGCAAAATAAGATCAGCAATATCACTTACCTTCAAATGTCACTGTAAAACTTAGAGCTGCAGTACAGGAAACATCCGGCATTCTACCTGACTGATCAGACCTGCTCTATAAAGTGTGCCCGCCGTTGTCCTTTGTTCTGGGCATTACTACGATTCCAACCATGACCGCTGGTTCCTGTTACTGTTAATCATTATTTCAATGACGTGATTACAAACACAGAACTTGATGCCAGTTCTTCTCTTCCTCATTTTGTGATTTGCTGCCTCCTCTCTCATAGGGGATAGTAACAGCAGCTACACGATGGCTTGCTGCAGGGTCAAATTATTTACTATCCGTAAAGTGCTCAGGACAAAGCACGGCACCAGGTAGGTTCCCAATCACTGTCCCTAGTCATTTAGTTCTTGTTCTGTCACCAACAGACAGGAGATTTCAAAAATTCTCAGGATTTCATACATTATCCCTAAATATGACATGCGTTCCTTCAACAGGTGTCTATGTGTACGCAAGTCCTGGGCTTCTGAAACGATGACATATTGAAACAAATGCATGCGGAGGCTGGAGACATCATTAAAACTTTAAGGAAATAATGGAGTCTGTGCAAAAAAAAAAAAAAAGCAACTTTTGTAGCTCAAGTAGCTACGTTATTTTCAGACTACAAAAATGTGTTACTTGAAATTTGGTTAGCTCATATATGATGCTCCTTCCTCACAGCTATAAGCTGAGTGCATCCTTTCAAAACTGAAAATGTCCTTATCTAATTTATTTTAAAAATGGAACATTTTGTAACAGAATCACACAGCCGTAACACAAATTGCTGAGCATCCGCCCGGCTTGTGTCAGATTCTTGGAAGGAGATAAAACCTTGAGAACAGAAGTCAGGGGAAAAAAAAAAAAAACTGACAATATTTGAGAGGGAAAAAAAGGAAATGAGAGCTCTCTGGACTTATGTTCCCCACTGTTGAGCAAAGCTCCAAAGCACTCCTTTTCAGAAAGTTGCAAAGAAAAAGATTAAACCATTTCCTCTTTTGTCTACATGGAAATGGAAAACATCCCTGCCTGGTATAACATCTGCCTGACGCCCCAGTGGTTAGATGTGCTCCCGCTCCTTCCCCGAGCTCTTCCAGCGAACAGGGCATCAAGCTTCTTGTTTCCACTGCCACCAGGACTTCACACACAAGGCACAGAAGAGCTTACTAAACTGGGGAGCCCGCCAAAGGTGCAGAAGCGCTCCGCCCTCAGGAACACCTGCAGCATGCAATCCCTCCCAGAAGGTGAAATTCTGGGGGTTCTGGGGGCAAAACAGTCTCACTCTTGTATGTGCAAAGCATAGACTCACGTAGAGAGCACGAGCAGTTATGCCGTACATCTGCGATATCAAAACTCCATGGCAGGATGGGAGTGCGGGGGGCGATTCAGAAAGTAAATGTCCCAAAAACCTCCGAATGTCCAAAAAGCAGGGGTGAGGACATGATAATGCGGGGAAGGTACAGAAGCACAAGCCCATGGAAACCAGACAGCATGGGGAGGAAGAGGCGACTATGTGCCACCTGGCCAAGCATTTGTAAGTCACCCTAGTTATTCATTCACAAGTACTTACACGGGCAGATACAGGCTGGGTGCTTGGCAAAGAGCAGTGGTCAACAGAACAGGCCTCCACCCCTGTGGAATTTACCCTCTAAACAAGAAGCCTGGGAGGAAGTAAGCAAATAACTAGGATAATTGCAAGTGGCAAAAAGCTGCAAAAAGGAGATAAAGCAGGGGTGCGGGAAGCCAGTCACAGGCGAGGTGACTCCCCACAGGTGGCCTCTGAAACAGGACCTAGAGGGAAAGAAGCCTCAGCCATCTGGGAACAGGTAAGTCTGCTCATACTTAGCTCAGGGAATGGCACGTGCAAATGTCCAAAGCACGAATGAGTTTGCTGTTTCGGAGGACCTGATAAAAGGCTTCTGTGTCTGGAGCAGAGAGTGGTGGGAAGGGCAGGCGAGAGGTCAAGTCCAAGAGGCAGGAAGGCTGGTTCATGCAGGCACCACTGGTCACTATTCATAGAGGCTGGAGTGAATCTAAATGCAATGGGAACCTATCTAAGAGTCCCAAGTTGACCTGGCACGTGATCTGACTTAAGTTTTCAGATGATCCCTTTTGCTGCCTATGGCAAGTAGATGGCCTGGGGACAAACACAAAACGGGGTGTCAGGTATAGAGTATAGCAGCAAAGTGATGTAGGAAAATGCAAGGTGTGAGCACACGTGTGCATGCAACGTCTGAATCAGTGCGGAGAGCCTCCCATGTGTGCACAGTGTTTAATAGAATCAATAAATGTTCACAGCAGAAACCATGTCACTATAATTTGGATCCATTCACCTCTTCAGTCTGAGGGGCTGACCCTCCTGCTTCATGAGAGAAAGCTGGGGAGGGACAGAATTAAGAATTCGAGAAGTCCTACCATGAATCAGATAGTTTAGATCCTTCCAAAAACCCACTGAGGTTATTATTATGCCTGATTTTACAGTTAGGATAACCAGAGCTCTGAGAGGTTAATTAATACCATCAATTTCTCATAGATAATAACATCTCATGCTTATATAGTTCTTTCCAGTTCAAAAGTGTTTTCACCCTTATCTGACCTTCATGGCAGCCCTGGGAGGGGGCCACAGCAGAGACGCTTGTCCTTGATTTACTGGGAGTCAAGGGACCTGGCCAAGCTCCTGTGATCAGCAAAGGCACCGCTCCACAGAGAGAGCAAGCTCTCCTGACAACGCGTCCAGTGGCCACCCCTCAGGCCCAGGAGTCCACGTGCTTCTCTTCAGCTCCACGTCTGGCTTCTCCACAGAGACCTGTGAACTGGGTAGCCGTCCTAGTTGCACTTTTCCCATTGGCTGCAAGGGAGCTGAAATCTGCATGGGGGCTTTTAAGGTACACATGTCAAGCCTGGCCCCTGGCGTCATTTCTGCCCCATCCTTGTTTTTCTTTGTCTTCACTCATGCTTTCATTGGTGCCAAACTCTTATGATTCAGGTACCTGCTGAGCCAACCTAAATCTTTTCTAAAATAAAGTAGGACAGCAATTTTCAAGCTTACACACGTTTTCCCCCACTGTGATTGTTTTTAGGGCAGGGGCTGTTTGAGAAGACTGGGGGTCCAGGGATTGGACCTGGGTTTGGCTCAACTGGACAACTGTGTGCAAATGAACACGAGAGGCCCCAGGAGCACCAGGAGAGCCCTGAGGGGGGAGAGAAAGGGTCTCTGATTCAGGTGGTAAAGCAACATGGCAAAGCTAACCAACAACAACGGAAGGCTTGTGATGACACGCTCACAGAGAACTGCCCTTGAGAATTTCCCAAATCTCTGAGCTCCCACCCAAATTAAATCATAATTTCATTATGATCTCTGAAAATATATGACGGCATCTCAGGGAACGTCCCCAGCTACTCTCTCACTTGCAGAGTATGTTTCTTGCAAACTGTGGACTCACAAAGTTGTCTGAACAGCTGGTCTCTCCCTGACAGGGTTCATTAACGTGGGGTCAGGGGTGCAGGAAGAGCTGGGGCTGCCGAGTAATCCCAAACAAATGACAAGCTCCAACCTGTGACATTCAGCATGCCACCAGCCCTTGAAATAATGAGCCTGCGCTGCTCCCAATTAGAGCACCACATATCTTGCCGAGCGGCCACCGGCCACAGCAGGAGGAACAGCATGCTCTGGAGATGTGCTTCTTGGAGACTAAAGTCTCTTTATGGGAAGCTGGAAGGGAGTTCTTTGAAAAGATCTGGATGGAACAAAAGGGAGTCCCATGTCTCTCTACTCGAGCTTTCTTTTGAAAGAAAATCTGGCGTTTAATAAAAGCACTCTAGTGGAAAATGTCAGGAAGATCTTTTATTTATTCATTCGATACATATTTACTGGGAGCTTATTCTCCGACATTGTCAGCACTCTGTGCTGAGAAGAAATAAGACAGACATCATCCCCGTCTTCCAGGAGCCTA
>NC_138370.1:173357550-173408492 GCF_054177405.1 Leptonychotes weddellii | reverse complement strand
TTTTTTTTTTCTCCCCCACTCATACTACACGTCCACACAAATCAGCCAGTGGTTCTGCTAACCTCACTCACTCAGGGACCCAGGCTGACAGCATCTGAACTACTATATACTTTACTCCTTTCACTACTGTCTGCCTCTTCTCTTAAAAACTAGTGTATTTGTATGTCTTGTTCACTCCCTTCTCCCCAGTGCCTGGCACATAGTGGCCATTCTCCTGTATCTGTTAAATAAATTAATCTTGTTCACTCTGGTGGGTCACAGACATCTGTTGACCACGAGAGCCAGCCCCTTGCCTCTCTTCCTACTCCTAGAGCTACTCTTCTCCAGCACTCTGTGAACTGCAGCCATGGTTCATTTTTCCAGTCTCCTCTCAGATCTCTCCTCCACAGAAAAACTTCCTTGGACCACATTTGTGATGGTCAACTTTATGCATGAGGTGCCTAGATATTTGGTCAAACAGGATTCTGGGTGTGTCTATGAGGGTGGTTTTGAATGAGATTAATAATTGAATCAGCAGAATGAGTAAAGCAGATTGTCCTCCCTAATGTGGGTGGGCCTCATCCAATCAGTTGAAAGTCTGAATAGAATGAAAAGTTATCCTCACCTGTGTAAGACAGAACTCCTCCTGACTGATTGCCTTGAACTGGGAAATCGGTCTTTCCTGCATTCAGGATCTCCTGGTTCTCAGGCCTTCTGACTCAGGCTGGAACTACCTCCCTGGCTCTCCAGCTTTCTGACTGCCGTCTTGGGACTTCTCAGTCTCCATAACTGTACAAGCCAATTCCTTGTAAGTCTATGTATCTATCAATCTGAATCTATCTATCCTATTGGTTCCGTGTCTCCGTATTCCCTGACTAGTACAACTTGTAGCAGGCGCTGCTGGTGCCCCACCCATCTCCCTTCAGTCCCTTGCCATCTTGATGTACGTATATACTGCAAACAGCGGCATCATTTGGCTGGAGGGCTTTGTCTGGTGACAGGACTCTGCTCTGAACCGCACAGCAGGTGGAAAATGCCCAGAATCAAGCAGCCCTCAACCAATGGCTGATGGGCATGGGGGATCACCATCCCAAGCCCCTTAAACATAGGGCAGGATGACTCTGAGGCATGTTCTACACTGCTTCCCAAAGTCTGCAGGTGCCCACAGGAGTAACTAACTTGCTCAGTAACACACCTCTTACCGGCTGCCTCACTTCCCTACCTCCCTTCCTGAGGTCACCTCCTACACAAACTACCTACACATGGTTCCTTGTCTCAGGGTTAACTTCTGGAGAAACCCAAACTAAAACAAACCCCATCAAGCAGGTCCATGCACATCATTTTCTATCACAGCACCCTGTGTCTTTCCTTCCTGGCATATATCATATTCTCTCATTTTTATGTATTTATCAGCTCATCGTCTGTCTTAACAAGGGCATTGTCTATTTTGTTTCTCCTGTGCCTAGTGTTCAATAAATATTTGATAAATATCTGTGGAGTAAATGAATGAAGGAAGGATTAACCCCAAACATGTGTCTTCTTCCCGGACCTCAGCTCCCTCAGTAGAAAAATGAAACAGTTGTGCATGGCATCTAGAAGCTTGCTTCTGACTTTCATATCCTGAGACTCTGAGATGTCAGGAGTTGCAGGATAATGAAGCACATGGTTTTATTGCTGGACAAGACGCTGGATAAGACCGTGGCTTCGTCTGCATTAATGTGACAAGGAAACTGGTGAGAGCATGGCAATTAGGAGGGGGGAACAGGGAAAGGGAAAAAACTCCTCCTTCGAGGTGGTCTTTGGCAGCTAATGATGGAATACAGCCTTATGCAGCAGGAACGTTGGGAGTGTTTGCATATAAATTGCCTTTTAAGGTTTCCATTCTTCAAGACTAATGAGCGTTTCAGACTTAAACATAACTATTCTCTACTAATTACTGTTTTAGTCACCCTCCTGTTTTTCCTTGTGATTTCTACTTGTGATTCTAGGAGGCAGAAAGACGAGCCTGCTTCCTGGAGTCAACGACCCACAGCATTGGCAGATTTAAGGTTTGCAGGTTTGAAGCCATGACACATAAAGATGCAAAATGTCACATGAACTTGAACATGAACTTGAATCACCCACTGTGCAAGTCACCTGACTGGTTGACAGACAAAAGAATAAATAGAAAATCTGAATAGTCCTGTATCTATCAGGAAGTTGAATCTACAATTAACTACATTGCCACAAATAAAACTTCAGGTCCAGATGGCCTCAATGGTGAATTATTCCATGGAAGTATAAAAGAACACCAAAATTATGTAAATTTTTCCTGAGAACAGAAAGAGGGGGAACATTTCTCAATGTGCTTTATGACATCAGCATAATCTTGATGTGAAAACATGAGAAGAACATTATAAAAAGGGAAAATTACAGGTCAATGACTCACGAATATAGATACAAAAATTCTAAACAAAACATTAGCAGATTGAATCCAGCAATATGTAAGAAAAATGATTACATCATGACCAGATTCAGTTTATCCCAGAAATGCAAGAGATAACATTAACAGACTAAAGGGGGGAAAGGCATTTGAAATAATTTTAATTGATGTATAAAAAATGTTTGGGAATATCCAATACCCATTCATGGTGAAACAGTAAATTTAGGAGTAGAGTTTTCTCAAATCTGATAAAGAGTTATCTATGACACAGCTGCAGCAAACATTATACTTAGTGGTTAGATATTTAAAGACACTAGAAAAAACGCTTATTACCACCATTTCTATTCAATATTTTACTAGAGATGTTAGACAATTTCTCAGACACGCATGCAAAATAAAAGGTATAGGTTTAGAAAAGAAAACATCAAACATCTTTATTCATGTAAGTCATAAGTAAATACAGAGAAAGTCAAAAATAATCTATAAACTAATATACTTATTAATAAGTGAACTTAGGAAGGACAGAGAACATAAGATGAATATGCAAGAAGCAATTATATTTCTATGTATCATTTTAAAATCACACTCAGAGAGCATTAACTAATTAAATATCTAATAATACATTTTTTAAAAGATGGGCAAGATCTCTACAAGCCTTACTGAGAGAAAAATTGTAAGACTTAAAAAAGAGATATACCATGATCACAGATTGGAAAACTCAGTATTTTAAACATGCTAGCTGTTCTCCAAACTTGTCTACCTACTTAACAAAATCCTAGCCAGTTTTGAAAGAAAACTGATATAATTGTATTGGAATGCAAAGGGCCAAGAGTAGCCAATGCAATCTTGAAGAAGAATAACTAAGTCAGAGAAGTTAAAATGTCTTATCTAAACTTAGAAATTTAGGGGAATTGGGGTGCCTGGGTGGCTCAGTTGGTTAAGCATCCAACTCTTGGTTTTGGCTCAGGTCATGGTCTCAGGGTCATGAAGTCGGGCCCCTGTGTCCAGCACCATGCTCAGTGGGGAGACTGCTTGAGATTCTTTCTCTCTCCCTCTGCCCCTCCCCACCAGGTCCCTCTCTCTCAAATAAAAAATAAATCTTTTGTTTTTTATAAAAAAGAAGATTAGGGGAATTGAGGCAATATGTTTTTGCAGAGGAACTGGCAAACAGAACAGTAAAAAAGAGTAGGGGCGTCTGGGTGGCTCAGAAGCTAAAGCTTCTGCCTTAGGCTCAGGTCATGATCCCAGGGTCCTGGGATCGAGCCCCACATCAAGTTCCCTGCTCAGTGGGGAGTCTGCTTCTCACTCTCCCTCTCCTTATTGCTCTCCCTGCTTGTATACTCTCTCTCTCACTGTCAAATAAATAAATAAAATCTTTTAAAATAAATAAATACAAATGAGAAAGAGTAGAGTCCAAAAACAGAAGAGGTTCATACATATACAGTCAATTCATTTGAGACAAAGGTGACATTGCAGTACTCTCAGGAACGGATGGTTTTGGGAGATGGTTGCAGAATAGACACCAGTATGACTATACCACCCTGGATCCATGACATAGAGCAGTTCCCTCCCACATGGAGTCTGGGGTTGACCAGTAGCCTTGTTTTGGCTAAAGGGATGACAGCAAATATGATATGAGCAGAGATTAAAAAGTGCTTTCACATTATGACATAGTCTCTCCTCTCTCTTAGAACCCAGCCACCATGTGAACCATCCCAAGCTATCCTGATGTAAGATGCCAAACCACATGGAAAGGGGCCCCAGCCAACCCAGGAGCTAGTCACAGAGGTATGAGTGAGTCTCAGCCCAAACTGCTGATGTGCAGAATTGTGACCAAAATAAACAGTAGTTGTTTTAAGTAACTAAGTTTTTGGTGGTTTTTGTTACAGTGATAGCAAACTCTAACAATGGTCTTCTCAATACACAGTACTGGGTAAACTGGAAACAAATACTGTCCCCTCATCCCCTCATCCCACATATAAAAGTCAACTTTGTATGGACAGAAAATCATTAATGAAAGGTAAAAATATACCTTCAAAGGTTATATAGGGAAAAAATCTTGGTGACTTAGAAGTGACAAAGATTTTTAAAATAGGAAAAACAAAATATGTCTATTATAAGGGACAGATTTATTATGTTGACTACATTAAAGTAACAATTTCTATTCACTAAAAGATACTATTAAGAGAGTGAAAAAGCCAGAGTGTGAGAAAATATTTGCAATGCATGGAAGTGACAAATGATTCTTACTTAAAACACATCAAGAACACCTAAAATCAGTAAAAAGAAGAGAAATACTATGATTTGAAAAATTATTGGCAAAAGATTTGAACAGATACTTCATAAAAAGAGTATCAAGATGGCCAATATACATATAAAAATGTTCTCAATCTCATCAGGCACCAGGGAGCTATAAATTGAAATCATAGTGGAATGTTACTACATACGCATTAGAATTTCTAAAATTGTAAAGAATAACAACACTAAATGTTGGCAAAGATATGTTTTTCCATATTCTTACGTATTGCTTACGTATTACCAATTCTTACGTATTGCTAGTGGGAGTGGAAATTGGTAAAAACATGAAAATCAGGGCTGAGCATTTGCATGTGACCTTGCAATTCCATTCCAAAGTAAATATCCAAAAAGTTGCAGGTACATCAAAAACTATGTGCAAGGCATACACAAGACTTGTTCCAGTCCCAACATGGAAACAACCCAAAACCCTTCAACAGAACAGAGACTGCAATATACTTAAACACTGAAATACAATGCGCCAGCAAGAATAAACACTCTTAAACCCTGTTTGTCTCTTTTCGAGGGGTGGGGGGAGTGGGGATTGGTTAGCCCGGTGATGGGTATTAAGGAGGGCACGGACTGCATGAAGCACTGGGTGTTATACGAAAACAATGGATCGTGGATCACCACATCAAAAACCAATGATGTATTGTATGGTGACTAACATAACATAATAAAATTTAAAAAATAAATAAATAAATAAATAAAATAAAATAGTCTTTCAAATCCCAAGATTCCAAGTTCTAGGACTCTTAGGAAAATATTCCCACTTTCTTTATATTTGGTTATATTGTGAAAATGTTTCTTTGAATTATTTCAAAATTAATTGCCAAAATAAAGACTGTAAAGAAATTCTAAAAAAAAAGAATAAACACTCTTACCACTACATGAAACAATACAGGTGATCCTCAGAAACATAATGGTGAATAAAAAAGTCACATACAAAAAATGGGTCTGCTTTTATACAAAGTTCTAAACCTGAAAAAACCCAAATGAAGGTCATAAAGTCAGAGCAGTGGTAACCTTTTGGAGCAGACAAGTGAAAGAGAGCATGAGGGGGGCTTCTGGGGGTCAGTAATGTTTAATTAATTAATTTATTTTTTTTTGGTGTGCCAGAGACTTAGTTTATTTTGTTTTGTCTGTTTTTAATTTTGTTTTTTGTAGTAAGAACACTTCACATGGGCTCTACTCTCTTAAAATTTTTTTTAATCTAATTTTATTTTATTATGTTATGTTAGTCACCATACAGTACATAATTAGTTTTTTTGTTTTTTGTTTTTAAAGATTTTATTTATTTATTTGAGAGAGAGAATGAGAGAGAGAGCATGAGAGGGGTGAGGGTCAGAGGGAGAAGCAGACTCCCTGCTGAGCAGGGAGCCCGATGCGGGACTCAATCCCGGGACTCCAGGATCATGACCTGAGCCGAAGGCAGTCGCTTAACCAACTGAGCCACCCAGGCGCCCCCATAATTAGTTTTTGATGTAGTGTTCCATGATTCATTGTTTGCTTATGATACACAGTGCTTCATGCAATACGTGCCCTTCTTAACACCCATCACCCGGTTAACCCATCTCCCCTCTAAAACCCTCAGTTTGTTTCTGAGAGTCCATAGTCTCTCATGGTTCATCTCCCCCTCTGATTTACCCCCCCTTCATTTTTCCCTTTCTTCTCCTAATGTCCTCCATGCTATTCCTTATGTTCCACAAATAAGTGAAACCATATGATAATTGACTTTCTCTGCTTGACTTATTTCACTTAGCATAATCTGCTCCAGTTCCATCCATGTTGAAGTAAAAGTTGGGTATTCATCCTTTCTGATGGCTGAGTAATATTCCACTGTATATATGGACCACATCTTCTTTAGCCATTCGTCTCTTAAAAATTTTTAAGCATACAATATTTCATAGGCACAATGTTGTAGCAGATCTCTAGAACTTATTCATCTTGCTTAACTGAAACTTTATGCCCACTGATTAGTAACTTCCCACTTCCCTCTCCTCCAAGCTCTGGCAACCGCCACTCCACTCTTTGATTCTATGACTTTGACTATTTCAGATAACTCATATATATATATATATAAAGAGAATCATGTAATATTTATCTTTCTGTGACTACCTTATTTCACTTAGCATGATGTCCTCAAGGTATATCCATGCTGTTATATATTAAAGAATTTTCTTCTTTCTAAGACTGAATAGAATTCCAAGGTATGCACCCAGAGCATTTTCCTTATCTATTCATCTGCTGATAGACATTTAGGTTGTTACCACCTCTTGGCTACCATATATAGAGCTGCAATGAACATGGGAATGCTAATATCTCTTTAAGATACCAATTTCAATTCTTTTGGATAAATATCCAGAAGTGTGATTGGTAAATCACATATGCATACCTCACTCCCTCCCAACCCATTTTAATTAAATTCCAGTTAGTTAACATACAGTGTAATATTAGTTTTAGGTATACAATATAGTGATTCAACACTTTCATAAAACACCTAGTGCTCCTCACAACAAGTCCACTCCTTAACCCCCATCACCTATTTCACCCATCCCCCCCACCCACCTCCATTCTAGTAACCATCAGTTTGTTCTCTATAGTTAAGAGTGTTTCTTGGTTTGACTCTCTTTCTCTTTTTCTCATTTGTTTCTTAAATTCCACGTGTGAGTGAAATCATATGGTATTTGTCTTTCTCTGACTTATTTCACTTAGCATAATACTAACTCCATGCTGTGGCAAATGGCAAGATTTCATTCTTTTTGATGGCTAATATTTCATTGTATATATATACTTGGGCTGTTTCCATAATTTGGCTATTGTAGATAATGCTATTATAAACATTGGGGTGCATGTATCCCTTTGATTTAGAATTTTGTATTCTTTGGGTAAATACCTAGTAGTGCAATTGCTGGATCATAAGGTAGTTCTATTTTTAACTTTTTGGGGAACCTCCGTACTGTTTTCCACAGTGGCTGTACCAGCTTGCATTCCCATCAATAGTGTAAGAGGGTTCCCCTTTCTCCATATCCTCACCAACACCTGTTGTTTCTTGTGTTGTTAATTTTAGCCGTTCTGACAGGTGTGAGGTGACATCTCACTGTAGTTTTGATTTGCATTTTCCTGATGATGAATGGTGTTCAGCATCTTTTCATATGTCTGTTGGCCATCTGGGTGTCTTCTTTGGAAAAATGTCTATTCACGTCTTCTGCCCATTTTTTAATTGGATTATTTGTTTTGCAGGTAATGGGCATTAAGGAGAGCATGTGTTGTGATGAGCACTGGGTGTCATACGCAACTAATGAATCATTAAACACTACATCAAAACTAATGATGTGCTATATGTTGGCTAACTGAACATAATAAAAAAAAAGTTCTTAATAATTTTGGATACTAACACTTTATCATTTGTAAATATTTCTCACATTCTGTAGGTTGCCTTTTAGTTTTGTCAATTATTTCCTTCACTGTGCAGAAGCTTTTTATTTTGATGAAGTCCCAATAGTTTATTTTTGCTTTTGTTTCCCTTGCCTCAGGAGACGTATCTAGAAAAAGGTTGCTATGGCCAATGTCAAAGAAATTACTGCCTGTGTTCTCTTCTAGGATGTTTATGGTTTCAGTTCTCACAGTTAGGTCTTTAATCCGGTTTGAATTTATTTTTGTGTATGGTGTAAGAAAGTGGACCAGTTTCATTCTTTGCGTGTTGCTGTCCATTCTTCCCAACACCATTTGTTGAAGAGACTGTCTTTTATCCATTGGATATTCTTTCCTACTTTGTTGATTAATTGACCGTATAGTTGTAGGTTCATTTCTGGGTTTTCTATTCTGTTCTATTGATCTATGTGTCTATTTTTGCGCCAGTAACATACTGTCTTGATCACTACAGCTATGTGATATAACTTGAAATTCAGAGTTGTGATGCCTCCAGCTTTGCTTTTCTTTTTCAAGACTACTTTGGCTACGTAGGGTATTTTGTGGTATCATACACATTTTAGGACTGTTTGTTCTAGCTCTGTGAAAAATGCTGGTGGTATTTTGATAGGGATTACATTAAATATGTAGAATGCTTTGGGTAATAGAGACATTTTAACAATATTTTTTCTTCCAATCCACGAGCATGGAATGTCTTTCCATTTCTCTATGTCATCTTCAATTTCTTTCATCAGTGTTTTTCAGAAAGAAATTGAATCAATAATCAAAAAACTCCAAACAAAAGTCCAGGAGCAGACGGCTTCACAGCTGAATTCTGCCAAACATTTAAAGAAGAGTTAATACCTATTCTTCTCAAACTATTCCAAAAAATAGAGAAGGAAGGAAAGCTTCCAAATTCATTCTATGAGGCCAGCATTACCCTCATACCAAAACCAGATAAAGACACCACTAGAAAAAAGAACTACAGGCCAATATTCCTGAGGAACACAGTTACAAAAATACAGGCATGTTCACCTTCTGAAGACTACCTCAAGTTGTATATTAATGGTACATCAACTACCTACATGTATTATTAGATGGACAGTTAATGAGGAATTTTACAAGGAAAGGATGAGACTGTCATCACCCAACTCACTTATCAAGCTTAGCATCACTAAACATGACACAACCCCAAACTCGATATGAGGCATAGCACCACTAGTGAAGTATGCATGCCAAAAAATATTAAAGTTAAACCTAATTCACTCTTTATATTTCACATAAGACCTGCAGGACACATATGGGCCAGGGGAACAAATTAAATGATACCACAATGAAGCAATAATAAAAGCTGATACATGAAACATTTTTCAGGACAAATTACTTCCTTCACAAGTAAATAGCATGAGAAAGTAATTTTTTAACAGAGCCTTCATTTGGATCCTGATTTCAACAAATAATCTACAAAAGGCATATTTTAGGCAATGGAGGAAATCTGAATATGGACTGAATGATATTAAGTAACTACTGTTAATTTTATTAAGTGTGATAAAGACCTCTATCTTCCACCTTATGCAAAAATCCATTCCAAGTAGGTTGTAGATCTGAGTATGAATGGTAAAACCATAGGTTTTCTAGAGGAAAACTGGGGATATAGTATTTCCTTAATGTTATAATAGGTAATAATAAAAAAACTTTAAACAAACATAAGTTTTAATATTAAAACTTGAGGGGCACCTGGCTGGCTCAGTCAGTAGAAGTGCGACTCTTGATCTTGGAGTTGTGAGTTCAAGCCCCACACTGGGTATACAGATTACTTAAAAATTTTTAAAAATCTTAAAAAAAATTAAAACATGAGAAGTATTTTCACTGAAGTCTGGGATAAAACAAGGATGTCCTCTATTTCTGATGCTTTTTAATAATTCAACCTACTGGAAAAAATGGGCAAAGGATATCAATGGGCAACATACTTTGCCATTTGGGATATCTTCATGATCTTACAATAGGCAGATTTCTTATGCACTAGCCTTAAAAAAAAGGACTAATAGATTAAATTTAAGAACATCCATTTATCAAAAAATACCATTAAGAGAGTTCAAATGCACAATACAGAATAGGAGAAGATATTTCTATCAGAGAGCTAAAACCTCTATGGTGGAGCCAATATCCAGAGAATACAGAAAATCCTACTGGTCAGCAAGGGACAAACTCAATAAAAAATTGGCAAAGAGACTTGAATGGATATTTCACAAAAGAAGATATCTAGATGAAAATAATCATATAAAAAATGAAAAAAAATCTTATCACTAATGATAGATAGAAGATGTAAATTAAAACCACAATGAAATGTCATTGCATGTCCACAATGGCCAAAATATGCAAAGAGCCCAGATGTTCGTTGACAGATGAATGGTAAAAGAAATTGTGGTGTACACAATGGAATATTACTCAGCCATCAAAAAGAATGAAATCTTGCCATTTGCAACGACATGGATGGAGCTAGAGGATATTATGCTAAGTGAAATAAGTCAATCAGAGAAAGACAAATACCATATGATTTCACTCATGTGGAATTTAAGAAACAAAACAGATGAATATAAGGGAAAGGAAGGAAAAATAAAATAAGATAAAAGTAGATAGGGAGGCAAACCATATGAGACTTTTTCTTTAAAGATTATTTATTTATTTGAGAGAGAGAGCACAAGCAAGGGGAGGGGCAGAGGGAGAAGCAGACTCCCCACCGAGCAGGGAGCCCAACGCGAGGCTCGATCCCAGGACCCTGGATCATGACCTGAGCCGAAGGCAGCTGCTCAACCAACTGAGCTACCCAGGTGCCCCACAAATCATAAGAGACTCTTAACTATAGGGAAAAAACGGAGGATTGCTGGAGGGAAAGTGGGTGGGGGGATGGGGTAACTGGGTGACGGGCATTAAGGAGGGCACGTGATGGAATGAGCACTGGGCGTTATATGCAACTGATGACTCACGAAATTCTACCCCTGAAACTAATAACACACTGTTAACTAAATTGAATATATTTTTTATTTAAATTCAATTAGCCAATACACAGTACATCATTAGTTTCAGATGTAGTGTTCAAAAATTCATCAGTTGCATACAACACCCAGTGCTCATCACTAAATTGAATTTAAATAAAATATTTTTTATTTTATTTTAAAATATTATTTATTTTTTATTATGTTCAGTTAGCCAACATATAGTACATCATTAGTTTCAGTTTTTTATGTAGTGTTCAACGATTCATTAGTTGCGTATAACATCCAGTATTTTTTTTTTAAAGAGACATGTCACTGCATAGGTACCAGAAAACCCCAAATCAAAACTGACAAGCAATGACAATCGTCAGTGAGGATGTGGAGCAAGGATTCCCTTCTTATTCTATGGGTAGAAATATAAGTTGTTGCAACTGCTTTGGCAGATAGAGCACAGGCATATCCTATGACTAGAAATTTCACTCTAGGGCATATGCCCAAATAGTGAGTGCCATTCTATTATCATATGTGTATCAAGTCATAAAGATATAATATAGAACAGTCACACCATGGAACACAACAACAATGAAAATAAACTAGAACTACATAAAATAACATGAATGAAAATTACCAACAATGTTGAGGAAATGAAGTCAGACACAAACTAACATATTTCTTGATTCTATGTATATAAGGTTTGAAAACAGGAGCAACCAATCTATAGCTTTGTAATTCATAATAAAGATTACCTTTGAGGGGTAGACAGAGGGTAGAGGCATGAAGGGGCTCTAGGGGTTACTGTTAATATTCTATTCGTAATTGGCTGTTGATCACATGGGTGTGTTCACTTTCTGAAAACGTATCAAGCTTTACACGTACACCTTGTGCACTTTTATATGCTTCATATTTCAATTAAAAAGCTAAAATTAGGGGTACCTGCCTGGCTCAGTCAGAAGAGCATGTGACTCTTGATCTCAGAGTTGTGAGTTCGAGCCCCACATTGGGTGTAGAGATTATTAAAAACAAATAAACTTTTTAAAGTTAAAATTAGGGGTGCCTGGATGGCTCAGTTGGTTGACCATCCAACTCTTGACATCAACTTAGGTCTTGATCTCAAGGTAGTGAGTTCAAGCCCCATATTGGGTTCCATGCTGGGCATGGAGCCTACTTAAAAAGAAACAAAAAGTTAAAATTAGCACCCATTCATAATGCTTTATAAAACTCTTAGCAATACTTAAGCTGGCAGTACTTAAAGATTAAAAACCTACAATAAATATCATTCTTAATGTTAAAACTTTAGAAGCATTTCCACTGAAGTCAGGAATAAGACAAGAATGCCCTCTATTACTGATGCTATCCAGATTCAACCTATTGGGGGAAATGGGCAAAGGATATAAATAGATGATTTACTTTCTCATCTTGGAAATCTGAATAAACAATAAATATTTCAAAACAGATCCAGCCTCACTAGTAACAGAACATGCCATTTAAAAAACTCACCACCCTGGCAAAAACTTAAGGTTTGATAATACCAAGTGTTGTCTAGGTGTAGGCAAGGAAGAACTATCAAAAACTGCAGGTAGGGTAGATGGAGGGAAGATGGTGGAAGAGTAAGGGACCCTCCTTTCATTTGGTCCCTTGAATTCAGCTAAATATCTATCAAATCATTCTGAATACCTGTGAATTCAACCTGAGCTCTAAGAAAAGAATTGCTGCAACCCTACAAATAGAAAATCGACCACTTTTTGCAAGGTAGGAGGTGCAGAGAAGTGAATCTGAGAGGTTATATTGGAAGATAAACTGTGGAGGTGGGGGGGAGCCTCCATAAGCCAACTACCTTTGGAAAGTGAGATAGCCCTGGAGCACAAAATCTGAACTTTTAGAAGTCTGCTCCTATGAGGGACACCCCTGCCTGAAAGGTGCGCAAGTGGCAAAGTGGAGAAGAATCCTAGGTAGGACAGTGTGGTCTCAGTGTGTCTCAGGGTCACAGAAAGAATGGGGGTGCCTGAGTGTGGCAGAGTCCCCAAGCAGTGGAGTGGGGAAGCCAGCTACAATTAGTGAGCCCAGCGTGGCTCTCAGCTAGGTGTTGCCATAAACCATGAACCGCCTCATGATTGGGCAACTGCTCTCCAAGGAGGGGCCCAGCAAGTGACAGAACTAAATCAAGACCTTGCTCCCTCCCCGGGAGGAGCAGTGCAGGTGCACACATGATTGGGCAACTGCTCCTGGAGCAGGGGCCCAGAAAGCAGCGGGCTGCAGTGAGACCCCTCTCCCTCCCCTGGGAGGACTGGTGTGGATGTGCACCAAAGGAGACTGCAGAGTTCAGCACACACAAAAGTGACTGCTTTTCCCTGAGGGTGCACTAAAGAGTGGGGGCCGCCATCGTTCAGCTTTGGGGCTGCAGATCAGGGCACCACCATTTTTATTTTTTTATTTTTTCATCCTCTAAAGTGGCAGGAAAAGCCTTCAGGGAACAAAAGCCACATAGAGTAAGAGGAAGCAGCCTACACTGAGCCCATCCCCCTTCAAGGGGCAAAGCAAAGACACCTGAGAATCAGTGCAACAGGCCCCTCCCCCAGAAGAGCAGCAGGAACATCAGGCTATTACCAAGTTTACAGATCACACAGAACTGAAAGACTCCTGCGCTAAGGGAAAATAGTATATAGAATTCAAAGTTTTTTTCTCATCATTCTTTAGTCTTTTGATTTAAAATTTTCTTTTTCTTTTTTTCCTTTTCAATTAGCTTCTAATTTTATCAACTCTTTAAATTTTTTTTATTTTTCATTTTTACATTTAGATTTTATAGATATATTCTTCAGTTTGGGCTTTCTTTCACTATATTCAATTTTATTTTTGTATATATGTAAGTTTTGGTTTCTTTAAATTTTGGAATCTAGTGTCTGTTAGATTATATTCTCTCCCCCACCCCCAACTTTTTTTTTCCTTTTTGGGGTTTTGACCTCTTTGGATTTGTCTAGTGTATATTTTGCTGGGGTCATGGGTGATATTTTTCATTTTGTTCTCTCATTCATCTACTCTTCTCTGGACAAAATGACTAGAAGGAAAAATTTACAACAAAAGAAAGAACCAGAGGTAACACTCTCTGCCATAGATTTAATCAATATGGATATAAGTAAAATGTTGGACCTTCAATTTAGAATAACGATTATAAATATACTAGCTGGGCTTCAAAAAAGCATAAAAGACACTGGAGAATCCCTTAGTGCAGAAATAAAAGAACTAAAATCTACTCGGGGCAAAATAAAAAATGCTTTAACTGAGATGAAGTCTAAAACAGACACTCTAATGGCTAGGGTAAATGAGGCAAAAGAGAGGCTCTGTGACATAGAAGACAAAATGATGGAAAGTAAGGAAGCCGAGGAAAAGAGAGAAAAACAATTGATGGACCATGAGGAGAGGCTTCGAGATATCAGTGATACCATAAAGCAAAATGATATTAGAATTACTGGGGTCCCAGAGGAAGAAGAAGGAGAGAGAGAGAGAGAGAGAGAGAAGGTATATTTGAGCAAATCATACCTGAGAACTTCCCTAATCTGGGGAAGGAAACAGGCATGCAAGTCCAGGAGGCACAGAGAACCCTCCTCAAAATCAAGTAAAATAGATCAACACTCCAACATATAATAGTGAACCTTGCAAATTTCAGAGATAAAGAGAAAATGCTGAAAGGAGCTCAAGACAAGAGGTCCATAACACAAGGGTAGAAACATTGGACTGACAGCAGACCTATCCACAGAGACCTGGCAGGCTAGAAGGGGCTGGCATGATATTTTCAGGGTACTAAATGAGAAAAACATGAATACTTTTTCCAGCAAGGCTATCATTCAGAATGGAAAGAGAGATAAAGAGCTTCCAGGACAAAAAGAAACTAAATGAATTTGTGATCATTAAACCAGCCCTACAAGAAATATTAAAGGGGACCCAAAAGTGAAGAGAGAGCTCAAAAGTAACATAGACCAGAAAGGAACAGAGACAATATACAGGAACAGTCACATTACAGGTAATACAATGGCACTAAATTTATATCTTTCAATAGTTACTCTGAATGTAAATGGGCTAAATGATCCAATCAAAAGACACAGGGTATCAGATTGGATAAAAAAGCAAGACCCATCCATATGCTGTCTATAAGAGACTCATTTTAGACCGAAAGACACCTCCAGATTTAAAGTGAGGGGGTGGAGAACCATTTATCATGCTTGCAGACATCAAAAGAAAGCTGGAGTAACAATCCCTATATCAGACAAATTAGATTTTAAACCAAAGACTATAATAAGAGATGAGGAAGGACACTATAACATACTTAAAGGGTCTATCCAACAAGAGGATCTAACAATTATAAATATTTATGTTCCTAACTTGGGAGCAGCCAATTATATAAACCAACTACAAAATTAAAGAAACACATGATAATAATACAATAATAGTAGGGGACTTCAACATCCCACTCACAGCAATGGACAGATCATCTAAGCAGAAGATCAACAAGGAAACAAGGGCTTTGAATGACACACTGGACCAGATGGACTTCACAGATATATACAGAGCATTCCATCCTAAAGCAACAGAATACACATTCTTTTCGAGTGCACACAGAACATTCTCCAGAATAGATCACATAGTGGGTCACAAATCCGGTCTCAGCCAGTACCAAAAGACTGGGATTATTCCCTGCATATTTTCAGACCACAATGCTTTGAAACTTGAACTCAATCACAAGAGGAAATTTGGAAGAAACTCATAAGCTTAGAGGTTAAAGAGCATCCTACTAAAGAATGACTAGGTCAACCAGGAAATTAAAGAAGAATTAAAAAAATTCATGGAAACAAATGAAAATGAAAACACAACTGTTCAAAAACCTTTGGGATGCAGCAAAGATGTTCCTAAGAGGGAAGTACACCACAATACAAGCCTTTCTCAAGAAACTAGAGAAGTCTCAAATACACAAGGTAACTTTACACCTAAAGGACCTAGAGAAAGAACAGCAAATAAAGCCTAAACCAAGCAGGAGAAGAGAAATAATAATTACAGCAGAAATCAATGAAATAGAAACCAAAAGAAAAGTAGAAGAGAACAAGAAAACTAGAAGCTGGTTCTCTGAAAATATTAATAAGATCAATAAACCCCTAGCCAGACTTACCAAAAGAAAAGAGAAAGGACCCAAATTAATAAAATCATGAATGAAAGAGGAGAGAACACAACCAACACCAAGAAAATTCAAACAATTATAAGAACGTATTATGAGCAAACATATGCCAACAAATTAGACAATCTGGAAGAAATGGATGCATTCCTAGAAACTTATAAACTACCAAAACTCCGTACTGCATGGAGCACCGGGTGTTATACGAAAACAATGAATCATGGATCACTACATCAAAAACTAATGATGTATTCTATGGTAACTAACATAAAATAATAAAATTAAATTAAATTTAAAAAAAATTGCCAAAACTGAAACAGGAAGAAATAGAAAATCTGAACAGACCCATAACCGGCAAGGAATCTGAAGCAGTAATCAAAAATCTCCCAACAAACAAGAAGAGTCCAGGGCCAGATGGCTTCCCAGGGGAATTCTACCAAACATTTTTTATTTTATTTTATTTTATTTTATTATTTTGTTTTATTGTGTTATGTTAGTCACCATACAATACAACATTAGTTTTTGATGTAGTGATCCATGATTCATTGTTTTTGTATAACACCCAGCGCTCCATGCAGTACGTGTCCTCCTTAATATCCATCACTGGGCTAACCCATCTCCCCACCACCCCCCAAAACCCTCAGTTTGTTTCTCAGAGTCCATAGTCTCTCATGGTTCGTCTCCCGCTCCAATTTCCCCTCCTTCATTTTTCCCTTCCTTCTCCTAATGTCCTCCATGCTATTCCTTATGTTCTACAAATAAGTGAAACCATATGATAATTGATTTTCTCTGCTTGACTTATTTCACTTAGCATATTCTACCAAACATTTAAAGAGGAACTAATACTTATTCTTCTGAAGCTGTTTCAAAAAATAGAAATGGAAAGTAAACTTCCAAACTCATTCTGTGAGGTCAGCATTACCTTGATCCCAAACCCAGGCAAAGACCCCACCAAAAAGAATTACAGACCAATATCCCTGACGAGCATGGATGCCAAAACTCTCACCAAGATACTAGCCAATAGGATCCAATAGTACATTAAAAGGATTATTCAACATATAGTGCATCATTAGTTTTTGATGTACTGTTCAGTGACATTAGTCATGTATAACACCCAGTACTATATGTTGACTAACTGATCATAATTAAAAAGTAAATAAATAAATTTTTTTAAAAAGGATTATTCACCATGACCAAGTGGGATTTATTCCTGGGCTGCAGGGATGGTTCAACATTCGCAAATCAATCAATGTGATACATCACATTAATAAAAGAAAGGAAAAGAACCATATGATCCTCTGAATTGATACAGAAAAAGTATTTGACAAAGTACAGCATCCTTTCTTGATTAAAACTCTCCACAGTGTAGGGATAGAGGGAACATACCTCAATATCAGAAAAGCCACCTGTGAAAAGCCCACAGCAAGTATCATTCTCAATGGGGAAAAACTGAGAGCTTTTCCCCTAAGGTCAGGAACACAACAGGGATGCCCACTCTTACCACTGTCATTCAACATAGTACCAGAAGCCCTAGCTTCAGCAATCAGACAACAAAAAGAAATAAAAGGCATTCAAATTGCCAAAGAAGTCAAACTCTCACTCTTCGCAGATGACATGATACTTTGTGTGGAAAACCCAAAAGACTCCACCCCAAAATTGCTGGAACTCATACAGGATTTCAGCAATATGGCAGGATATAAAATCAATGCACAGAAATCAGCTGCATTTCTATACACTACCAATGAGGCAGAAGAAAGAGAAATTAAGTAATCAATCCCATTTACAACTGCACCAGAAACCACAAGATACCTAGGAATAAACCCAACCAAAGAGGTAAAGAATCTGCACTCTAAAAACTACAGAATACTTATGAAAGAAATTGAGGAAGACACAAAGAAATGGAAAAACGTTCCATGCTCGTGGACTGGAAAAATAAATAATGTTAAAATGTCTATGCTACCGAGAGCAATCTATACATTCAATGCAATCCCTACCAAAATACCACCAACATTTTTCACAGAGCTGGAACAAATAATCCTCAAATTTGTATGGAACCAGAAAATACCCCGAATAGCCAGGGGAATATTGAAAAAGAAAACCAAAGCTGGGGGCATCACAATGCCTGACTTCATGCTCTACTACAAAACTATAATCATCAAGATAGTATGGTACTGGCACAAAAACAGACACATAGATCAATGGAACAGCATAGAAAACCCAGAAATGGACCTTCAACTCTATGGTCAACTAATCTTCAACAAAGCAGGAAAGAATATCTAATGGAAAAAGGACAGTCTCTTCAACAAATGGTGTTGGGAAAATTGGACAGCCACATGTAGAATGAAACTGGACGATTCTTTTACACCATACACAAAGATAAACTCAAAATGGATGAAAGACCTAAATGTGACACAGAAGTCCATCAAAATTCTAGAGGAGAACACAGGCAGTAACCTCTTCAACCTTGGCCACAGCAACTTCTTGCTAGACATATCTCCAAAGGCAAGGGAAATAAGGGCAAAAATGAACTACTGGGACTTCATCAAGATAAAAAGCTTCTGCACAGCAAAGGAAACAGTCAACAAAACTAAAAGGTAACCTACAGAAAGGGAGAAGATATTTGCAAATGTCTTATCAGATAAAGGGCTAGTATCAAGATCTATAAAGAACTTGTCAAACTCAACACCCAAAACACAAAAAATCCAGTCAAGAAATGGGTAGAAGACATACAAATGGCCAACAGACACATGAAAAAATGCTCAATATCACTGGGCATCAGGGAAATACAAATCAAAACCACAGTGAGACATCACCTCACACCAGTCAGAATGGCTAAAATTAACAAGTCAGGAAACAACAAATGTTGGCGAGGATGCGGAGAAACAGGAACCCTCTTACACTGTTGGTAGGAATAGAAGCTGGTGGAGCCACTCAGGAAAACAGTACGGACGTTCCTCAAAAAGTTAAAAATAGAGCTACCCTCTGACCCAGTAATTACACTACTAGCTATTTGCCCCAAAGATACAAATGTAGTGATCCAAAGAGGCACATGCACCCCAGTGTTTATATCAGCAATGTCCACAATAGCCAAACTGTGGAAAGAGCCCAGATGTCCATCAACAGATGAACGGATAAAAAAGATGTGGTATGTATGTATGTATATATACACAATGGAATATTACTCAGCCATCAGAAGTATGAATACTTACCATTTGCATCGACATAAATGGAATTGGAAGGTATTATGCTGAGCGAAATAAATCAATCAGAGAAAGACAGTTATATGATTTCACTCATATGTGGAATATAAGAAACAGCACAGAGAATCATAGGGGAAGGGAGGAAAAATGGAATGGGAAGAAATCAGAGAGAGAGACAAACCATGAGAGACTCTTAACTCTTAGGGAACAAACTGAGGGTTGCTGGAGGGGAGGTGGGTGGGGGGATGGGGTAACTGGGTGATGGATATTAAGCAGGGCACATGATGGAATGAGTACTGGTTGTTATATGCAACTGATGAATTATTGAACTCTGTATCTGAAACTAATGATGTACTATATGTTGGCTAATTGAATTTATATAAAAAAAATTGCAGGTGGAAGTGCATATTACCCTTCAGGGAATAATCTGTTAGTATCTTATAAATTCCAAGATGGCAAACCCTATGACCCAGCAATTCTACCCTTCCTCAGTGTGTATCCTGTGGAATGTGCCTTACAGAAACTCCCATGAATGTGCACAAGGAAACCCAAGCAAGGATGCTCACATCTACCATCAATGAGGAGATGAGTCAATAAATTGTGGCATAATCACAGGCAACACTGTAGAGCAGTTAAAATAAATGAAATGCATCCTATGAATAAACATGACATAATGTGAAGTAAGAAAAGCAAGACACAGAATGATCTGATTTCATTTTGGTAGAGTTTAAAAATAGGATATATTGCTTTGGGTTATATAACATTAAGCAAAATAATAAAAATCCCCATGGAAATGTTTGTAGTAATCTCTAGGGCAGGTGGGGAGGATTAGAGTGCAATAGACAAAGGTCTTCAACTGTGTCTACCACGTTTCATTTCTTACACTGGGGAAGGATATACTGGTGTACATTATACTATTTCCATACTTATCTGTGTTTGCCACATTTCATTAAAAAAATAATTAACAAAAAAGTGATCTTATTCTTGAATCCTCAAATTCATGAAGGGCTCTAGACATACCCCTTGCAAATGTCCAGGGTCATCTGTATCTGGTCACCCCTTAGATGTAACCATTTCCCCACAAATCTAGAGATAGCCAGTGGTACACACACTTGAACATCTTCCCTTCTGTGAGTTGGTCAAAGCAGTCAACCAGTCAGTTGAACCACGGCAGAAAACAGAAACCAGAAATGGTGAAGGCTCACAACAGAGCAGCTGTATTTCCAAGAACTCCAAATCCGTGCTTTGCTCAAAGCCAATTTTGTTTCTTCTTCCCCTTGCAGCTGCTCCAGTGGTATCTCTTGCCTCTGGAAAACCACTTGCATCTTTCTTCTTCAGAACACACTTTTGGAGCCTAATTCCTTTGATTGTCACACTGGGACACTGATTTGGAGTCACGTCAAGTAACCAGGCTGGACTTGAGCTCTGAGAGTGGGCTAGCCCCATAGGAATACTAGCCAAATGGCAGGGTATACGTCCCATCACTGGAAAAGCTCCTGGCTCATCCAGCAACACCTGTCTGGACACTGGGTCCACTGGGAGTGTTAATCAGTGCCCTGGAGAACAAAGTACCTCAGACTGGGTGGATTAACAGAACTTGACTCTCTCAAGTTTGTGATCAATGTGTTAGCAGAATGAGTTCCCTCTAAGGCTGTGAGGGAGAATCTGTCCCAGGTTTCTTTCCCAACTTCCGGGGGTTTGCTGGCTACCTTTGGTGTCTTCAGGATTGTAGAAGCATCTCCCCAATCTCTGGCTTCATCTTTACCTGGTGTTCTTTCTCCCTGTGTGTGTGTGTCTGTGTCCTTATTCCCTTTTTTATAAGGCCACCAGTCATATGGGATTAGGGCCCACCCTGATGATCCCATCTTAACCTTAATCTGTAAAGACCCTATCCCCAAATAAGGTCACATTCTGAGGTCTTGGAGGTTAGGACTTCAGCACATGAATTTCAAGAGGATACAATTCAACACATCACAGAAGGCTTCCCTAGCTTGTCTAACGAAACCAGAGACCTGCCTTGGAGCTCACACAGCACAGAGGCCTCAGCTGCATCCCAGCACTATCAGGCCATATTAAAAGGGACTGTTCCTTGTTCACCAGTGAATCCGCAAAGCCCAGTTCAGAGCCTGGATTTGGTAGAAAACATGTAACTTATTTGTTAAATTAATGAATGAACAAAAAAATGCCTTTGGATTAGGTGATTTTTTGTGCATGTTCCTTTCTCCTTTGCTGGTCAACAGCACATCTTTACATGCCCTCCTCTCCTCCATGCTTTGGACCAGGCACATTCCCCTCCATTCAAGATAAGTACTAGCTAACAATGATAACTAACACGTTTCCAACTCTCTGTCTCTGTGCCAGGGACTCTGTTACGAGTTTTGCAAGGAATGGATCATCTAATTCTCATGACAACCTTACAAGTTAAATACAACCATCTGTGTTCTACAGATGAGGAAACTGAGGCACAGTGTTGAAAGTAACTTGCCCAAGGTTACAATGATATGAGGTGATTATATTGGGAAAGGGCAGGGATGTGTCTGCCCTGTCTACCCCTTCCCTCTGGGCTTAGAACAGTGCCTGTACAGAGCATTAACCAGCATTAACATGACCGTATACTTTTTAGTGTTAGAACCAGAGCACCTGTGATAGTAAGAAGGGACACTGAATTGAGGGGACACTGGAAAAACTGCAGTTCTGGGCGTGCTGTGATGTAAAGTTACTTTATCAATAAATATATGTCAAATGAATGAACTCAGGCCTGTCCTGCTTAAGAGCCCAGATTTTAGTCACCACAGAACACTTAGCAAGATGTATTTGCAAAACCAAATTGCACTTACATGGGGCATTTGCTAAAAAAGCATGATCCTGGATGTAAATCTACAGCAATGCATATCAGACAGGAATTTCTGTTGCAATTTTATCATTGCACAGACTGTTATCCAGCTCCAGAGAGTGGAAATGCAAATTAAAGAAATGCTTTGTATTAAAAAAAACAAACAAACAACTCTTTCAGAAGGCGAAGTCATTATGATCCATAATTGGGGTACAAGATGGGATAAAATTTTTATTCTACCAGAGATGATGATAAAGGAGTCATTTCTATCACTCCATTCTTGAAAAAAAAATGGCATTTCCAATGAATTTTCATATCAATAATGGTCTTAATTACCCATTCCCTTCTTGTGAGCCAAATGCCTTTTCTTTTGGCATAAACAAAGAGGTAATTTTAGTTTTTCTTTCTTCTCTCTCCTCCTTCTTTCCTCCTTCCCCGCCCTCCACCTTTCAGAGAAACATTAGTACATAAACTCTTGAACCAGGACACCAGATCTCATGCTGTGGAAGAGTGCAGACCCTCCTGGGAAGCCACACGGGGCATGCTCCAAATCTTCCTGGAATGACAGCATCCCAGGATTGAAAGAAATCTTGTCCTCTCATACCAGTGTTCCTGCAAGGCCATCTCTCTGATCAGTGGCCATCTACTCCTGACTTGAACACCTCCTGTGGCCCATGGCAGCTGCCCACCCACCCCTCCAGAGGATGCTTATGATGGTCATGTGATTTGTATCATGGTGTCAAGAACCCAGGGACCACTGACTATGCCAGCCTTCACTTCCCAACTGTGTGGCCTCGAGCAAGTAACTCAACCTCTATACCTCACATCAGAGGATACACATGGAAGCCCTCTGATTTCTATTTGGCCTATTCAGTGTTTTTGTTTTTTTTCAAAATACAAATTAGACATGAAATTTTATTATTTTTTTATATTTCATTGAACAGTTTATTCACTTGGTTTATAACTTTAAAATATTTAGACATATGGCCCCTAAGCCTCCATGTATCCTTTTGCTGGGGTGGTCTGGTACACATGAGGGACAGGATTGGTCTCATTCCTTTGACCTGAGGCCTCTGTTTAGAGTCATATATGTGTTTAAAATCCAAACTTCTCACATAAAAATCCAGATTTTCTAGCTTCTTCAGAAAAGCAATAATCTGGCCACCCTTGACACAGTTTCCCTCAAGGCAATAATTTACTGGAACTGGGCAGTGGCTGCCCACTCTGGCTGGGACAGACCCCACCTGAAAACACAGGAGCCGACCAGCAGGAAGGAGGCTCCTCTCATTCCTGTGAGTGCTGTCCTCTGAGGGCAGTTGAGCCAGGGACCATGACATACACACCTCCAACACAGCACTCATCCTATTGGTAGTAACTGGGTTTGTGGACCAATCCCTTTGTCTAGGATGTTCTCCCAACCAACTTTACCCTTATCCATGCTTCAAGGCAAGATCATAGACCACTTTCTCCACACAGCCTTTCTCTACCCCCCAATACCCAAATCTGAGGCACTCTCCCTCTTCTCACTGCCTCTAACTTCTAGACTCAACACTGCCATGTCACTTTTTGCATCCTCCCTTGTACTCCACTTAGCTGTGAACACACACACACACACACACACCAGACTATGAACTTCTTGACAGTAGAGGCCCTTATTCATTTGTGTTCCCCAATTTAACAATCTCTCTAAGGTGGGCAGAATAATGGCTCCCGCAAGATGCCCATATCCTAATTCCCAGAACCTGTGAACATTACATTACAGGGCAAAGAATAATATAACATAACAGATGGAACTAAGGTTGCTAATTGGCTGACCTGTAGTTAGGGATATTTCTCTGGATTATCAGGCGGGCCCAATGTAATCATGAGGATCCTAAAATGTAGAAGGCAAAGCAGAGAAGTCACAGTGATGCACTGTGAGAGGTCTCAATCAACCACTGCTGACTTTGAAAACAGAATGAAGCCACCAACTCAGGAATGCGGGCAACCCACAGAAGCTAGAAAAGGCAAGAAACAGATTCTCCTCTAGAGCTTCCAGAAGGAAGCTGCCCTGTTGACTCCATGTGAAATTGAGTCTAGTGAAACATATTTCAGACTTCTGATGACCAGAACTATAAGAAAATAAATTTGTGTTGTTTTAACCAGTGCTGTTGGTAATTTGTTAGGGCAGAATAGGAACCTAATATCCCCACTTTCCACACAGCAGGTGCTCAATGTCTGCCTATGGATGCTGAATCTGACAGCATCTTCTTTCCCTGAGTCCCAGAACCACATAAGGACAAGGATTCATTGGCCCTCACACCACACTGTTGAGTCACCAGAGCACACAACAGAACCCCTACTGAGGAACCACCTAGAACACAGAAAGCCAGCTAGAAGAAAGGAAAAGTACAGGGAATGTGGCTTCAGAAGATGGGGGCTAGGATCCTGACCACCACCTCATACCTATGGTAACCTTAGGTGAGTTTCTTCACCAGTGAGTCTCAGTCTCCTCACTTGTAAGATGGGGCTAGGAGCACTCCCTACAGAATTACTGTGATGAGTAACTGGGGCACCATGCGATTTATTTCAATGCTTGGCACACACATTCACATACATACCACATACTCATTATAAACCCCTAGAAGGGCATTTCAACCACTGTCTGCTGCTGATGGTGGGTTTTACAACCAGGGCAAGAGCTCAGGTTCTCAGGCAGGAGATATTGGAGTGTACTTGTTCTAGGCCCCTCTGTCACATGAATAATACCTGTAGATCTTAAAGCCCTGTCTCCTCCCCCACACTACTGTGAAGAAAACTCTCTGCTCCAAGTCAATGACTTTAACACCCATTTTTACCCATCTCCATACACACCCTTTGCACTGCAACTTTTGCCTCCTCCCATAAGAGATGGAGCCTATTTCCCCACCCCATGCATCTGAGATTTGATTTAGCCAATGAAATGTGGTGATAGTAATGGTGTGTCCATTACAAGCCTAGGCCTCAAGAGGCCTTGCACAGTGAAGCCCTTTCTCCTGGAACCCTGCCACTATCTATGAACAAGCACAGGCTAGCCAGTTAATAGATGAGAGACCATGTGAAACAGATGATTCACCACAGCCAAGGCCATCCTAGACCAGCCAGTGCCTAGCTGACTCACCAGCGGAAGGCAGACACCTGCGTGAACCCACACAAGATGAGCTGAGCCTAATCCAAATTAGCAGAAGTGCCCAGCTGACTTGCAGACTCTTAAGCAATGATAAAAGTTTACTGCTATAAGCCACTGAGTTTTGGGGTGGTTTGTTATGCAGCAATAGCTAACCGATACATGTCCCTTTCTTACTCACTAGTGACTGGAGAAACATCTAAATCACATACCCAGATGACTAATGAGTAAGTGACCAGTGTGCTACTTGTGTATTAACCTTTAAGGTCTTTAGAAACTATGAAAACTATTCCTCTGAAAAGAGTCTAATCAGAATCATCCAAGTTAGAGACTAAAATTCATAGATCATTTCATGAAGAGTTCCAGCTCCCAGATTCCCCCTCCTGGCTGCACTATAGTGCCTGGAGTACAGAATATCAGTGACAAGACAGGACTGGCAAGAAGAGGGAGTGCCTGGCAAGACCCTAACAGTCCACTGAGGAGCAGTCAGGGACTCTTCCTTTGTAGATATGGAGAGTTACCACTGAAACAGAACCTTCTAGATAAAGCTAATGTGTCCTCTTGAGTAAGGTAGAAGTTGGATGGCATCATTTAAATTCTACAAACTCAGCAAGTAATATCAGGAAGTCAGAATAGAAAGTCCTGGATCCTCCTTCCACACACAGACACACCGATTCAGCAGTAATTCATGGCAAATTGCCTTTCTGATAATTGAAAGGCTACTGCACCCCAAGAGGAAGCAAAACCAGAGTCACTGAAACTGGTAGGAAAACTTGAGACACACTCTTACCAGAATGCCTACCCCCACACAGAGTGCCATATGATCAAGAACACCAGCTCCCAATTTCACCCATGGGAGGGTTGATTCACATATCCAGTACCCCAACTTTTTCAAGGGGGCTCTCCAGAGAACTGGCTTTTGTCTTACCAGCCTTGGAGCTAAGACGAGTCTGGCAAGTCTAGCCACCTGGGGGAAAAGAAAGATAATGGTTTGACTAGTAGATACCACAGATCTGCCCCTCTGCTCAGCACAGAGTGAGCAAACAAAACATCCCAGCTCTCAGCTTCCTCCTGAGGAGGGAAACAGTTGATGTGTGCATTAAATACACCAACTTCTCCAGAGATCCCCAAAGAACAGTCATCTGACTTTCTAGTTTTGAAATCCTGACAGATCTGGTACAGTGTAGATACCTAGGAACAGAGATGGTGGTTTGGACTGGTAAACACCATAGCTCCCCATCCCCTGGATCAGCAAAGATGAGTGGACAAAAACCACAGCTGCAAGTTTCTCCTTGTGGAGAGAAAGAATTGGTAGAAGCCCCCAGATTATCTGGCTAGACTGACTGGTGAAGTTTTTTTTGCTGTATGAAGCCAGTTGGTAGATACTGGGAGAGTTGTCTGCTTTGTGTAATGCACAGATGCCAACAGAGAGTCAAGGAAAATAAAAAATCAGGCAAAGATGTTCCATATAAAGGAAATAGATAAACCTCCAGAATCTAACCATAATGAGGCAGAGTTATATGATTTATCTGACAGGAAATTCAGAATAATTTTCATAAAGATATTCACCAAGTTCAAGATAACAACACATGCACAATGGGAGAATTTTAACAAAGAGCCAAAGAGACAGAAAATATTTTCTAAACTACCAAACAGAAATCACGGAACTAAAGGACATAGTAATGTAACTAAAAAATTCACTAGAGGGGTATAACTTTAGATAAAACCAAAGAAAGGATCAGGGAACTAAAAAGTAGGCTATTAGAAGTAATTCAAGGAGAAAAAAGAAAAAGTATGAATAAAGTTTTAGGGACTTACAAGATACCCATGAAATGACTGATATATACATTATGGGAATTCTAGAAGGCAGAGAGAAGGGGCCAGAAAGATAATTCAAAGAAATAGCAGCTGAAAACTTCCTAAAACTTGGAGAAAAGAAATGAGCATCCAGATCTAAGAAGCCCAAAAGATATAACCAAATAAGAACACAAATCTACACTGAAATACATTATAATCCAATTGTCAAAGTCAAAGAAAAAGAAACTTTTTTTTTTTTTAAGAAATGTCTGTTCATGTCTTCTGCCCATTTCTTGACTGGATTATTTGGGCACATGATGTGATGAGCCCTGGGTGTTATACACAACTGATAAATTACTGAACACTACATCTGAAACTAATGATGTACTGTGTGTTGGCTAATTGAATTTAAATAAAGAAAAAAAAAGATAAAAAGACCATTTTGAAAAAACCAAGAGAACAGTGACTTGTCATGTACAGGGGAATTCCCATAAAATAATCAGCAGACTTTCTGGCAAAAACCTTGCAGATCAGAAGGGAGTAGGATGATATATTAAAAGTGCCAAAAGAAAAAAAAATTGCCAACCAAAAATACTATAAAATGTCCTTCAAAATTTAAGGAAAGATAAATACTTTCCCAAAAAAAAACAGAAGCTAAGAGGCTTCATCACCACTAGAACTACCTTACAAGAAATACTAATGGTTGTCCTTCAAGACAAAACAAAGGGACACCTAAGCATACACCATGGCATGAGAAAATATGAAACTTGTTGGTAAAGGTAAATACGTAGACAAATACAGATTAGTGCATTATTATAAAAGTGGTAAGTAAATCACTTTTAATTCTAGTGCAATAGTTAAAAGACAAAAGTATTAAAAGTAACAATAACTAAAAAATATCTTAAAAGATAAACAATATCAAAAGATATAAATTGTGACAATAATACAAAGTGTGGAGAGGGATAAGTTAAAGTGTAACATTTTTGTATGCACTTGAACTTAAGTTGTTAACTTAAAACACAGTGTTATAACTATAAAATAATTTATCAGGGCCCCAGGGTAACCACACACACCTCCAAATACCTACAGAAGTTACACAATAGATAAGGAGAATCAAAACATATCAATGTAAAAAAATCAACAAAACACAAAGGAAGACAACAAGGGAGGAAAAGACAGATGAAAGAACTGCAAGACTGACAGAAAACTAACAAAATGTCAATAAAAAATCCTTGCCTATCAATAATTACCTTAAGTGTAAACAGATTAAACTCCCCCAATCAAAAGACATACAGTAGCTGAATTAAAAAAAAAAAAAATTATATGCCGCCTACAAGAAACTCACTTTACACTGACAGATACATTTAGGCTAAAAGTGAAGGGATGGGTAAATGTATTCCATGTAAATGATAACCAAAAAAAATCAGGAGTGGCTATATCAGACAAAATAAAGTTTAAGTCAAAGACTGTCACAAGAGATAAAGATTAAACACTATATCATGATAAAACAATCCATCCATAAGGAAGATATAACAATTATAAATATATATGCACCAAAAATCAGAGCACCTAAATACGGAAAGCAAACAGTGGCAGAATTGAAGGAAGAAATAGACAGCAATCTAGTAATTGTAGGAGACTTCAACACTCCACTTTCAATAATGGACAGAAAATCGAGACAAAGAGCATAAGGAAATAGAAGATTTGAATAACACTATAGACAAATGGACCTACCAGACATACACAGAACATTCCATCCAACAATATCAGAATACAAATTCTTTTCAAGCATACAGAGATCTTTCTCCAGGATAGATCACATGTTAGGTCACAAAACAAGTCCTAACAAATTTAAGAAGACTGACAGCATACTGAGTTTTTTTCTGACAACAATGGAAGACTAGAAATCAACAGCAGAAGGAAAACTGGAAAATTCACAAATATGTGGGTATGAAACTAATGTTTGTGAACAATCATTGGGTCAAAGGAGAAATCAAAAAGGAAATTAGAAAATACCTCAAGACAAATAAAAATGAAAACACAATATACTAAAACTTATGGGATGCAGCAAAAGTAGTATTAATAGGGAACTTCATAGTGACAAATACCTACATTAAAAAGGAAGAAAGCTCTAAAATAAAAACCTAACTTTACACCTCATGAAAGAAGAACAAACTAAGCCCAAATTTAACAGCAGGAAGGAAATAACAAATATTTGAGCACTGGGTGTTATATGCAACTGATGAATTACTGAATTCTACATTTGAAACTAATGATGTACTATATGTTGGCTAATTGAATTTAAATAAAAAAATAGATGAATGGAAAAAAAGAAATAAATGAAATTGAACAGATAAAAAAGGAAAAAAACAATAAAACTAAAGTTGTTTTGAAAAGATAAACAAAATTGGCAAATGCTTAGCTAGACTAATTTTTTTTTTAAAGATTTATTTATTCATTTGAGAGAGCGAGAATGAGAGAGAGTACATGAGAGGGGGGAGGGTCAGAGGGAGAAGCAGGCTCCTCACCGAGCAGGGAGCCCGATGCGGGACTCGATCCGGGACTCCAGGATCATGACCTGAGCCGAAGGCAGTTGCCTAACCAACTGAGCCACCCAGGCGCCCCCTTAGCTAGACTAATTATGAAAAAAGAAGACTCAAATTAAAAAATCATAAATGAAAGAAGAGATATTACTACTCATGCCACAGAAATAAGACAGATCATAAAAGACTAGCAGGAACAATTATATACCAACAAACTGGATAACTTAGAATAAATGGGTAAATTCCTGGAAACAAACACCTACCAAGACTAAGTTATGAAGAAACAGAAAATCTACACAGACCTACAACTAATATGGAGTTGCATCAATAATCAAATCCTCCAAAGAAAAGCCCAGGACCAGATGATTTCAACTGTCAATTCTACCAAACAATTAAAGAATGATTAAAACCAACACTTCTCAAAATCTTCAAAAAAATTGACATAGAAGACTTCTTCCAAACTCATTTTATGACTCATGCATTACCCTGATACCATAGCCAGACAGACACCACAAGAAAAGTACAGGCCAATATCTCTGATGAATATGGATACAAAAATCCTCAAGAAAATACTAGCAAATCAAATCCAATAGCACATTAAAGGGATCATACACCATGACCACATGGTTTTATTCCTGAGATGTAAGGATGGATTAACATAAACAAATCAATTAATGTGATACTTCAGATTAACAGAAGGGTGGATACAAATTGCATTATCTCAATAGATGCAGAAAAAGCATTTGACAAAATTCAACACCCTTTCATAATAAACATTCTCAACAAACTAGGAACAGAAGTAAATTACCTCTATGTAATAACAGTCATATATGACAAGCCTACAGCTAATATATCATACTCATAATATTCAGTAGGTATTATGCTAAGTGAAATAAGTCATACAGAGAAAGACAAATACCGTATTATTTCACTTATATGTGGAATCTAAAAAACAAAACAAATGAAAGCAGAAACAGACCCATAAATACAGAGAACTGGTGGTTGCCAGAGATGGGTGATGAGCAAAAAGGGGTGAAGGGAAGTGAGAGGTCAAGGCTTCCAGTTATGGAATGAATAACTCATGGGGATGAAAGGTACAGCATAGAGAATATAGTCAAAGGTATTACAATAGCATTGTATGGTGACAGATGGTAACTACATTCGTAAACATAGCGTAACATATACAGTTGTCAAATCACTATGTTGTAAGCCTGAAACATTGTGTGACAACTATACTTCAGTAAGAGATAACTGTATAATACATACACACATACATACATAAAAAAGGGGAAAAAACTGAGAGCTTTTCCTCTAAGATTAAGAACAAGACAAGGATACCCCCCTTTCACCACTTATATTCAACACAGTAGTGGAGATTGTGGACAAAGCAATTAGGCAAAAAAAAGAAAAATTCCAAACTGAAAAGAAAGAAAACTGTCCCTGTTTGCAGGGGACACGCTCTTAAATTTAAAAAACCAAAGTTTTATAGTGTTAAGTTCTGTATGACTATGGTTTTATGGTTATAGAGTTAAAAATAACTACTAGAACTAATAAATTCAGTAAAGTTGCAGAATATAAAATGAATTTACAAAAATCAGTTGTGTTTCTATACACTAATAATGAACTGTCTGAAAAGGAAATTCAAGAAACAATCCCATTTACAATAGTAGCAAAACAAGTAACATCCTTGGGGATAAAGTTAACTAAGGAGGTGAAAGACTTGTATAGAAAACTATAGAACACTGCACAAGATACAAACAAATGGAAAGGCATCTGTTTCATGTACTGGTAGACATTATTATCAAAATGTCCATACTATCCAAAGCAATCTACAAATTCCATAAAATCCCTCTCAAAATCCCATTGGCATTTCTTACAGAAATTAAAAAGAACAATTCTAAAATTCATATGGAGCCACAAAAGACAAATCAATCTTGAGAAAGAAGAACAAAGCTGGATTTTACTGGCATAAAGACAGATATATAGACATGGAACAGAATAGAGAACCCAGAAATAAATCCACACATATGGTCCACTGATCTTTGACAAGGGCACCAAGAATACACAATTGGAATAGGATAATCTCTTCAAAAATTGATGTTGGGGGGAAATCGCAGGGAGAGATGAACCATGAGAGACTATGGACTCTGAGAAACAAACAGGGTTTTAGAGGGGAGAGGGGAGGAGGGATTGGTTAGCCCGGTGATGGGTATTAAGGAGGGCACGTACTGCATGGAGAACTGGGTGTTATATGGAAACAATGGATCGTGGATCACCACATCAAAAACTAATGATGTTTTGTATGGTGACTAACATAACATAATAAAATTAAAAAAAAAACTGATGTTGGGAAAACTGGATATCTACATGGAAAAGAATGGAATTGGACCTTTATCTTATACCATACACAAAAATCCACTCAAAAAAGATTAAAGACGGGGCGCCTGGGTGGCTTGGTCGTTAAGCGTCTGCCTTCGGCTCAGGTCATGATCCCAGGGTCCTGGGATCGAGCCCCGCATTGGGCTCCCTGCTCCGCGGGAAGCCTGCTTCTCCCTTTCCCACTCCCCCTGCTTGTGTTCCCTCTCTCCCTGTGTCTCTCTCTGTCAAATAAATAAAAAATCTTAAAAAAAAAAAAGATTAAAGACATAAACATAAAAATTCTAGAAGAAAACATAGGGGAAAAGCTTTATGACATCAATCTTTAAGATGATTTTTTTGGATATGACACCAAAGCACAGGCAACAAAAACAAGAATAAACAAGTGAGAGTACATTAAAAATAAAAAACTTCTGCACAGCAAAGGGAATAATCAACAGAGTGAAAAGGCAACCTACAGAATAGGAGAAAATATCACAAGCTATATATTTGATAGGGGTTCATCTCCAAAATATATAAGGAACTTCTGCAACTCAATAGTTTAAAAAAAAACCTAATTTTAAAATGGGTGAGGGGCGCCTGGGTGGCTCAGTCATTAAGCATCTGCCTTCGGCTCAGGTCATGATTCCAGGGTCCTGGGATCGAGCCCCACATCGGGCTCCCTGCCCAGCGGGAAGCCTGCTTCTCCCTCCTCTACTCCCCCTGCTTGTGTTCCCTCTCTCACTGTCTCTCTCTCTGTCAAATAAATAAATAAAATCTTAAAAAAAATAAAATAAAATAAAATGGGTGAAAGACTTGAATAGACATTTCTCTATAGAACACATACAAATGCCCAACAGATACATGAAAAAATACTCAACGTCACTAAACATGACATAAACGTAAACCCAAACTACAGTGAGATATCACTTTACAACTGTTAGGATGGCCATTATCATAAAAACAAGTGTTGGCGATGATATGGAGAAATTTCAACCCTTGCATACTGTTAGTAGGAATATAGAATGGAGCAGTTGCTATGGAAAACAGTATGGAGGTTCCTCAAAAAGTTGCAAATAGAATTACCATATGATCCAGCAAAACCACTTCTGGACATTTAGCCAAAAGAATTGAAATCAGAATCTCAGAGATATTAACACTCCTATGTTCACTGCAGCATTATTCACAATAACCAAGATGTGGTAACAAGCATAAATGTCCATCAAGAGATGAATGAATGAATAAATGTAGTATATAGGTACAATGGAATACTATTCAGCCTTTTATTTCTTTTTCCAAATGTTTGTTTAAATTCCAGTTAGTTAACATACAGTATAATATTAGTTTCAGGTGCACAATACAGTGATTCAACACTTCATACAACACCTGGTGTTCATCACAAGTGCACTCCTTAATCTCCATCACCTATTTCACCCATCCCCCCCCCTCCCCTCCAGTAACCATCAGATTGTTCTCTAGAGTTAAGAGTCTGTTTCTTGGTTTGCCTCCCTTCCCCCCCACCCATGTGCATTTGTTTCTTAAATTCCACATGAGTGAAATCATATGGTATTTGTCTTTCTCTGACTGACTGACTTTGCTTAGCATAATACTCTCTAGCTCCATCCACGTCATTGCAAATGGCAAGATTTCATTCTTTTCTACGGCTGAGTAGCATTCCATTATTTGTATATTTTTTATATATATATACACACATATATATAATATATATAACATATTATATATGTAATATAATATATACAGTAATACACATGTAATATAATATATAATAAATATATATATACACACACCACATCTTCTTCATTCATCAGTCGATGGACATTTGGGCTCTTTCCATAATTTGGCTATTTTGATAATGCTGCTATAAACATTGGGGTGCATGTGCCCCTTTGAATCAGTATTTTTGTATTCTTTGGGTAAATACCCAGTAGTGCAATTTCTGGATCAAAGGATAGTTCTATTTTTTTTTTTTGCTTCTTTTTTTAAAATTTTATTTTATTATGTTAGTCACCATACAGTACATCATTAGTTTTTGATGTAGTGTTCCATGATTCATTGTTAGGGTAGTTCTATTTTTAACTTTTTGAGGAAACTCCATACTATTTTCCAGAGTGGCTGCACCAGTTTGCATTCCCACCAACAGTGCAAGAGGATTCCCTTCCCCTTTCTCCACATCCTCACCAACACCTGTTGTTTCTTGTTTTTTATTTTAGCCATTCTGACTGGTGTGAGATGTTATCTCATCGTGGTTTAGATTTGTATTTACCTAATGAGTGGTGGTGAGCATCCTTTCATGTGTCTGTTAGCCATCTAGATGTCTTCCTTGGAAAAATGCCTATTCATGTCTTCTGCCCATTTTTTGACTGGATTATTTGTTTTTTGGGTGTTGAGTTTTGTAAGTTCTTTATATATTTTGGATACCAACCCTTTCTTTCTAAAGGAAATTCTGCAATATGTGACAGCATGGGTAAACCTCAAGGACAGTATGCTAAGTGAATTATGCCAGTCATAAAAAGATAGATACTGATTGATTTTACTTATAAGGTATCTAAAACTGTCAAATTCACAGACTCAAAGAGTAGAGTGAACGGTGGTTGCCCAGGGGCTGAGAGAATTGGAGAAATGAGGAGTTGTAATCAAGGGGCATAAAGTTTCAGTTATACAAGATGAATAACCTAGAGAGTTCTTTGTACAACATTGCACTTATAGTCAGTAGTAGTATATTATACACCAAAAAATTTGTTTAAAAGGTAGCTCTCCCGTTAAGTGTTTTGCAACAACAAAATTACATGCATGCATACAGATGTATGTACACAAGAGTATAAGAAGCAGTATTTGTACCATTTTTAAGGCTTATGCTTTTGAAGTATATCATTCATTCAACAAACATTGATGGAGTGTGACCATATCCAATTAAGGCAAAATCAGGGAGGCTTCCCTAGTTAGTGAAATAACAGTTTCCATACTCCATTTTCCATCCCACAATAAAAGTGTCATGGACAAGAAAGCCAATTTGATTAAGTGGGACTTCATATATACAAAGCAACAGTCAGGATAAGAAGAAAAAACAGGGTTTTTAGAATTGAAATGGTGGAGGTTCAAATCTCAGCTCGGCCATTTAGGAGCTGGGTAAATTCCTTATTTTCTCAGCTTCAATTTCACCTTCTGTAAAGTTGGAATAAAAACATCTTGTAGGGCTACTGTGATGGTTGAATGAGCTTCCACATGCAATGTGCCCCACACTTAGCAGGAACTCAATAAATGCTAGTCCCTTCCCTTTTACAAATGACTAACATCATGGAAGTCATTTCAGTTGCTATGAGTGTTAATATTTGCTATTTTTCTGCCCATTGGCCATCACCCAGGCATTTTATGCAATAGCACAGAAGGGCCCATCTGCAAAAGGAGTCGGAGTCTTGCCTATGGGCTGACACATGTGTACTCCACCCTCCCTCTTCCCACAATCTCAGGTAGGTAAACCTCAGGGTGCTCTCAGCTGGCTTCAGCAAGTGACAAAGACACCAAGTTTCTAAAAGCTACCACACAATAAAACACCACTCAGGCATATAGCTTGATTACAAAAAAAAAAAAAAAAAAAAAAGGCGCTCCTCAAATTCAAAGTGAAGATCTAAAAATAAAGCAGCCCCTTCAACAGATCCAGGGTGAGATGAGGGAGTCTAATTGAGCAGGATGTGTGCTGTGACTGTGTGAATGTTTTATCTTTGTTGTCAAAATGCCATCTGGAGTGAAGGAAACCTGCAGATCAATTTTCTTGGATAATGTGGTCACTCTCAACAGTGGGTTTGCAGAACTGCTGATCACCTGCTGGCTCCTCCAGCATCACAAACAACTAACCATGCTGAGAAAGGAGAGGATGTTTTATTATTATTTTTACAGGAAAGTACAAAAATTCTGAAGCACTAAGATTATACTCTCTTTATCCTTCATACCAGCTATCTGAAAATTCTAAAAGGATATTTGAGTATAGATCCAAAGGTTTAGCTTTCTTAGGAGTATTCTAAGGTGAATTAACCAACATTTTTACTATGTTAACTGTACATGTTGTTGTAACTGTTTTCTTACTGAGAAAACTATAGAAAAGTAGAGAAAAGACAATGTATAATTCCACCAACCAATGAAATAACTGCTATAATTCTCAGCAGTAATTTTTCAGTTCATATTTGCAACCTGCTTTGTCACTTAAATCTTAAACATCTCCCATCAAAATTACCACCAAACATCACTTTGAATGATTAATAGCATTTCATCATAATATGTCCCCTAGTTATGTAACCATTCTATTAAGAAGGGATACTGAAACATATATATGTTCCCCACTATAAATCATGCTGTCATCAAAAAGGATGCCTCCTTTACTTGCCAACAGTTACCCAAACCAAAGACAGAGCCTAGAATAACACATATTATTTTAATGAACAATCCCTGTTATGTTTTTAGAATGCAATGTCTATTAATGTTCTTAAAGCCGTACCACCTTAAGCTTAGCATTAAAGTCACAGTTCAAACCCCCAGGCTGGTATCTGAGATCAGGATGATACTTTCCTAGTGTACCCTCAGCCACTGCTGCATGGACCCCAACCACACCACTAGTATGACTTCAGACTGTTCTCCCCTGGTAAAAATGCCCCCACCCCTCATTCCCAAAGCCCTCCCCACCCAAGCAATGCTGGTTGCTGTCAAAAGGAGAACCTGCCCTTGGTACCATTAGACCCACTGTCAAACAGTGAGCTCCTCGAAGGGGAGTCTGAGTCTCATTCCACCCTGCAGTAGAGGGGCTGCAGCAGCTAGTCAGTGTGCAGTAAATGCAGGCTGGATGTACTAATTAATTGCAAGGACTTGTCCTAAAACTGCACTGTTGATTCAGAAATAATGGGGAGCAGAAAATAAATATATGGTTCTGCTTTTTTTCTTTGTTCTGGCAGCATTAATCAGGGTCTCCAAAAAAAAGAGAATCTATGGTATCTATATCCATATCGATATAAAATTTAATATAAAGCATTAGCTCACACAATTATGAAGTTTGAGCAGTCTCATAATCTGCTTTCTATCAGCTGGGGACCCAAGAAGGCTGGTAATACAGTTGGAAGGCCTGAGAGCCACAGAGTTAATGGCATAGATTCCAGTGTGTGTCTGAAGGCCTGAACACCTGCAACTCCGAGGGCAGGTTGATGTCCACTCTAGCAGTCAAGCAGAGAGGGAAATCCTCTCTACCTCCACCTTTCTGTTCTATTCAGACCCTCAACGGATTGGATGTTGCCCACCCATGTTGGGTAAGGGCAAAGTACTTTACTCAGTCTACTGATTCAAATGTTAATAATCTCTTCCAGAAACACCCTCACAGACACACCCAGAAATAAATGTTTAACCAGATATCCAAGCATCCCACAACCAGCCAAGCTGACACATAACATTAACTATTACGCTTGTTGGGTTCTTTTTAGATTTTATTTTTATTTATTTGACAGAGAGAGATATAGCAAGAGCAAGAACATAAGCAGGGGGAGTGGGAGAGGGAGAAGCAGGCTTCCCGCGGAGCAGGGAGCCCAACATGGGACTCAATCCCAGGACCGCGGGATCATGACCTGAGCCGAAGGCAGACGCTTAACGACTGAGCCACCCGGGTGCCCTATCATGCTAGTTTTATTATTTTTTACAATATTTTTATTGCGATATAGTTCACACAACATAAACTCATCATGTTAAGGTGTGCAATTCATGGATTTGAGAATACTCACAATGTTGTATAACCACACCTCTAAATCCAGAGAATTTCAACACCCCAGAAAGCAGCCCCGTACCTGTCAGCAGTCACTCCTGATACCCCCTCACCTCCACAACCCTTTCCCCACCCTCCTAGGCAAACACTCATCTACTTTTTGTCTTTATGGATTTGCTTATTCTGGACAGTTTAAATTAATGGAATCACACACGATGTGGCCTTTTGTGACTGATTAGTTTCACTTAGCACAATGTTTTCAAAGTTTGTCTATGTTGGTATCAGAACTTCATTCCTTTTTTAAGATGTATTTATTTGAGAGGAGGGAGAGAGAGAGAGCGAGAGCGCGAGCACAAGTGGGGGAGGGGCAGAGGGAGAAGGGGAACCTCAAGCAACTCTCCACCTGAGTGCAGAGCCGAATGTGGGGCTCGATCCCAGGACCCTGAATCATGACCTGAGCTGAAACCAAGAGTCGGCCACTTAACCAACTAAACCACCCAGATGCCCCAGAGCTTCCTTCTTTTCATGGCTGGAATAATATTTCATTGTATGCATAAACCACATTTGGTTTATCCATTCATCAAAGGATTGTTTCCACTTTGGGCCATTAAAAACAATGCTATCATAACACCCATGTACACATTTTTGTGTGAACATGTGTTTTCAATTCTCTTTGGTATATACCTAGGAGTAGAAGTGCTGGGTCATATCATAAGTTTTAAGTTTTTCAGGAACTGTCAAACTGTTTTTGATAGCATCTGCACCATTTTACATCCTACCAGCAATGTACGAGAGCTCCAATTCTCCACATTTTTGGCAATGTTTTTTATTCTCCATTTAAAAAAAAAAGCAATATGGGGGGGAAGGGCAAAATGGGTGAAAGGGAGTGGGAGATAAAGCCTTCCAGGTATGGAATAAGTCACAGTAATAAAAGGTACAGAATAGGGAATATGGTCAATGGCATTAAAATAGCATTGTGAGATGATGGGGGCGGGGGTAGCGACACTTGTGGTGAGTATAGCATATTGTATAAACTTGTCAAGTCACTGTGCTGCACATCTGAAACTAATATAACATTATGTGTCAACTACACTCAAAGTTTTAAAAACTGTTAATAAATTATCTTTAAAACTATTGTTAAATCCATCCTAGTAGGTATGAAATAGTGTCTTATTGTGGTTTTGATTTACATTCCCCTAATGATTAATATTCTAGAAAATCTCTTTCCGTATTTATTGACCATTTGTACACCTTATTTATTTGTTTGTTTGTTTGTTTGATGCAGAGAGACGGGGAGAGGGAGCACATGCACAAGCAGGGGGAGCAGCCGAGGGAGAGGGAGAAGCAGGCTCTCCGCTGAGCAGGGAGCCCAATGTGGGGCTTGATCCCAGGACTCTGGGATCATGACCTGAGCCAAAGGCAGATGCTTAACCAACTAAGCCACCCAGGCGCCCCTGCACATCTTCTTTAGAGAATTAGCTATTCAAATCCTTTGCCTATTTTTAAATTGAGTGGTCTCTAATTTTGAATTTTAAGAGCTCGTTATATATTCTTTGTACTAGATCCATATCAAATACATGATCTGCAAGTGTTTTCTCCATTTTTGTGGGTCATCTTTACACTTTCTTTATAGTGTACTTTGAGCACAAAAGTATTTAATTTTGACGAAAGCTGACATATCTATTTTTTCTTTGGTTGCTTATGCTTTGAGAGTTATACGTAACTCTCTTATGAGGACTGACACCTATGGTTCCAAGAGGTTTGAAGTTCTAGCTTTTATATTTAGGTCCTGGAACCATTTGAGTCCATTTTTGCATATGCTGTGAGATAGGGGTCTAAATTCACTCTTTTGCATGTGCATATCCAGCGGTCCTAGCACCAGTGCCTGAAAAGACTATTCTTTCTCATGTTGAACAATCTTGGCACCCTTCCCAAAAATCAATTTGTCATTGATGTATGCGGTTATTTCTGGATTCCCAATTCTATTATATTGGTCTATATGCCCATCCTAAGCCAGTACCAAACTTTCTTGAGTACTGTAGCTCTGTATTAAGTTTTAAAATGATCAAGTACAAGTCCTCCAATTTTGTCCTTTTTCAAGATTTTTTGGGGCTATTCCAGTGCCTTCCATTGGCACATAGATTTTGAGATCAGTTTCTGCATTTCTGCCAAAGAGGCAGTTGGATTTTGTATAGGGGATGCATTTAACCTGTAGACCAATTTGGGAACTACTTCCATATTAACAATATTGTATTCCAATCCGTGAATGTAGAATGCCTTTCCACTTATTTAGGTATACTTTAATTTTTTTCAACAATGTTTTGTAGTGTTCAGTGTACGCAAGTCTTATCCTTCTTTGATTAAATTTATTCCTAAGGATTTTTATATTGTTTGATGCTATTGTAAATGGAATTTTTAAAAATTCAGTTTCAGAATGTTCATTGCTAGTGTATAAAAGTAAAACTGACTTTTTAATATACATCATATTGTAATATTGTGCCATACAACTATACTAAGCCTTTTTATTAGCTCTAAGAGCTTTGTTGCAAATTCTTTGCAGGTTTCTATACATAAGATCATGTCATCTGTAAATAGAGGTAAGTATACATCTTCCTTTCCAATCTAGATGCCATTTATTTACTTACTTGCTTACTTATTTAACTTTTATTTGTTTATTTATTTTTGCTTGCCCAATGGCCCGGCTACAACCTCCAGAAAATGCTGAATAGAAGTGGTAAGGGCAGGGGCACTTGGCTGGCTCAGTCAGTAGAGCGTGTGACTCTTGATCTTGGGGTTGTGAGTTTGAGACCCACATTGGGTGTAGAGATTACTTAAAAATAAAATCTGAAAAAAAAAAGTGGCAAGAGTAGATATCCTTTTCTGTTTCTAATCTTAGGAGGAAAACATCTGATCTTTTACCATTAAGCATAATGTTAGCTTTAGGTTTTTTATAGATGCCTCTTACCAGACTGAGGAAGTTCCTTTCTACTTTTAGTATGCTGAATGTTTTTTATAATGAGCAGCTATGGATTTTGTCAAATGATATTTCTGTATCTACTGAGATGATTGTGTGGTATTTTTCTTTATTCTATTAATATGGCATATTACATTAATTGATTTTCTTACATTGAACCAAAATTGTATTCTTTGGGCAAATCCCACTTGATTATACTGCATAATCCTTTTTATATGGATTCAGCTTTTAGTATTTTGTTGAGGACTTCTGCATCTACATTCATTAAGAGCTATTGGTCTATATTTTGCTTTTCTAGTGATGTCTTTTCCTAGCTCTGGTATTAGGATAATACTGACCCAAAGGATGAGTTGGGAAGTATTCCCTCCTCTTACATTTTTCAAAGAGTTTGAGAAGGATTGTGTAAATTCTTCTTTAAAGGTTTGATAGATTCATCAATGAAATCATCTGGTCCTGGATTTTTCTTTGTTAAAAGATTTTGATTTTTGATTACTATCAAATCCTCTTTGCTTGTAATAAGTCTGTCTGGATTTTCTATTTGTTCTTCAGTTGGTTTTATACTTTGTGTGTTTCCAGGAGTCTGTCCATCTCACCAAGATTTTCTAATTTGGTGGCATACAATTGTTCATTGTATTTCCCCATAATCCCTTTTATTTCTGTAAGGTCAATAGTAATACCACCACCTTCCTTCCTAATTTTAGTAATTTGAGTCTTCTTTTTCTCTTGACAAAGTCTTGACAACGTTATCGATCAGGGTTGCTTTGGCTATTCAGGATCTTTCATGGTTTCATACAAATTTCAGGACTGTTTGTTCTAGCTCTATGAAAAATGCTGTCGGTATTTTGATAGGGATTACATTAAATGTATAGGTTGCTTTGGGTAGTATAGACATTTTAACAATGTTTGTTCTTCCAATCCATGAGCATGGGATGTTTTTCCTTTCTTTGTGTCTTCTACAATTTCTTTCATAAGTGTTCTATAGTTTTCACAGTATAGATCTTTCACCCTTTTGGTTAGGTTTATTCCTAGGTATCTTATGGTTTTTGGTGCAGTTGTGAATGGGATCGATTCCTTGATTTCTTTTTCTGCTGCTTTGTTATTGGTGTATAGAAATGCAACAGATTTCTGTATGTTGATTTTATATCCTGTGACTTTGCTGAATTCATGTATTTTTAAACAATTTTCTTAGTGGTTTCCCTGATTATAATCAAAATCTTAATTTACAACAGTCTAGTTTAAATTAATACCATTTTAATTTCAAATATAAAAAAATTTGCTCAAATATATATCCATTCATGCTTTTATGTCGTTATTGCCACAAATTATTTTTTTTTAAGATTTCATTTATTTATTTAACACAGAGAAAGCAAGAGAGGGAATACAAGCAGGGGGAGTGGGAGAGGGAGAAGCAGGCTTTCTGCTGAGCAGGGAGCCCAATGCGGGGCTCAATCCCAGAACCCCGGGATCATGACCTGAGCCAAAGGCAGACGCTTAACTACTGAGCCACCCAGGAGCCCGACACAAATTATTTATCTTTAGACACTGTGTTTTGACTAACAAAGGCTTATAATAATTGTTTTATGCAGTTGTATTTTAGCATGGATAAAATAAAGGTATATAAACAAAATATATTTATGCTGTCTTTTCATTTCCCTCTCTGTTACCTTTGCTAGGGTTCTCGATTTCTTCATGCAGATTGGAGTTACTGTCTAGCGTCTTTTCATTTCACCTTGAATGACTCCCTTTAGTGTTTCTTGCAGGGTAGGTCTGCTGGCAACAAACTCTCAATTCTTGCTTATCTGGGGCTATCTTGATTTCTCCTTCATTCTTTAAGGATAGTTTTTCTGGATACAAAATACTTGGTTGACAGTATGTTTTTTCAGCACTTTGAATATTTCGTCTCACTGCCTTTTGTCCTCCATGTCTTGTGATCATAAATCATCTCTTAATATTATTGAGGACTCCTTGCATATGACGAGTCATTTTTCTCTTTTTAAGATCCTCTTCATCTTGAACCTTTGACAGTTTGATTAATCTAGGGATATATATCTTTAAATATATCCTATTTGGAGTTTTTTGAGCTTCTTATATGTGTAGATTAACATTTTCACCAAATTTGGAAGGCTGTTGACCATTAGATCTTCAAAGATTCTTTCTGCCATTTTTTCTCCCTTGTCTCCTTCTGGGGCTCCCCTTATATGAGTATGTTGATACACTTGATGGTACCGCACAGGTCTCTGAGGCTCTGGTCATTTTTCTTCATTTTTTTCTCTTCCTGTTCCTCGGACTGGATCATCTTAACTGACCTATCTTCAAGTTCATGGTTTCTTTTTACTACCTATTCAAATCCAATGTTGAACCCTTTTAGTGAATTTTTCATTTTAGTTATTATACTTTACAACTCCATAATTTGTATTTGGTTCATTTTTATAATTTCTATCTCTTTATTGATATGCTCCTTGGTGAAACATAATTCTGTTTGGTGATACTTCCCTTTAGTTCTTTAGGTTTGGTTTTCTTTAGCTCTCTGAACATATTTTAAATGCTTGATTTAAAGCCTTTACCTAGATTTCCCAATGTCTTGGCTCCCTCGGGGAAATTTCCTATTGATTGCTTTTTTTTTTTTAATTTTCCTGTGTATTGGTTATACGTTCTTGTTTCTTCACATTCCTTGCAAATTTTTGACGACAACTGGACACTGAATATTATATTGTGGCAACTCTGGAAATCAGACTCTTTCCAACATCTCAATGTTTGTTTTTGTTACTGTTTGTTATATTGTTTGTATCGTGACTTTTCTGAAGGAATTCTGTAAAGTCTGTATTCCTCACCATGTGTGGCCATGAGATCTCTGTCCCATTAGCTTAGTGGTCAGCCAGTGACTGGAAAAAGATTTCCTATGCTCTTGGATTGAAAAAAAAACAACAACAAAAAAAAACCAAAAAAAACTCTCATTCTTTGCAGAGGGGCTCTGTGAGTATATTGAAGCACACCTTCAACACCCAGCCATGTAGTTGACGGTGCTGCCTTAGCCTTCACCTCCTGCTGGTACAAACTCTCAAGATCAGCCAAAGGTGAGAGTTTTAGGACCTTCTCAGGTGCATGTGCACAGCTCTGGAAGTGCATGTGGCCTTCTAGATTCCTAGAAATATGTAGGAGCTTTCCAAAGCCCTTATTCCCCAAAACATTCCATTCTCCAGCGTTTCCACCAAAGACTTTTGGTTAGTCTATTATTCATTCCATTATCTATTGCCTTATGCAGCAATGACTAAAACACTTGCATGTAAATGATTTTGATCACACACCAGGTAGCAGTGGGCATGTTCCAAGTCAGGTAAAATAAAGATAAGGCATTCCAGCCAGTCTTCCTCCAGGAAGAGCTCAGATTAAATAACAACAGTTCTCTGTGAATGAGGTCTGGACTATTCGTTCTAGCAGTAGGAATAAGGGCTGATATTTTCAAGGCTATTGCTAGGATAGGAAGTGGGAAATGGAGCTATGGTAAGTTAAAACACCACAAAGCTTGCTATTCTTGCTAAGATTCAACTGGTTTTTTTTTAAATAAGTGCCCCATAGGGTCTACAAATCTTTGTTTAATTTCCAGACTTCCAAAAAGTTGATCCCAACAGTTTCTGCCAGTCTTTTTCCCCCAGAATTTCAGAGTTCCTTACTCTGCCACTTTCACCAATGACGTGTTGGTGCTTGTTTTGAACATAGCTAAGGGTGCATTTGGATTTTACAATTTATTCCCTCAGAATTATCCTGAGCTATGTTTCAAATGTATGTTCCCCATAACACCAGTTCCATGAGAGGACAACTGGTGCTATATTCTGTGGACATACTGCTTAAATATGTTTCCTTACTGCAGGATTTCTCAGAGTCCATAATACACTATCCTAAAGATGCTGCACAAATAGAACAGGGTATAAAAAAATAACAGCAGGTAATTTGTGGGCCAGGAACAGTGCTGGATACTCCTATTTATTATATCATTTGAATCACACCACCATATATGTTATTCCCATTTTACAGTCAAGGAAACTGACGCATAGGAGTTTAAGTAAATTATCCCAAGTAGTAATTGCCAGAGTTGAGAATTTAATCAAAGTAGCTTCCAGCATGTGCCCTAAGTCAGTATAGCATAGTGAAGGATTTCTCTAATTGGACCACAGACACATCTGTTTAGAGAGAATCTTGGAGAACTAATGTACCTCACAATACATTCTGGAAAATGCTGAGCTAAAGCACACTTAATAAATGAAGAATCAGCTTGTGCTTTTCTTGACACTTTTGTTGTCATAAATCATGCCATAGACCCTTGCTACAACATTAAATATTGATTGAAGAATGGAACATGGAGTCCTCCAGCCTACAGATTATTAATACATAGGAGCTTCTGAATTTTATTGTCTCCTCCAGCATAGGCATTAAAGGCTACCTTAACAAAAAGCAAAGCAACAACAAAACCAGAAGATACTACCCTGAGGCAGGGTTTAACAACATAATTTCCATTTATGAAACTGTAGAAGAATTAAGTGAACTGAGTCCATCTTAAAGGTGGGTTTTCTTCAATTTTTTGCACAAGTTATTCTTTCCAAGAAAATAATTTGTTCCCAACACAGAAAAACTTAAAAAGAAAATAAAAATATGTAAAGGAATAGAAAATAAAAATCTTAATTCCTTCTACTCAGAGGTAATTTTTGCCAGCATAGCTCCTTCTAGAATTCTGAGTATCTTATTTTCTTTTCATCCTTGGAATCCTGCCATGAATATGATTTTTATTATTATAATTATTTTTCATACCATCAAAGTCTTCATAAAGATCACTTTTTGCATGCCTTCAAAATATTTCATTACAGGCAAGCATCATAATTTACCGAATCCTTCCACTCAGGTTGACTATTTGGGTTGTTACCTGTCTTCCACTGTTTTGCATAATGCTGTGACAAGCATCTCAGAATGGTACAAGGGGTCGGTCCAGGCAGCAAGCGCACGGTTGAGCACATGCAGTAATGCCGTCTGACAAGGCGATGGGTGGCAGCCACAGTGAGGTGAAGAAAGGACAAATGCGACACAGTGGGAGATTTGTGGAAATATTTAGAGAATCCACACGTTCAGCAAAGAGAATTAGATCTAGTACATGAAACACCCACTAAACCACAAGGATTTAAAGGCAGAGGTTGGTGGGGATGGCTATTACTGAAAAGTATAGTCTTTTGGAGAAATAGACAAACTTCAACAAATAACAGAAAAGGAGCTATCAACGTTCCAGGAAGCAAAACAGATGCTATTCCTTCCTTTTGCTATTAAAATACATGGTGCATAAACAGGGTTCCAATTATTATTTCTGTATATGGGGAACACCGGGGCGAAGTCTAGTCTTTACCTGTGTAAACCAAAGTGGTGGTGCCCATGGCCACTTACCGAGCACATGCCATATGCCAGGCTCTGTGCAAGACAGTGTATGTACTCCATCTCATCTAACTCTCACCACAAAGCAGACTTAATTAGTACACAATTGACTAATGCAGAAAATATGACTCAAAAGTTGAGTAATGTGCCCAGAGTCCCAGCAACGAGTGAGGGAGTCCACACTGAAAAACACACCTCAGGCCAGAACCTGTTACCTTCCACAATACCAATGGCCTCTCTTTGATAACCTCCATAAAAAGAAATGAACTCATCTCAAAAGGCACTTGAAGCAAACAGAATACAGATTTCTAAATATATTTTGAAAGGGAACTTTTTTTTTTAAGATTTTATTTATTTATTTGACAGAGAGAGACACAGCGAGAGAGGGAACACAAGCAGGGGGAGTAGAAGAGGGAGAAGCAGGCTTCCCGCCAAGCGGGGAGCCCGACGCAGGGCTCGATCCCAGGACCCTGGGATCATGACCTGAGCCGAAGGCAGATGCTTAACGACTGAGCCACCCAGGCGCCCCTGAAAGGGAACTATTAATTAAAACTGAGTTTTAGTCTTCTCCAGAACTCCCCAAGGGAAGTCTGAAAGCTGACAAAATGTTAGAGCCTTAAAACTTCATAACCTCTTTCTACTTTAGAAAGTCTAGTCCAAGAAAATGATCTGAAAGAAAAAGTGATACACACTGGGATCTTCGCCGTGGCATTATTTATAATAGCAAATAAAACAGAAATAACACCAAGAGCCAACAATAGAAACTAAGAAAGATAAACTAGTTCATTCAATGTGGTATTTTGAATCTCTAAAAATTTTCTTAAAATTGTTGCCATTACGTGGAAAATACACATCAGTCATAATGGAAGTGGAAAAGTTGAATGTAAAACTATACTGTGCAATGAATACATTTAAAAAATAGGCAGAAAAAAATCTTCCCAGGAAATAAAGTAAAAATTAACACTGGTTTTCTCTCAAAGTTAGAATCACAGCAGTAATTTTTTTCCCTGTGAATTTTGGACTTTCCCCAATATTTTTTAACATGAACATGTATTAATTTTATTATAGAAAAAAATTTTAATGGGGACCCCCAAACAAATGCAAAAGGATTCGAGTAGACAATCCACTGGGAAGGAAACACACATGTATTCATTCAAATACTTAGAGCTGCTAGTAAATTCTCAGCAGCCAGGGCGCCCGGGTGGCTCAGTTGGTTAAGCGACTGCTTTCGGCTCAGGTCATGATCCTGGAGTCCCGGGATCGAGTCCCGCATCGGGCTCCCTGCTCAGCAGGGAGCCTGCTTCTCCCTCTGACCCTCACCCCTCTCGTGCTCTCTCTCTCTCATTCTCTCTGTCTCAAATAAATAAATAAAATCTTTAAAAAAAAAAAATTCTCAGCAGCCATGAGATGCTAGGGATAAAGGGGTGTATCAGAAAGAAAAAAAATCCCTATCTTACTGTAAATTAATTTTAGTGGGGGTGCAAACAACGATTAATATAAATAAGTAAACCCTATACCAGTTAGTGATAAGGGTGAGGTGAATGTCAGGAGGGATGGAAAGTTTACAAAGGAAGGCCAGAGAAGGCTCACCCAGAAAGTGACATTTCAGAAAAGACCTAAAGGAAGCAAGGAAGCCAGTCATGCAGGTATCTGGGGTCAGAGCATGTCAGGCAAATGGAACAGCAAGTACAAATGTCCTGAGGCTGTTTTGGTATCCATAGAATAGCAAAAGAGTGAATGTTGCAGAAGCATACAGTAAGAGCAAAGGCCCTGAGGTAGGCATAGCCTTGGTATATTCAAGGGCCAGCAAGATAGTGACGGGAAAGTAGAAGTCAATAGTATCTGAGAGGTGGCCGGAAGTCTGATCATGAAGGGTCTTGCAGAATTTGAACCTCTGGCTTTTTCACTGACAGCAATGGGGAGCCACAGAGGGCTCTGTCCACTGGAGTAACATTATCTGAGTTACAGTTTAACGGGATGACCCTGGCTGCTCGGCTGAGACCTGACTGTAGGGCAAACAATCAGGAGGCTGCAGTGATTCAGAGAAGAAATGATGGGCCTGGTCCAGGTGGGAGTGGAGGGGGTGGGGCAGTAGGATTTGCTGCAGACTAGTGAGGGTGGGTTGGGGTCTAGGACAGTAACAAAAATGTCAAGGATCACAGCAACATTTTGGCCTGAGCATCTGGAAGAGTAAAGTAGTACCACAGGAGTTGTTTCGGGATGAAGATCAAAAGTTTAATTTTAGAACCATAGGTAATAACCACGTGTAAAAATATTCTAGCTCACTAAGGAATAACAATCCCATTTAAAACAATGAGACTAAATGTCTGCCCTCTTAATTAGCAAAGATATAAAATATTATAATTTTCTTTGCTGGCTAAAATGTGGTAAACCAAGCAGAGTTTTCAGAAAAATAGTTTGGGGATAAAAATTAAGATTCTTAGCAATGTTCATAAATTTCACCTTGCTAATTTTCCTTTAAGTAATCTATTCCAGGAAAACTGTAAAAAGTGCACAGATTTATGTACCCAGTTCATACATTATTTCTAAAAATAAAAACTGGAAAGAGCCCAAATGTCCAATAATAGAGATATAGTTAAACATATTATTGTGCCCACCCACAGAATATTGTACAGCCATTCAAAATTTATATAAAGAGTTTAAAAAGTACTTATGAAAGGAAATGGCTGTATGAAATGTAATACCATATGGCTATAGTGTTAAAAAAATATTTAAGAGACCAGTTAAAAATGTTCGGCAAAAAATTACTAAAGCGTAGCCACTGTCTCCGGGTGATGAGATTATTTTTTTCCTTCCAACTGCAGTCTTTTCAATATTTTAATTTCAGGAATAAAAACAATTTTGTTTTTAATAGAAATGGTTATTCTAATCTCAGAAGATGCTGTGCTGTAAAACGAAGTACACTAAAACCTATGGTAACACCAAGGCCACCACAGTGCTTCCTTCCTCGTGCTGGCCCCCATCTCAAAGGCAGATTGACCCTCTGGGAGAAGTGGGTGGCCTGGGGATCTGGAGGGGAGGCTGAGGCCAGGCAGCAAATGCTGGTGTCCCCTGACTTGGAATTGGGAGGTGGAAGGTGGCTCCCCACCTCCCCAGTATTGCGTCTCAACCTGACAACAGGAAGCATCCCGGGAGACATGTAAGCCAGAACAGACAAAAGCCACCAGGAAGGCCAAATGGAATTTGAAGCTTGGAAAGATTCAGACCCTCCAGAAGTTTGGACCCCCAGAACTTCCCACTAGATAGCTAATGGGAAACTTCACAGTAATGTGGCCTTACATTTGACTCCATCCAATTTTTAGCCTCCACTTTTCATATCATGGCAAGTATATATATATATATATATATTTTTTAGACTATGGCAGACATAAGAGTTCATCTACCCTAAAACCATTCTCTCTCCCTCCTGGCAGAAAGTTCCAGCTTCTTTAGCCAGCCCTAGGGAGTGAATCCTTGTTCATCCAGGACCAATATGGCAGTCCAGTATTTTTGGGCCAGTGATTGGTCAAGGGTATGGACATGTGACCTAGTTAAGACCAATAAGCTACAACGGGAAGTGTGCAGGTAGCTTCTGGGATGTGTTGTCCTCCCTAGTAAGAGGCAAAAGGAGGAAAAGCCCCCTTTACCCCTTCACTCTCTTCTACTCTAGACACTGTCACCTGGGGATATGTCTTGTGGGGATATGCCACAGCTGCTATGCTGAGACCTGGAGAGATGAGCCTGAGAAAAAGAGCCAAGAGTTGGAGCATAGTGGAGCTGGACAGAAGGAGCCAGGATCTTCAATGATGTCACTGCATTGTGGACCACATCCTTCTGGACTTCTTCTTAGTGACATGAGAGGTATCTTTACAGTTCCAGTTACTATTCGTTGAGTCTTCCTTACTCAACAAAGCATCCTACTGGTCAAAGATTCTCTCCTTGACCAAACTACCCAGGCTCCTCTGAACTTTTCACCTAGGTCTGACTTTTGAGCCTCCATGTTCACCTCTGTATTGTCCAATTTTAGCAAGAATCCTCTACACTGGTTTAGCTAGAATCCCCCATCCTCCACACCTGATCACCCTCAACATCTAATTGGGTTCCTCACTCACCACCATCCTCCAGGTGATGTCTGATCACCTTGGCCTGCCTTCAGCAAGAATCCTGTTAGTTTAGTGAGAACCCCCCCACCAGCCTTCACGTTTTCTCTCAGTAATTTTCCATCCACTGATCCCCACACTGCTCCTTGGGTGTAGTTTCCCACTTGCTCATACTATATTTAGAGTTGAGCCCCATCTCTCCCCACTGCAAGACCTCACTGCAATGGTACCTCCATCTATCACAATGCCCACCCCCCTTGAATAAGGTCTTCCTTACTGTATTCAACAAGTGTCATTGAATATTTTTTTCTTCAGCAATAGGAGTTCTTGCCATAGTCTGCTCTAAAGTAAGCTTGAGATTGTTACAATGGGGTGGGTCCTCCAGGGCCCTAGGACACCCTGATGTTAGAAAAGAACCCTAATTACATGCACCCTGATGTTTATAGCAGCAATGTCCACAATAGCCAAACTGTGGAAAGAGCCAAGATGTCCATCGACAGATGAATGGATAAAGAAGATGTGGTATATATATACAATGGAATATTATGCAGCCATCAAAAGGAATGA
>NC_138370.1:173293486-173357050 GCF_054177405.1 Leptonychotes weddellii | reverse complement strand
GTTCTGCATGGAGCACTGGGTGTTATACGCAAACAATGAATCATGGAACACTACATCAAAAACTAATGATGTAATGTATGGTGATTAACATAACAATAAAAAAGGAAAAGAACCCTATTTTCTGCTTTCCATGTAGTTTCCTGCTAAGCATCACATGAAACTTGGGTTATTATACGAAGCTGCCTGATGTCTTAGGCAAAGAAATAGGTAAGACATATTTTGAACATTTAACCATGGGTAGAAGAGAAAGGAGAAGAGGTCTTTTGAAGACAGCTGAGAGGTGCACCCATAGGAAGGCTGGATTATGGGTCAACCAGGAAGAGGTTTTCAAGTGCCTTCTCTGGTCACTGGGCAGAAGCTACCTAGAGGTGCCTTCGGGAGGATTCTGAAGTTGATCTGGGTTCAGTGAGATGGTGCCATAACTAACTAGTGGTGTCTGCCCTCACAGCTGGTTGGGAAGCTGGCACACATCAATGACATTTTCTTAGTGGTTGGGGTGAGACTGAGAAATAAGGTAGGACTAACAAGAGGGTTGGGCTGTAAAAGGGAGTGCCTGTGTACAGCAGGGAGAGGGACAGGGTAGTGACACATTATCATATTTTTTTGGAATTCTGCTTATTCTCATTGTTATGTCTCATGTCCATGACATTGTCTTGTCATTGGTAAACTGACATGGGGAAGGCCACACTAAATATAATGAACACTAGGAGGCTCATGTATTCTTTCAATGAATATTATATGGGGACTACTTTGTAGAGTGCCATGCAGTGTTCTAGTTGCTGAGTGTAGAGTGAAATGTGGTGGGCAAGACCCCTACTCAGGTGGAGCTGAGAGTCCAGGGATACAGCCCTGAAATATGGGAGTCCTCAAGCATGACAGAGCAGCCCATCCTGAGGGTATCACTGCAGGTGGTGAGGCCTAAGAAGTAAACACCCCTTTCTCTCTTTTCCTTGCCCTTCTTCCCCCAGTGACCTAGCCTTCCTATAACAATTCAAAGAAAGAAAAATCACTGCCCAGTAAAATTTTACCATGAAAAATAAAGATTTCCCTTCTGACCCAGACTTAGTTACCAAAAAGGTCCACAAAGCCTATGATATCAATATCTCTTCCCATAATTGTGGCCACTGTAACCATGGCAAAGATTTACATACACATGCAGAGTTTATCATCATTATCATCTTGCAACCTGCAATTACTGTGTACACAGTTCACCAGCTTAAAATTTAACATCTTTTTAGCGTATTTTCCCACAGCATTAGCTGTAAGATGCAAAGTGCAGATTATGTCTATATAGATAAGCCTTGTGAATATGCAAGTAAATTTCATTTACTAGTCAATGAAAAAAAACAATCCACAGGAAAAATGCTTGTCAGCAATACAGAGTAACAAATTGTGACTCAGAAGACATTAATAATGCCCCTATGCTTTGATCCAATAATTCGACTCCAGGGAATTACAACTGTAAAGAAAATAGTGCTGAATGCAAGGGAAAAACTTATATAAAAGATGGCCAATTTGGCATCATTTATGAGAAAGGGAACTAGGAATAAGCTAAATACCCAAAAATAAGAGACAATTTTAAAAAATTACAGTATATCCATATGGTAGGATGATACCCAATGGTTAAAACATAACATTTATCTCTTATTGCTGTAAATTGGATTATTGGTCCCAATTTTTCACTCCCCCACAGTCACATTATACATACACATGGGTGCCATCGCTTCATGGTTAGCAGAGTGTACTTTACCCCTTGACTTTGGGTCATGTGATTTTCTTCAGCCAGCAGATGGTAACAGATGTCATCCAAGCAGCAGTATGAAATGCAGTTGCATAGTTGGGCTTGACCTCTTGCACTTCTGCCGTTGCCCTGAGGACTTGGCCCATATTGCTTCTGCATCTCCAGCCTTGGCTTCAGAAACGCGAACAAGAATTCTGAATGCTTACTGCTGTGTGTATTTGAATGATACATGGAAATGTCATGCAGCAAAAACTGATAAAATTAAGCAAATTCGTAGCTACATGGAACCTTGTATTACGCAAGATAGAGGCACAGTAATAAATATTTATTAAAAGACTAGAAAAATGCTTGTGTGACATTGTTGAGTGAAAAGTGAAATAAAAATGGCATTTTCAGTCTAAGAGGAGAGGATAGGGGTCCCTGTGCTCAGAAAGAAACATTAGGAAATCCATCAAAAAAAGATTATTGACAATTTTTTCAAGTTTTCTAAATTTTTTAATATTTCTATAATGAGCATGTATTAACTATAAAAAGAATTAAAATAATGCACCAGAACTGAGTTGGGTTAACATTCAATTTATTCAATGATAAACTAATCCTAGAAGGAGAGAGAAAAATTGAACAAAAGGTTAATAGTTAAATGAATTAAGAGCCTATTTAGATATATTTTTAATAAAAAACAAACAAACAGAAAAAGTGGGCAAAAAGGCAATTTTCACAGAGGACATATAAATAGTGAATAAAAACATGAAAAAGGGGTTCATTCTTCTCAGGACTCAATATCATAGACATTAATGACATTCTTATGTCCCACATCAAATCTACTAAATTAAGAAATTTAACAATGCTGGGCACCTGGGTGGCTCAGTTGGTTAAGCGACTGCCTTCGGCTCAGGTCATGATCCTGGAGTCCCGGGATCGAGTCCTGCATCGGGCTCCCTGCTCGGCGGGGAGTCTGCTTAGTCCTCTGACCCTATCCCCTCTCATGTGTTCTCTCTCTCTCATTCTCTCTCTCTCAAATAAATAAATAAAATCTTTAAAAAAAAAAAAAGAAATTTAACAATGCTAACACTTTTTGGAGAGAAAGTCTGGTAGAACTGCTATACTTGTGCTGCTGGCAATAAAACTTAAGACAAATGTTCTGGAATGCCAATGTCTTACAAGTTACAAGGTTCTAAAGACATTCAAACTCTTTATTTCAATAATCACACTTGGAATTTATACTAAAGAAATAACTCAAGAGGGCACAATTAATTGTAATGCCCCAAAATGTGCCTACAAATTCTGCTTAGAGTCCATGTCCCGACATGGGCATGAGTGGAGTGGGACTCCAAGGAGCCCAGTGAAATAACAGGTGAAAAACTGGAAGAGATGAGCAGACATTTCAGAAGCTTTCCAGAGTTGGGGACACAAAGTTTGGAGTTCATTCAAGGTAAGTCAGTAAGGGTAAGTACCAAGTCCCAGAAGCAAAGGCTATATATACTCTAGAATGAAAAGTAAAACCAAAAGATACCCATCCCAACACAACCTAAAATCAAAACTCTGAAGATCAAAATGAACTGTCATCAATTTATTGTACTGATAAACTCACACTCTTCAGAGGAAGAAAGTAACCAAGTGGAAATCCTAGAATTGAAAAATAAAAATAAAAAATTAAAATAAAAATTTAATTTAATAAAATGGTGTAGTATTCATAAAACATTCTAAAATAATAATGCTAGCTAGTATTTACCGTGCCTGGGATGTGTTCAGTGCTTTACATGTATCATCTTCTACAATGTACCATCTATAATGCCTAGCATATAAAGAAAATTACTAGGTATGTAAAGAAACAAGAGAATGGATCCCATGGTCTAAAAAACAGTGTCCATAGAAATGGACACACACAAATAAAATGTTGAAACTGGCAGAATTGTTAAAGAATTTATAAGGAAAAAAATGAATATGGTAGACAAACACATGAGGAATTTCAGGAGAAAGATGGAAAATTTGGGAAAGCAAATGAAGATCCTAGAACTGGAAAATACAGTATCTTAAATTTTAAAATCCATTTAACAGAAAGAGTAGACTCGATAATGCAGAAGAAAGAGTCTGCAAACTTGAAGACAGAGCAATGGAAAAATTTCCAAACTGAAACAAAGTGAGAAAATATATTTAATACACACATAGGGAAAAAAATGAACAAAGTCCCCAACAATCTGTGGAATGCTATCAAGTGGTATGACATGCATGTTATTTGAGTGCTAGAAAAGAGAAAGAAAGAAAAATAGAAAAAAATATTGGGCAAAAGTTTTCCAAATTTGATTTAAAACATCAATCCACAATCCAACAGGCTCTGTGAACCCTAAGCAGAATAAATACCAAGAAAATTACATCTTGGTACAACACAGGCAAACTATGAAAGTCAAAAATAAAGAAAAATTGTCAAAGCAACCAGGGATAAAAAAGCAAATTACATACAGAACAATGATTTGAATGATGCCTGACTTCTCATCAGAAACAAGAATCAAGAAGATAATGGAATGATAACTTTAAAGTGCTAAAAAATTATCAACTTAGAATTATGTGTCTAATGAAAATACCTTTCAAAAATGAAGGTGAAATAGGGACATTTTAATTAAATAAAAGTAAAAATGAATTGTTGTTAGCAGACCTGAATTACCAGAGAGGTAAAGGCAAATTTTTAAGCAGAAAGGAAATGATATAAGTTAAGATTGAATCTACAGGGAGTAATCAAAACAGCAAAAACCGTATGCCTGTAGCCAAACATAAAACATTTTATTCTTTTCTTAAAGACAATTGATATTTAAAGAAAAATAATAACCATATACCATGGATTTTATATCATATGTAGAAATAAAAACTTTTGATAAGACAGGACAAAAATGGGAAAATGAGGGGCACCTGGGTGCCTCAGTCATTAAGTGTCTGCCTCCAGCTCAGGTCATGATCCCAGGGTCCTGGGATCGAGCCCTGCATCAGGCTTCCTACACAGCCCTCTCTCACTCCCCCTCTTGTGTTCTTTCTCTCACTGTGTCTCTCTCTGTCAAATAGATAAATAAAATCTTTTAAAAAATGGGAAAGTGGAATTATACTGTTGTAAGATTCTAACATATATGAAGTGATATAATATTAATTCAAATTAGGCTGTGATAAGTTAAGAATACATATTGTAACCTCTACAGCAACTACTTAAAAAACGTAAAGAGGTTTAGCTAAAAAGCCAATATTCAAAACAGAATGCAATATTAAAATAATACTAGATGAACAAAAAATACAAAAGGAAAAAAAGAGCAAAACACAAGGGGAACAAATAAGTAGCAAGGTGACAATTAAACCCAACCTCATCAAAAATTATATTAAACATAAGTGAACTAAATACTCCAACTAAAAGATTTTCAGAGAAAACAAAAGGAAGATTCAACCATATGCTGTTTAAATTGATGCTTATATTCAAAGATACAAATAACTGAAATTGAAAATGAAAGGATGGAAAAAAATTTACGAGACACACACTATGCATTAAAAAGTTGGTGTAACTATACTAATCACAATCATGTAGAATTCAAAACAAGTAGTACTTCCAGAGATAAAGATTATTTCATAATGGTAAATGTATCATCTGATTGAAAAAAAATAATCCTCAATGTGAATCTAACTATTGACATATTTCAAAAGTCATACACACTACAAAACTGCAGTGAACAGAAAAACTCACAATCATATATAGAGATGTTAATACTCCTCTCTCGGTAATCTTTTTTTTTAAGCAGCAACACTCATTAAGGATATAAGAGATTTTAACATCCCTGAAACTTATAGAACACTGCAGCAAGCACTATAGGATACATACCCTTTTCAAGAGTATATGGCAAGTTTACCAAGGTATGTCAAATACCACAACATAATAAGTAAGTCTCAATAAATTCCTGGAGACTGAAAATAAACCGAACTGGGAGTGGGAGCCTCAGACAAATGAGAGAGGTGAGTCTCTGTGGACTCCTGCTCTAGATTTCTAAGTGTCTTGGTGTTGAAATGGTGGGTGTGGAAGATGGGAATACAGGTGCAGGAACAGGAGGCCTATAGGTCAGAGGGCAGGTGTGATGTGCAAATAAAAGTCAAGGATGACTCTAATGTCTTGGCCTGAGCAACTGGAAGAATGGAAGTGCTATTTGTTGAAGTGGAAAAGACAGGAAGGAGCAGATTTGGTGATGGGGCAGAGAAGCAAGAACTCAACTGAGAAGCACTAAGAGTAAGCGTCCTATTAGATATCCATGTGTAACTTTTGAGTTGGGTTGGCAATTGAAAATTTAAGTCTGCAAGGTGTAGGCTGAGCCTAGGTAGTTGTCAGCAGATAATATATTGGTGATATTTTAAATAGTATTTCTTCCATCCCATCTCAAACAACCTCATATTTGAGACCCTCTGCCCTATTGACCTCAACCAGAAATCTATATCAAAATCTAACACAATGTTCCCATTACTTACAAACACATAAATGCCATCTAGCAAGATGAGTGGGTGCATCCCCCACAGGGGCAACACAGGGTAAGCCAAAAAATAAACCAAAAATTGCCAAACTGCATACCAGGGCCCGATCTTGTGTGTTATTTGCTGGCTAAGAAAGAAAAATAATCTATGGTGCCTGGGTGGCTCAGTCAGTTAGGCAACCGACTCTTGATTTTGGCTTGGGTCAGGGTCATGATCTCAGGGTCATGGGATCAAGCCCCGTGTCAGGATCTGCACTCGGCAGAGTCTACTTGAGTTTCTCTCCCTCTGCCCCTTGCCCCACTCATGCTCTTTCTCTCTCTCTCAAATAAATAAATAAATCTTAAAAAAAAAAACAAAGAAAGAAAATAATCCTAAATCATAGTTTTCTTTCTCTTCCCACCCACCACACCACAGAAATTAAAGGGATTGGCAAATAATAGCTCTGAAAGATTTATAACCTCAGTTTAAGACCATGATACCTAGGAAAGAACAGCAACATTTGTTATTTTCTGGAAGAAATAAAATGCCAATGCAAATTACTTTCAAATGTAAATCCAAAGCAAACATAATTCTGGTTTAACACATGAAAGGTGTGTTCCACTAAGCTCCCTTTGATTCTCCCGGAAGATTGATGGAGTAATTATACTCTGGAGAGCAGGGATAAGAAACTGTGTTGGAACTTATTAAATATGACATGCGGCGACTTCTCAATTTTGTTTAAAAAGTGTGCTTAAAAATAATTACATTTTAAATGGAATTCATAAATTTCTTACATCACTTAAGTGAACTGCAGAAAATCCTGCCACACACACCAAGATTTTGTTGAATTTGATAAGCTGTATCATCTACAGGTAGAAACTCCCTGGCATTTTCCACAGGGTGACGGGACCAGAAGATCTGCAGAGCATCTTTAGTTGTAGTTTTGTTTACGTATACATCAATATACAGTGATTAAAGTAACTCTATTTATGCAAATATATTCCATTGTGGACATTTACGACCCTCTTCCCTTTCTTGTGGATTTTTATAATGCTTTCATAGCCACCAGTTTCTCCCTCTGCCAACCCATTCTGCGTTCTGCAAGTATCATGATCATTCTAAGAGGAAAACCTGGTCACATCACCCCCCAGATGAAGCTTTAGTGTCTCTTCATCTTCTACCAACAGGGCCAGCTTCATGGAAGTGCAACCTGAGCACACAGAGCTCTGTGCTCAGAAGGGCCCTGCACTTGGCTTAACACCCAGGGGTTGCTTTTATCCCTGAAATGTTGCTCCCTAAGGGATTACAATGACGCACGTGCATGAGCAGAAACATTGGCTATGCGGCCAATGTGTGTGGCCCCCATTCATCTGTAATGCTCCACAAGCACAGAATTCTGGTAGAACCACAATGTGTGCAGGCTCAGCAAGACCCAGGTAGATGAGTTTTGTCTACACCTAAGTAATGAAGGGCAGTGACATCCTAAGGAGTATGAGGGACCAAGGAACCCTATGACACCCTCCTCCCCGAGTTATGTGTGAGCTAATCCCTGACGATGAATTTAAGACACAGAAGGGACAAAGATGGGACAACCAAAGCTCCTTTTTCCTCTGTCTCCTTACTCATTAGTTAGCTGAAGGTAGAGAGCATTGGCACAACATTCACGTATCAAGGAGAGAAATTAAAACAGTTGAGTTCATTTTGCATAGCATTTCCTCTGTTCTGGTAAGAACAAAATACGTATGCATGCATGTGCTTTGAAATACGAATTGTGTAATTCTGGCAATTCTGCACACGAGTTAACTGCTCTTGTATTTGCATTTAAAATGGGCATTGCACAATATTCTTTCCGTGATAATTTAAAATTTTAAATACTGTTTGCCTAGAATGCTATTAAATAGCAAATTAGAAAAAAAACACCACGACCAACCGAGAGAGATGGAGACCATGGAAGAAAGGAAAAAGCTTCATAATTTTGTAGCTTTAATGGCAGTTTTGTGGTTCTTGCACAAGGGAACCCATTTTTCTTTCATGCTGAGTCCCACAAATTAGGTAGCCAGCCCTGCCAACTAAGAAGTCAAACTCCTCCGTGTTACTGACCTGCGCATACTGTGTCCCCCCCCCAAATTCATATACTGGAACCCTGACCCTCAGTGGGGTGTTATTTGGAGGTGGGGCCTTTGGGAGGTAATCAGGGGGAGATGAGGTCATGAACATGGGGCCCCTAGGATGGGATCACTGCCCTCAGAAGAAGAAGAGACAAGAGCTCCCTCCCTCTCCACCAGGTGAAGATATACCGAGAAAACAGCTGTTTGCAAAGCCAAAGTGAACTCTCATCAACACCTTGATCTTGGACTTGCCACCTCCGGGAGTGTGGGAAATAAAATGTCTGTTGTTTAAGCCCCCAGTGTGGGGTATTTGCTGTAAGGCCCTAACTGAGACACATAGTGTGACATTCTAGGATCTTGAATGTCTGGTGCTAGCCTTAGTCTCCAGCCCCATCTCTAAGGCTGCCCCCCCATCATACCCACTCCCTATTAACTCTGGGGTACTGAACACCCTCCAGTTCTCTCTGCCCACCTTGCCTCCGTACATGCGGCCCCCTCTGCCCAGAAAGGTCTTTTCCTGCACCATCTTCCCAGTTTCCTTCCCCCCACATGACCTCCCCTTGGCTGTTACCTGTCCCTCCTTCAGAACAGGTATCAGAAGTTGCCTTTTCTGGAAACACTTCCCAGACCTAATTTGGGGCCTCATCTGAAATGACACATTGAAGTTACTATATAATGGTAAAACTAGGTGTATTTGTTTTCCAGGGCCACCATGACAAAGCACCACAGACAGGAGGCCTCAAAACAACTGAAATTTATCCCCTCACAGTTCTGGAGGCTGCAAGTCTAAGACTGAGGTGCCAGCAGGGTTGGTTTCTTCTGCGTCTTCTGCTCCTTGCCTCTCTCCTAGTTTCTAGAGAATTGCCTGCAATTTTCAGTGTTCCTTGGCTTGTAGGTGCATTACCAAACGTCCCAATCTCTGTCTTCATGTTCACATGGCATTCTCATGTGTGTGTCTGCCTTTGTGCTCCGATTTCCCCTTTTTATAAGAATACCAGTTCTACTGGGTGAGGGCCCACGCTAGTGGCCTCATCTTAACTTCACTGCATCTCTGTCTCCAAATAAGCTCACATTCTAAGGTATTGGGAGTTAGGCTTCACCTTACTTATTTTGGGGGACTCAATTCAATCCACAACATGTGGCATCCAGAAATCTTTTTCTTCTTTCCTCTCAAATGCCTAAGAGGATGGACATTTTCTAAAAGACAGGGGCCCAATATCTAATCCTCCCTAAAACCCCACTCCAGCCTTCAGGGCCTCCACGGGATTTAGCAAACACAAGACTCAAAAGGTGGCTTGATCCACGTCAATGACACTGACCACCAGCGAAAGGACACCTGCTCCCTGGTCACTGTTTCACATGACTTGGCCAGAGTCAGGCTTCTAAACACAGGCCTTGCCCTTCCTGACAGATGTAATAAGGTCTCGGGCAAGGAAGCTTTGGGGGCAGAGTCTGTTGGAACGGGCTGTTTCCTGGAGAATGGAAATGGGAAAGACCCTCCTGACAGCAGGGCCTGGCAGTCGCCTGGGAGGAAGTCGGAACACCTCCTTTTTCGGGCTCAGGAAACAGCGGCTCTCACCCAGCATCCCTCTGCTCACATGACATACCTTACACAGCCGGGTGCTGACATCACCTCACTCCGTTCCCAAGGCAACGATACTCTTGTAGCCCCATTCTCAAGAGGAAGAAACTAAGGCTTAGGGAGGTAAAGTCGCTGGCCCACAGTTACACAGACAATACACAGAAAAATCAGGATCTCACCCTGTGGAACCCCCAGACCTCTGCTTGCAACCTCTATGCACTGACCTCCCTCAGTCACAAAATGTGACCTTATTTAGTGAACTTTACACAGCACTTACTTCATTATGTGCCAGACTATGTAGTAAGCATGTCACATAGAGTGACTCACTCCTCAAAACAGTTTATGAAGTAAAGCCCATTTCCTGTCCATTCTACAGAGGAGAAAACCAGCAATCAGGAAGGAAAAGACACTTACTGGAGGTCACTCCACGAGCAGGTGGCAGGGCCAGCACGGAGCTCTCGGCAGTCTGACCCCAGGTCTGTGCTCTTAAACGCTACCCTAGTTAAGGGGCCTCCCTGCTGGAAGACTCCATGATGAAGCCGGCCTGGGGGCCTGGTGGGTCCCAGAGATGCACAAGCCCAGAGGCCCACACCCCATCTCTAAGGGGAACTGACTGGAAGAGCATCAGGCTGCGCTCTAGCGTATGTCCTCGGGGGCCTGCTGTTACCTTCCCAGCACCTGAGCCGGGCAGGCCCTGCATCCACACAACCACCGTCTACCCCACCGACAGTTCATCCACTACAGATCCATCCAAAAAACATCCACTGGGCAAGTCACAAGCGAAGGGTCTACAGAAGGCGCACATAGCCACCCTGAACATCACTGTTGTGCATCTACCTACTTTACTTTATCTTGCTTCCTATTTAAGAAGTCTTAATCCATTTCCAACTGCAGCTAGAAACATGAAGTTCCTCGGCAGAAGGTTCTGTTAAAATAAAACCAGTCAAGATAGAAAACAGTATTAAATAAATAACAATAGGGGTATAGAGGGCTGTGGTAAAAAAAAAATAATAATAATAATTCCCCAGGTGGGATACCAGTGATGGAGCTGGGGAGAGACTGGTAGGAGGGAAAGAACTTTCCAGTTATCCAGAAAGAAGTGGGACCAGCGCCCCAAGGTTACCACCTACGACACTGAGTGAACCCCCAATAACAATACCTCTCACACAGCGTCATTCTTCAGACACCAGGAGGGACCCTGTTACCCTTCGTAAGTTGCACAGTGATTTTTCTCTGTATTTTCTGAAAATTGCTCAAGGACAAGCAGCTACGAGGACAGACACTTTGTAAAGCAGTGGGACCCGCATGAAACACTGCAAGAGCCACGGGCCCTGTGCTCGGGGAGACTCCGGGCTCACGGGGGACACAGACACTAATGAAGTACTCATGTGAATAAATGTAGAACTAGCACTGTGATAAATGCAATGAAGAAGCGTGCGGTAATGTGGGGGTGGGGGTCTTGACCCAGCCTGGGAATCAGAGAAGGGATCCAGGAGAAGGATGAGTGGGAGATGACCAAGCCGAGCCCGGTGGGGTGGAGGAGCATTTCAGGCAGAGGCAACGACACGTGGTAAGGCCCTGGGGCAGGAGTGACATGAAACGTCCCAGAAACCGAAAGGATGCCCCGCGGTCCAAGAGCATAAACAGGAGCACTGAGTATGAGCAGAAGGAAGGTCGACAACTGCACGGAACAGTAACGCAGTAACAGTGAGCTGCGGTTTGGGCTAAGAACTTGAAGCACGCGGAGTGATTTAACTCATGCGGTGAGGGAGAAGGGTGGGATGAGATGTGCGAGGTGGACAGGTTCCAGCCCCCACAGGGCCTCGGGGACCATATCACAGTCTGACTTAATCTGTAGCCCGAGAGCAGTGGAAGCCACTCCCGAGTGCTGAGCACAGGACTACCGTCACTGCTGTGACTTCAGTCATGAGTCGGGGGGGGGAGGCTGCACGTGGGGGCGACGCTTGAGTGGAGGCGGCAGTGGGTGGGGCTGGAAAGATGGGGCACATTTGGGAGAGACTTGGGAGGTAAAATCAACACAGCCAAGTGCCTAACTGGACTTGTGGGGGAAGGCAGATGGAAATGCTGAGAAAAACCCTGAGGTATTTTGGCCTTTGCAACGGGATAGATGACGGTACTACATGCACTAAGCTGGGAGACTCTGGAAGCACGTGAGTTTGATTGAGGTCATTTTGGGCTTTCGGTTTTTGTTTGTTTGTTTATAGATTTTATTTTATTTATTTGAGAGAGAGAGAGAGAGAGAGATTGCACTGGGGAGGAGCAGACGGGGAGGGTGGGAGGCAAGCAGACTCCCAGCTGAGCACGCAGCCCGACGTGGGGCTCCATCTCAAGACCCTGAGATCATCACCTGAGCTGAAATCAAGAGTCCCCCGCTTAACCGACCGAGCCACCCAGGTGCCCCCGGTTATTTTGAATTTGAGGTAATCTTCTGAGCATCCAAGGGGAATTACATACAGAAACACAGATTTGGAGGCCAGAGGAGAAATACGAATGAAGGAAATAACTTACTGAGTCACTGCTAAAAGAAACAAACAAACAGGGTTCTAGAGGGGATGGGGGAGGGGGGGAGGGGGACGGGTTAGCCCGGTGATGGGTATTAAGGAGGGCACGTACTGCATGGAGCACTGGACGTTATACGCAAACAATGGATCGTGGATCACCACATCAAAAACTAAGGATGTATTGTATGGTGACTAACATAACATAATAAAATTAAAAAAGATAAAAAATAAAAGAAACAGGCACCAGTTATTAACGTAGTGTCCCTGAGCTCCAAAGCCACTGCTTTGTGACGACGGGGCAGGAGTCCGCAGGCATTTCTGCGTTGCCAGCCGGCTTCCCGCTAGGCACTGCCAACAGAGGGCGCAAGAGAGGCACCACCAGACCAGCGTGGGAAGGCACTTTTCTTCCACCTGGTTGTCCACCTGTCAGCCAGCAGGTGGGCAGGGGGCCCGGCAGCCCTCCCCTCAGTGGCCCTCATGGATGAGCTGCACCCTCCGGAAAGTTCCTCTGCCCACCCCCACCCCAGTAGGCTGCCTGTTCCTCTAGCCACCAGGCCCTCTCCAAAGAGATCTGAAACGCAGCCTGACCCTCAGCCCTGCCAGGAGGAGCCGTTCTGGGGGAGCTGCTACTTCTGTACTCCTAGAGTCTTCTCCGACTCCTTTTCACAGTTAGCCTTTTTACTAGACGAATTCTTTGTATGACATGTTCCCTTTCTGAAAACCGGTGTGGCTTCAGTCTCCTGACTGCACCCGGACTGAGGCGGGGTGACTGGGCATGCGGGGGTGACAAGATCAGCGGGGAGACAGGACAGAGGGCTGAGCAAGAGCCCAGGGGCTCAGTCTTGAGGAACTCCAAGATTTACCGCAAGGGAGAGGAAGCCCCATTGTTTTCGGTGCAGGAATATTCCTCTGGGGTGTCGGGACCCTCGCCGCTCTTTCTAGAACAGTTTCTCCATCTCCATCTGCAATTGCTCTGAGCCCAGATTTTAGACAACTGAGTACCGCTAAGAATATTTTGTTCCTTCCAAGTCTCTCAGGAAAATGCCTAAGCTCAGTGCTAGCTTATGCTGTTTGATCCTCCTAAAATACCGATCCTTCTTCTCTTAAGGCATTTAAACCCTTCCCTCAAGACTCAACATAAATCCTGTTTCCATCTTAACACCCTCTTCACTCCAGCTCATATTGTGGGAAAGCCATCGTCCCTTCTCTCTACCCTTCTGCTACCCCATAAAACAGGAATTTTGTATTAACCAGAAAGCAACGGGAACCATCTCCGCCTTCTCTCTCAGCGGGAAGAGAAGTGATATCCCATCGTGATATGCAAGAGTCTGATATCCATTAATCTTTACAGGTTGACATTTGGGGAAATTTCTCAGGAGGTCTCTGTGCATTATAACTGGGATCCACCAAGCTGAGTATAGAGCCCACTCTGCAGACTCCAGTCTGCCCAAGCAAGTCCCAAGGGCGAAATTGGGGGACAGCAATCGAAAGGTCATTCTGGACTCAAATCCAAGGCACCTTCTCCAAACAAACTTTAGTGGTAGTAAGTGTGAATGTTCCACGTTTGTTTCTCAAAAGCCTGGGAACTGGGAGGAATGCAAGAAATCGACCCCACTAAGCGATTAATTTCGCCTTTCATTCAACCAATAGCTGCCGTGTGTGCCTTCCCTGGCCCTGTTCCAGGCCTTGCAGACACAAAGATGAAAAAGAAATGCTTGTTGCTCTTCCAGAGGTCTCAGTCTAGTGCAGAAGATGGACATGCGGTCAAACAACTGAGATGAGCCAAAGTGTTCCAAACCACGTCTCAGAGAACACGGTAAAGCAGGGACTGGTGTGGAAGTTTCTGTTTCACTTGCCGTCGTTCTCTTGATACCCCAGTACTCCTCGGGAAAATCCTGCCCAGACTTTCTTAGTCCACATTCCTCAAGTGATGCCAACTCCACCCCCAGGATCAGAGGGTGGGCATGAGACCCAGCCTGACCACAGAGAGCCTCATTTCTCCCCAGTCACAGTGATCGGTTCAAGAATGCTCAAGACTTAACCACAACTCATGAGAATGAACCCTGGAATTCTTTTTCTGCAGCAACTATGAAAAAAGAGCCTCCTTTTCCACCCTCAGAGCTACAAGGCTCTGAGCCTCGAGGTCATAGGGGCCCCATGATGAGAGAGCAGGCCTGAAGCCACAGAGAGGACAGCAGAGAATCCAAGGAGGCAGATGCCTGATGACATTGCTGAGAACCTGGTTCCACCAGGAGATGCACACCTTCATTCATTCATTTATTCATTTGTCCCTCAAAAGTGTATGGGCATCTGCTGTGCCCCAGGTGTTCTTTTAGGCCTTGGGTATACAGCAGTGAATAAATCCCATCACATCCCTACCTTAACGTAGCTTGTGACCACATGGGGGAAGACAGACTATAACTAAGGGAATAAGTAAAATAAATGGTATGAGAGATGATGATAATTGCTATGAAGCAAAGGAAGGCCAGGAAGGTGGGCTGGGAGTGCCATAGTAAGTAGGGTGGTCAGTGAAGGCCTCACAAGGAAGATGGCATTTGCGTGAAGACAAGCAGAGGTGAGGGAGAGGGTCCTGGGAGAGAAGCCCTGCGGGAATGGGGAGCAGGTACTGGGCTACAGTATGAGAGCATCCGTGTGTCTGAGGGGCAGGAGGGAGGCAGGCGGGCTGGAGAAAGGAAGGAGATGGGGTCAAAGAGGCCGGGCTTGATGGGCATCTATAAGGACTTCTGCTTTTACTTGTTGCTAGGGCAGAAGGAGAGGGGGTTGAGCAGGGACTGACATGCCCCACGCCCACTTCTGCAGGATCACTTCGGTGTTGCATTGAGGTGATGCTGGGGAGAGGGGAGCAAAAGCAAGGAGACCAGTTAGGGAGGCTACTGTAATAATCTAAGCCAGAGGTGTGACCATGGCTTGGACCAGGTGGTAGCGATGCAGGTGGTGAAAAGTGGCCAGAGCCAATTAATTCCCTTCAAAAGACCTCATGTTGGTTAACTGAAGGAGGCTCACCTGCCACACCACATTACACCTCATCTCAGATGCCATCCACATGAAATGCACAGTCGTTTTATGTACCACTAAAAGGGAAATGCTGCCAATGAATCTACGATGTGATTCTTTCTAGTCCCTTGAAAAAGCTCTTTTAGACCCATTATATATCATGCTCGTGTGAACAGCTATGACCACATGCAAATAATAAAACTACATCACAAATACCACACTGGCCAAACTGCATCCCCAGTTCAGAGATTTCAAACATGGAAAAATGTGTGCCTTAGAATCAATGAAATACAATAGTTTGTATACACATGTCTGACTTTATAGAGATGATTGACACACACTTTAAGCTTATACAATTCATATCTATTTTCTATGAGTGTTGAAAGGTAGAGATGGATCTCACCATTCATTTCTACTAAACAATCTCATACTGATTTATGATTATTTTCTTAACCTCCCCCACCCCCCACCCCCCACCTTGTAGAAGACAAAACACATTTTCAAATGAGGTCTGGATCTAAAGACCTAAGGTTTCATCCTAGACTCCTGCATGAAATATGCACATGCCTGATACAGCTATGAACACCGAGCCCCTAAATCCACATCCCTTACATGGCACCTGTCCAGGCTCCACCTCTGTAGAGACTCTCATTATAAGAGCAAAGTTTTCAAAAGACGGTCTCCAGATGAAGTATGACTGCAACTCAGGGGGTGATTGTTTGTTTGTTTGTTTGTTTTTAAAGATTTTATTTACTTAGGGGGTGATTCTTTAATTGCCTTGGGTGTCTGACTATTTCCAAAGGAAAGCAACATTTGTTGCAGATTTGGTTAGACCAAGAAGATGTTTTCATGTTCTGAGCTACATGTCAAGTTACCTGGACCAATAATTATATAGAAATAACACTTAGGGCGCCTGGGTGGCTCAGTCATTAAGCGTCTGCCTTCGGCTCAGGTCATGATCCCAGGATCCTGGGATTGAGTCCCACATCGGGCTCCCTGCTCGGCGGGAAGCCTGCTTCTCCCTTCCCCACTCCCCCTGCTTATGTTCCCTCTCTCGCTGTGTCTCTCTCTGTCAAATAAATAAATAAAATCTTTAAAAAAAAAAAAAAGAAATAACACTTAAATGACCCTTTAATATATGACATTCTAAAATGAGAATACCCAGAGCTGGTTATGAGGTTCTTAAATCAATACCCCCAAATGTGTGGATGCCAGCCACAAATGTATAGAACATTGATTTAAAAAAAATCCTTTGGAAACATAATTTACAACGTGTTTCTGGAGTTCTAAAAAATATTCAATTCCTTGGATCCAATAATCTCTCCCCTTGTGCTTTATTTTAAGATATTTATTTATTTATTTATTTGAGAGAGAGAGAGAGCACACACACACGCATGTGCGCGCACACACACACAAACACACAAGAGAGGGAGAGGGAGAATCTTAAGCAGGCTCTATGCCCAGCAGGGAGCTCGACGCCCAGCTCGATCTCACAACCCTGAGATCATGACCTGAGCTGAAATCAAGAGTCGGACGCTTAACTTGACTGCGCCAGCGAGGTGCCCCAGGAATTCCTTTAAAAGAAGGGGAAAAAATGCACAAAATTTTCAAGCAACTTATTTATAAAGATGGAATCATGAAAATAGCCTAAATGTCTAACAGTAAGAAAATATTGAAGTAAATTATAAGAGTCCCATTTGATGGAATATTACAGCCCACTCCACTATTGATTTGAAGACACTGTTGCAACCTAAGCCACTTTAAATACAATGCTAAGAGAAAAAGCAGAAGCCGTTGTATCTGCGGCAGGTGGACGCTTATATGAAAATGTCTAGGGGCGCCTGGGTGGCTCAGTTGGTTGAGCAACTGCCTTCAGCTCAGGTCATGATCTGGAGTCCCGGGATCGAGTCCCACATCGGGCTCCCTGCTCAGCAGGGAGTCTGCTTCTCCCTCTGACCCTCCCCCCTCTCATGTGCTCTCTCTCTCTCTCTCAAATAAATAAATAAAATCTTTAAAAAAGAAAATGTCTAGATGTGGATAAGCACTGCGTGGGGGGTAAAACAACTTAAATGCAATTTTGACATGAAGTTGGAATGGGAGAGAATTTTTTTTTCATTCCTAGAGGTTGTATTATGATGTGACTGCCCAACAAATGCTTTATTTATTTTTTAAATTTTTAAAAAAATTTTTTTATTGTTATGTTAATCCCCATACATTACATCATTAGTTTTTGATGTAGTGTTCCATGATTCATTGTTTGCGTATAACACCCAGAATGTGCCCTCCTCAATGCCCACCACCAGGCTAACCCATCCTCCCACCCCCCTCCCCTCTAGAACCCTCAGTTTGTTTTTCAGAGTCCACCGTCTCTCATGGTTCGTCTCCCCCTCCAATTCCCCCCCTTCATTCTTCCCCTCCTGCTACATTCTTCTTTTTTTTTTTCTTTCTTAACATATATTGCATTATTTGTTTCAGAGGTACAGATCTGAGATTCAACAGTCTTGCCCAACAAATGCTTTAAGAAGATGGCCTGTGAGATGATTATTGTAAACGAGCAGGTGCCAGGGTGTATTGTTACTAGCTTCTGTGCAAAGAGCCCCGAAGAGCCCCATGGGGGGGCGTGGCGGCGGAGCCTGACCTGAGTGCTGGGCTCATGTGCACGGCCGAACGCATCTGTGAGAGTTACATTTCCCCTAGGCCTCCAGAGGCAGCACAGGGAACACTGTTAGGTGCCCACCTCTGGAGTTCAACAGACCTGGGTGTGAGTCCCAGCTCATCCACACACAGGCTACAGACTTTTCCTGGGGTCCCCGATTCAGTTACCTCTCTAGTACAATGCAGATTCTGAGACCTCCCCAGGCCAAGTTGTGATGATTCCCAATTAGGCATGAAAAGCAGCCCGTGCACTGTGTCAGGAAGTTAGTTGTTAATATTACCTGAATGCAAGTTAAACTTTTGCCATCTTAATGAAAGTGGGCATGATACAGTTATGCAATGCAAACTCTCAGCTAGGGTTTAGTATTAAATTACTTACAAACCAGACTTGTTTTTGCCCAGGCAAGTGTTTGCATCTTCAACCGCCCAACAACTCTGGTTTGGGAGAGCATGTGCGTTCACTGGACCGTGTCACTCCCCTGCTTAAAATTCTTCAGTGACTCTGGATGCCTATATGATCAAGTCCAAACACATGACCACTTGGCCCTTTAAGGCTGGTCCAGCACTTGGGGTTCACCTCCATACCTTCCAGCCTCACACTTCACACCGCCGGAGTACTAATCACCCCCAACAATGTCTCCAATGAGCACTGCTTACTCTTTACCATCTGCCTTTGCACATTCTGTTCCTTCCTTCTAATACACGCTTCCCCTTCTCTACCCACCCCTCCTTACTGGTAACGTCTGCCATTTGCACAAGACTCAACACCAAAAGGAAATCTTCTTTGCCCCTCCTCCCTGCCCCAGGGTTAGGGACCCTCCTCCTCTAGGTTACCATAGTTCTCTGAGCTCCCTGCATTGTCCTGGGTATTTATTTGCTCCAGGAGCTCCCTGAGAGTTAGGATATTTGCCTTCATCTTCTCCATATTCTTGGTGCCTAGCACAGGGATGGGTACAAAAAAAGATGATCAGTCAATGCCTACAGAATAAATGAATCAATTGGTGGCAAATAACAGTGCTTTACTTGCACAGGAAAATATATGAGAGATACGCTGGCAAAATCAAACAAGTTAATGTTTCACTGTGCTGGAAGCTGGCAAAATGAGGCAAGTCCTAACCTTGTACTTCAAGAGCCCTGAAACAGGCAGTTAACCTTGGGCCCAATCTGCTTTTGGAATGAGGAACAACAACAGGACAATCAAAAGTTGGCTATACCAGATATAACTATTTTGCCAATCAATATTTTAAAGAATGTTTTCTAGGATAAAGGAGAGAGACAGTTGTCAATATAAGGGAGGCAAATTTCCCCTGCAAATAAAAGAAAGAAAAATGCTAAGAAAATTACCTAAAGTACGACCTTTGATCTAGGCTAGAACCATGAACCCCTATAATTTTTGGAGGTGATATGTAAGTTTGTGCTTTCTTCTATGAAGGGGGTCCATGGTTTTCACGAAAGGCTCCCGTTATGGGCTCATTGGTTGTCCCCTCCAAACTTCATGTGGAAGTTCTAACCTCCAATCTGACTACATTTGGAGATAGGGCCTTTATGGAGACAGATGTTAAGTGAGGTCATAAGGCTGGGGCCTTAATCTGATAGGACTGGTATTCATGTAAGAAGAGGAAGAGACACCGGACAGCTCTCTCCAGCACCTCAAGCATAGAGGAAACCAGGAAGAGAGCTCTCACCAGAAACCAGCCCTGACAGTACGTGAGCTCCAACGTCTGGCCTCTCAAACAGTGAGAAAACAAATCTCTGTTGTTGAGGCCACCACCACCAACAAATTCTGTTGTTTAAGCATCAGTGGTACTGTGTTATGACAGCCTGAGCTGACTCATACAGATCCCTTCACCAAGATAGATAGAAGAGTTTCGACTTGTTGCAAATAGAAGGGTTCTGATACAAGTCATGCTCTCCACCTGTCACTAAGTATTTGTGTTCTCATAGGGTCTGAATAGCCCTGAATGTAATCATGAAGGACAAAAGTGCTCCGAAGGGGACCAGTCTATCCCAGAGTCGCCCCAAGTAGGCTGTCCCACAGCAGAGCACACCTGCAAACAGTGATTGACTTCCATGGAGAAGTTCAGGGTTAGTGTGAACTTGGCCAGGGACAAGTTCGGCTGCATGTGTCCAGACTCTTCATGGGACACCCAGGGGCCTCCACCATCTCCCTGCCTACCTCTCATCCATCCATGCCTGGCTCTCCACCTGCCTGTGCCCCAGACTAAAGAACGAGGAAGGCCTCCGGTCTCCTTGGGTGCCCAGGTGCCTTCACTGGCCCCACTCACCACCCTTATCAACATGGATGGTCATGGATTATTCGTTGTCACTAGACTAGGAACTTCTTTCGGAAAGCACCAAATCAGGCTGACCCACTTAAGTTATGTTAACTATCTTCACGTAGCCTTTGGAGAGGGGCTGTCTGGGCCAGCATGTGACTACCACCCACAGCCTTGGCCATTCTAGAAACCATGATCTGTGCCCACAAGCCTATGCCTGGGTGGTGATAAGCACTGCCTCCAGAGGCCAACTGGCCAACCCCCAAGCCAGCTCTGCTCCTTAGGAGCTGTGACTAGGCCACATCCCTTCCTTCAATTGCCAAATGGAACAACAGAAGTACCTACCTGGTTGCTTGAGGACCGAGAGAACACATATAAAGCCCTAGAACAGTGCCTGGCACATAGTATGTGCTCAGTACATCCTAGCTCTTGTGTGGGGGCATGGTGAAGACCAGAGAAACCAAAGCATTAAGAAACCAAGCTTTTAAAGGCAGAGTTAACAGATAACCAACAATACCGTACTGATTATAAGACACTTTTCACATGGATTACCAGTGGTTAAGCTTCAAACAATCCCGTATTCTAGGGTAGTAGGTGGTATCATAATTCTCAACTCATAGGTGAAGAAACAAAGGTTTCAGAGAGGTTAAGCAAGTTGCCCAGGACACACAGCGCTGGAAATGGCGTTTTGCCAGTTCAAATACCGAGCTCTACGGACCTGAGCCGCAAGGAAGACCAGCCCTAGGGTTTAGATGAGGCTGGACAAGCTACACCACCCCTCCGCCAGGGAGGCTGCCACAAGCGGGACGCCTTCCTTGGAGTCACGGAGTTTAACCAAGAAAAGTTTCCCTAGGCTGTCCTGGGCGAAGCAGGAGAGCAGCGTGGAACCTGCCGGTGCACGAGACCAAACGCGTCGTGGACGGACACACACACACACACACACACAAAGGCCGCCTCCCTGAGCCTCCGGCTCTGAAGGAGACCGGGGCTTGGGGAGCTGGAGCCGAGCAGCACCCGGACTTGCGTCCGGGGCAGCTCCTCCTTCCGCTCCCCAAGTGAAGGCTGGGCTGCAGCCCCTGTCCGAATCGGCGCGCCGGCCCGGAGGGGCAGCGGTGCACAGGGGGAACCTCGGCACAAGCCGCGCGCCGCGCAGGGGGAAGGAGGGGTGCGCCCCTCGCCTCTTACCTTCCTCATTCTCGTCAAACACGGGGGGCTTGTGGGAGTGGTTCCCGCCCATATTCCGCCGTAGCGCCTGCCGCTGCTACATGCCCGGCCGCGGCGAACGGGGAGCGCGGAGCCGGACGCGGGAGCCGGACGCGGGACGCGCGGCGAGCGCCCAGCCCAGGCTGCAACCGCGCGCCCGCCGGAGGGGGCCGAGCGCCGCGCAGGGGCGGGGCCGCGCCCGCCGCGCCCCCTCGTCCCGGCGCCCCCCGCTGCGCTCGCACGCCCGCCGCGCCCCCTGTGCGGGCGCCGCCGCAGCCCCGCCCGGAAACCCGGAGCTCCCCGCGCCGCCGGCCAGCGAGCCGCGCTCCTCGCCGGCTGCAGCGGGCGGGGGACCGGAGGCGGCGCGGCGGGCGAAGGAGGAGGAGGGGAAAGAGGGAAGGGGCGGGGGGCGAGCGCAGCCCGGGGGACGCCCGGAAGAGAGGGCGCGGCGGGCCCCCCGGGTGGAGCGCAGCCGGGCGGTGGGGAATGCCGAACTGAGGGCAGGGTGGGCCCGGAGGAATCGCGATCCCGGAGTAGGGGCGCTCCCTACGCGCAGTAAGCGATTTGTGAGCACCTACTATGTGCCAGGCCCAGGCTTAGCGCCTTATAAGCACCGTTCTCCGTCACCTCTTAACAACCCAACCGTTAGAAATCTAATTGTTCCCTGTTTTAGAGTCAGGGAGCCTGAGGTTTGGAGGGAAAGGAGCTCTCAGTCCGTCCTGGCTGCGAAGGGAGCCCCCAGGAAGCCCCTTTGGGCTTTATTTGCCATTCGGGCTGGTACACCGGCAGTGATTCATCTACCCGTTCTCCAAAAGACGCCTTTCCTCTTTATGTTTTTCTAAATATTTAATGAATGAAAGTAAAGTCTAGACCTTTTAGAGCCCCCTTCATTCTACATGGGGAAACTGAGGTCCCAAAGGGGTGTAGTTTGCCCCAAACCATTGTCCCTAGGAGAGGAGTGCCTGGACATGCACCTTGGGATTGCCCAGAACGGCGCGGCCTCCGAGTCTGATGAATGGGTGGGTTCGAAATTGGGTGCGTGGGTCCCTGGCAGCGGGAGCTAGGGAGCCCGGATCCGGGGAGGAGACGAGCCCAGGACCAAGGTGCTAAGGGCTGGGTGCGATGGGTGCACCCCGAGGTTCGTGGGGCGAGCGCAGACCCTGGAGACCCTCCCTGAGGAAGGCGCTGGTTACCCAAGAGGTGCGGTCCCGCCCAAACAGCCCGACTGGCTTGGGGGATCTTTGGCCACATCCTGCCATCTGCTGGGCGCCTTAAGCCACTGTCTGGGCTTTGATAGAAAGCATAGGTTCTTTTTGAGTGTCCCCATCTTCTCTCCCCCTTCCCCCATCCTTCTTTCTCTCTCTCTCTCTCTCTCTCTCTCTCTTGCAGGCATCATGGGGGTCGGGGGATGTCCCTCTGTCTAATACAGCAAAAAACTCCCAGAGGCAAAGGGGAAAAAGCTGAAAAGATGGAGCCAGCCCCATCCAGCATGACCCAGCTAGATTTAAGATTGGCCTAAACTGCCAGGCCTTGGGGTGGGACAAGCCTCATTTTCACCTTGGAGTCCTTATCTGTGAAATGGGGAGGTTGATAGTTACTCCCCAGGACTGCTGCGAGGATTATGTCAGAAACTATTTACAGAAGAAGGTAACAGTACCTGGCATGTAATAAATGGTCAATAAACATTTCTTGCCTTTCATTCCACCAACAAGCCCTGATTGAGTGGCCAGTCTACACCAGGCAACAGACTGAACACAGAATAAAGACACACGGTACCTCAAGAGGCAAGGGGAGGAAATGGTCACAGGACAGGGTTCCAAGCCCTATTCTGCTCAGGTTTTATCCCACTTTTGCTACTCTCTAGCACGTTAACTTGGGTAAATTACTTAACCTCTTCTGGCTTCAGTTTGTTCATCTGTAAAATGGGGGTAGTCATAGTACTTCCCCCTTTTAGGGTTATTATGGGGAATAAATGAATCGATGTTGGTGCCTGAAACATAATAAGCACAACAGAGGTGTTAGTTATGATCTCCAATAATGAGCTATCATATGAACTGTACTAACGGCTCGCAATTCTTCCTTCTCTTCCTATCCTTTCCTGCTTCTCTCACACTGCCGACGTGGGCTTTGCCATCGGACTTGCTTTGGCCAGTGGGATACGGGAGGGGGTGACGGTGCACCAGGTCTGAGTGCTGAAGGCCTTAAGAGATGGCACATGTTTTGGCTCTCTTGTGCTCTTGCTATCCACCTTGAGAAGAGCTGGCCCTGGGACCCTCTGTTCCCAGAATGAGAGATCCAAGGAATAGACCTGAACCCCCCATGTATCCTAAAGCAGAGCATGGGCTCATGATGGAGAAAAATAAGTGTTTTTGTAAGCCACGGAGATTTGGGTGTGAGAGATGTTTGTTTCACAGCATTATCAGAGAGAGAGCTGACTAATACATATACTAACAGTCACACATGCAGAGACTACGATTGGGGGTTTGTGTTACGGTGGAAGGAAGCCCAGGAGGCTGTGAGAACACAGCAGGCACTGGTTTCAACCCTGAGTCAGGGAAGGAGAAGACCCCCCCAAAGAGAAGTCAGAGCACCATTCCCTCCCCTTCCTCCTTTGTTGAGTAAGCATTTTCTGGACACTTCTTGTGGGCCAAGCCCTGGCTAGGTGCTGGAGACGGACCCAGCCATGAGGGAGACAGGGCCTGCTTTCCCGGAGCTGAAGTTTAGAAGTCTAGTGTGGGACAAGAACAAGTGCAGAGTGGGTCACATTTTGACAGGAGGGGGTGTGGAGGTTATAAAAGCATGGGCTGTGAGGGCAGAGGGGAGGCACCTGAACCACACGCCGGGCCAAAGAAGGCATCCCAAAAAGATGGTGCGTGAGCCGAGTCCGGAAGGGCAACGAGGAATCAACCGTACGGCAAGAAGAGAGTCAGCCTCTGCAAAGTCCCGGAGGCCGAGACAGAAGGGCATCCTGCAGAAGTTGAGAGCAGTTGCATGTCACCGGAACACAGATCGGCGTGCCGAATGGCCAGGAGAGCAACAACAGCGCCCGTGTATCAAGCGCTCTCTGCACGCCAGGCTCTGGGCCACCACTTTAAGGATGCTTGGTCCTGCAGGCAACCCCTTCCCTGCTCCTCTCCCCGCTTACAGAGAGAGTACCAGGCCCTGTTATTTCAAGCTCTTTTGTGGGTTACCTCTTGCAGTCCTCACCACAAACCCGGGAGGTGAGTGTCATTGTCATCCCTGTACTAAAGGACACACAAGCTATGCCAAGTCCCACTGATTGAGAAGTGGTGCCTCGAAGGTTTAAATCCACAAATTAAACACAGCATCAAAACCAAGAGAAAGGACATATGGAACAGGGGCTATTTCTGGAGTTAGAAAGTTCAGATTATTTTTATTTTTTTGAGTGCTTTTGTATGACTGTACAAATTGCTATTATAAAGAAGTATTTCGGGGCACCTGGGTGGTTCAGTCATTAAGCGCCTGCCTTCGGCTCAGGTCATGATCCCCCCTTCCTGCTCCGCGGGAAGCCTGCTTCTCCTTCTCCCACTCCCCCTGCTTGTGTTCCCTCTCTCTCTCTCTGTCAAATAAATAAATAAATAAATAAATCTTTAAAAAAAAAAAGGGAAGTATTTTATAATCACATTATTTTAATAATCAGTAAAAAAAAAAAAAATTTTCGTTTTGAGAAAAAAAAAACATCCCGTGGACACTAAGTTGGCCCAACTTTGCAAGGCATGTTTCACGGCCCATTGCTGTCCTTGCTGTCTGGACAGCAAGGAGGTGCTATCATCAGCCCTACCTTCCAGATGGAGGAAAAGGGGCTCAGGGGATTCAAATGGCCGGTCCTCCATGCCACAGCTCCGGCGTTCATCCCCCACGACTGCTGCAACCCGTTACCACAAACTTGCTGGCTTCAATCAGCAGAAATAGTTTCTTTCACTCTTCTGGAGGCCAGAAATCCAGCATCAAGTTGTCAGCGGGATCGGTTCCCTCTGGAGGCTTCGAGGGGGGCTCAGTTCCAGGCATTCTTTGCCTTGGGCCAGCAGGACGCCACAGGCAGCTGAGGGTGGGAGCCTTCAGAAACCCTCGTCATGACTCTTCCATCGTGAAGGGCGTGGTCGTGTTGTTCTGACACAATCTGCCTGAATTATTTTGGAGTAAGCACATTTCTCCTCCACCTCCTAGCCAACATCGAGTGCTGGCCGGTCTCCTCAAGAGGGAATGGCTGAACTTGGTTTCAGCTGTGTTCCAGATGAAGCCAACTCCGGGTCTTGCCCTCTTGCCCGGCTCACATCCTGATGAGTCTCAGAATGGTCTTCTAACTCTGTGCAAAAATACATAAGCAAAATAAAAGCCATCTGCTTCTCTGTGCCAAGCCTATCTGGCTTTCTCAGAAGGTGGACTTTGAAAAGATCATGATAGTTACGGTCTACAGGATTCTCCTGGGGACTGAGCGCATGAGTCTTGCGTTACTTCTCGAATCCCAAACATAAGCACAGAAGTAAGAACTGGGATTCTTTTCCTGCCTTAAACGTTCATGAGTTGATTCCTGGGGCTGCTATTCCTCTCATTGAGAACATGATTAAGCATTCATGCTTGGATCCAGAGGCTATAACCTTTAATTTTATGTAACACGATCGTGCTGTAGAGGCTAATGTGATTCCCCAGGGCAGGGTGTCTTGTGTGCCAAGCCATTTCTTAGAGTCTGCTAGATCAGATTTTGTTATCATTTCTCTTAAGTCTATTTTATTTAAAACTTGATTCTGGTTCACTTAGAGTAAATACCGTCTGCTTGCACTCGGTTTCAATATGTTCTGTTTGGCAGCATTGTACATTATAAACAAAAAAATGATAAAGGCTGTTTTGTGGCATACCAAGATAAGGCACAGTTTGCACATCCAGTTCTGTGGCTGGAAATCATCTCACTCAGATAGCAAATCATCCCTAATGATTTTTTAAAAAATAGTAATTTCAAGAGTAACCTTTTTATTGTTAAGAGTCTTTGTGTGTGTATGTGTGTGTTCTTGCACAAAATAAGGGTCCATACATCGCTACTAATGTGGTGTGTCTGCATTTCTTGGCATTATAGCACTTCCCTGGAGGCATTTTCATAGTTTGGAACTTGGTAGACCAGCAAGTCTGAGCTTCTCCTTCTTACATTAAGACAATTTGCATAGTAGCTCCATGGTGACCTCAAATTAAGTGTTTGCAAAGAATTCTAGCTGTAATGTGAAACAGGCTGGATCAGAAGGAAGTCTCTGTAGCTGCCAGATGCAGCATCTGTGGGGTGTGTTTCTTTGTGTTCCCACATGGGTTTATAGGGATTCTTAGAGGCTTAAAGGAGTCGTCATGAACACTCTAAAACTGTACTTGTATGTGTGCATGTGTGTGTGTGAGCGCGCATTTGAATATTTTTATGGGGAGACAGTTAAAATCTTCCATAGTTACTTCAAAGGCTCCATGAATCCACCCCTCCCCACCAAAGAAAAGGATCAAGAACCACTCATCTATAGAATAATTTACATCACAGAGAATACATTCTTCTCCTGGAAAGCAGAAGCCACACGTTGCAGGAGTAATAATAACGATTTACTGAAAGACACCGTGGTCTTAAAAACTGTACAGCCACTGACTTACTATGGAACCTCAGATAAGCTACTTCCCCTCCCTGGGCCTCAGTCTCCTCATGTGTAAACTGAAAGAATGAAGGAGTTGGGCTGTATGGCAAAGACTTGATCTTCGGTATCCATTTGTCCCTTCTTTTTTAAAAAATACAACACACATAGCCAGTTTTAGTTGAGCACAGGCTAGAGACTACATCTCCCAGCTTCCTTTGCAGGTAGGAGTGGCCATGTGACGAAGTTCCAGCCAATAGGATATGAAAAGTGATGTGCGTGACCACTGCACCCTCCCTTCCCCCTCTTATAGGCTGTGATACAGCCAAGACAGCCGGAGCCAGCTTCAGCCCTGCCAGAGAGGACCACACCCTAGGAAGTAAGAGAGCAAACAGAAGGAGCTTGGGGCCCTGGTAACCTCGTGCAGCAGAATGCCCTACTGGACTTGGATGGCCTGCCTACTTCTGGACGGTTAAGAGATGGTGCACTCTCACAGTTAAACTGATTTGAGGATTTCTTTTGGTTCATCCCATTACTTAACTAATACAGACAGGATGAATGCCAAGGTCATCATTGTCATTACCGTCGTCTTCCCTGACATCCTGAACAACATAGGCACATAACAGACATGCCCACAAACACGAAGAATTGAATGAACAAATGTACCATGGAATGGGTTTAATGGGCATGTCAGAAATGCGACAGGACGATTCACAAACCAGATAGAAGATGGATGAGGTCATGTCAAAGTATCCTTCCAATACTAGAATTCTGTTATGTTGCTTCTCAGAACCGAGGATGACTTGGAAACCCAGTGGTGACTGGCATTGTCTTGGCCACGTGTCTCCCAAACAAAGGATGGGGAGGCGAGGCTCTAAAAGAGATCAGAGAGACGTCACATAGCCTCTTCTCTCTCACCATCTGTGCTGCTCCTTCCAGTTGTTCACTCATTCACTCAACAAACATGCGCTTATTACCTGTCCCGCACCAGCAGGTACAGAAAGGAACAGGTCCCCATGCCAACCCTCATGAACTAAGGAAGAAACAGTGCCGTGGCAAATAAAAGCAGTGCTGTGACTGAGTAGACACCGAAACGGGTTGACACAGGAAGACATTTTCAGCTTCGAGTCTTCAGAGTCTCCCCAGAGTTGGTCTGGAGAAAAGAACCATCTTTATGTTCCCCGACTTTAACCTGGCCAGGAGTTCTTAGTTTGCTTTGGGGAAGTTCGCCTGGAGGACCTCATTCTCAGAGTCCTTGGAGCATCCTCAGTCTGGGGCCTCTACTTCTGTCTGTCTCATCAGGCATGGCTCATCTATTAGCGGGGAGCCTGGGGTTCTGGTGAGGTTAGAGTTCCAGCTGGGACAAAGAAGAGCCACCTCTGGTTGTTGAACCACTCATTCATTATTCAGTCACTCAGCTTGAACAAGTCATCTCCTTTCAGCTACCTCATTTGTAAGATGGGGATAACTTTTCCTATCTTACAATGTTACTGTGAACTTCAAATAGCGAGGCATGATACATACAAATATTGCTGGTTTGGTAGTTTGGTAGCATGAGAAGTATTGCTCTGGCCTGACAGTTCTCAACAGGGGTGATCTCCCACTAGGGGACATTTGTCAACATCTGGAGACATGTGTGATAGTCCTGGCTGAGTGGGGAGAAGCAGTGTTACTGACTTCTAGTGGAGAGAGACCACTAAACATCCTACAAGTGCAGGACGGCCCCCCACCACTGGGCGACTCTGCTGTAGTCCATCAAAATACCAATTTCAACACGATACATCCAAACTTGCTAGAGATCTCTAGTGCACTATTTAAAAAGCCACCCTTGCCTTGGTATTTAATATATAATTATAAAAAGTATTTCTGTGACTGTCACCTGGAATTTTGGAAGATTTTGCCTCAAAATACCAGCAGCAAGTTTCAGTTCCTTCTATCCGTAAATGATTGGTTGCTGGCAGAACCCGATCCTCCTCGCTCAGGTCCACTTGATTACTCATCAAGAAACATCACCGTCTTCTAGTCTGGCCTACAATTGTGGAGTGTATTTTCTGACTTTGGAGACACCTGGACCCAATTCACATAATCAAAACCATAAGGGGCCTGCTGTGTGGAGAAGGAGCAGGGTGTTTAGGATGATGATTACCAGTGTGAGTTGTGATGATTATAGCATTTTTTTCAGCCAATATTCATGGAGCATCTACTACATTCCAGGCGCTGTGCTAAGGGCTGGGCATTCAGTGGAGAATAAAACAAACACGGTCCTTGTGGTTTTTGTACCTCGCTGCTTTCAGGCAGCTCTAGCATGTATTATTGTAATTATACAAACTTTTGAGATAGGCAGGAAGGGTATTTGTCACAGGTGAGATAGTTACACTTACGGACAAACTCAAAATCAGGATTCTATGTCGAAAAGAGCAGAATGAACCCTCGGTCCGATAAGCATAAAAAGAGAGTATTAACAGATATTCCTTAGCTTACACAACCTCTGGGATGTCCAGAGAATCGAATGGGACATGATGCAGCCGGGAGCCGTGATTATAACACGCCATTGAACAGGCTGCACACGTGGTCCCACTGCTTCCAGGCACCAGCTTTGGAGATGCTGAGCAGGAGGCACAATTGGTGCTGCCATCAATTTCTTTCCTCTGAAGCCAAATCCCCTTTGGTTGCTCCTGATTGGTGGGGTCTAGGTCACATGCTTCCATTCTACCTGTAAGGGGAGCTGGGAAATTGAGTTCTGCTCCTCCATTGGAGACGTAAGGAGAACTCATCAAGTGGAGACTTCCTTCCCCAACGCAAAAAAGCCATTCAAAAGGTAACGGGCAGGCACCACGGTGACATATGTCCAGTTGAATGGCAACTGCAATGCAGAGTCCCCACTCCTGTGATGAGCAAGGCACAGGCTGTGAGGGTTTAAGTAGGTAGATGATTGCAGATGACCTCCAATTTGTTCATGCTTTTCTGCACTTCCCACCTCCACCAACCAAGAATTCTGTATCTAGCAAAATTATCCCCCAAAAGTGAAGGAAGCAGACTTTCCCAGACAAACAAAAACTGAGGGACCTGCCCTACAAAATATGTTAAACGAAGATCTTCAGCGAGAAGGAAAAGGTTATGGGTCAGGAACTCAGATCTACATAAAGGAAGAAAGAAGATTGAAAAAGGAAGAAATGAAGACAAAATAAAATCTTTTCTTCTCCTTCTTAATTGATCTGAGAAGGCATTGTTTGTTGAAGGGAATAAGAGGAACGATGTATCAGGTGCTGGCCACACCAGGATAATAAGATGAATGAATATCACAGGCACGGGAGGGGAAGGAACCAGGGCCCAGAGGTGTTACTAGCCCAAGAACACAAAACCACAGTAAATGGCTGCACAGAGATTCAAACCCTGACCTCTTTGATCTCAGTTCTATGCCTTTTTCTCTCCACGAGAACCGCAGCTAAGCCTCCAGGAATATATGGGAATGAGCTCCAGGTCTTCCCTTCTGGGCCCCATTTCCCAACTCAGAGAAAGGAATCCCTGAGCTTTTCCATCATTGTTGGTGACAGAGCTGACCCACGTGAGCCACATGTCTGTGTGATAGTACCTGGCATGACAGCTCATTTATTGCAAAGCCTCAGAAAGATCTGGGACCATCTGGTAGACCTAGGGCTCTGGAGGTTCTGGCTGATAACCTTCACTCACCAGTAATCCCCACCACCATTGACCAAATGCTTAATGTATGCCAGGATCTGGGCTGAGCATTTGACACATATTTTAGCATTCAGTCCTCTTACTGGCCAAACAGGAAAGGGAATCCAGAGAGGTTAGGCACCTTGCCTGTTATAGGTTGAATTGTGCCCTCCAAAAGACATATTCAAGTCCTAGGACCTGGAACCTGTAAACGTAACCTTATTTGGAAATAGGGTCTTTGCAGTTGTAATTAAGTTAAATGAAGGTTGTACTGGATTGAGGCCTAATCCAATAACCGTTCTTATAAGACGGAAATCTAGAGGCAGAGACACACTAGGAGAAGGCCATGTGGAGAGTGGCAGAGATTGGAGTGATGTCTCTACAAGCCAGGGAACGTGAAGAATTGCCAGCAGCCGCCAGAAGCTGGGGAGAAGCATGCAACAGACTCGCCCTCCGAAACCAACAAAAGGAACCAACCCTGCTGACATTTTAATTTTGGACTCATGTCTGGCATCCAGAACTGTGAGAAAATAAATTTCTATACCGGGTTGTGGTACTTTCATGGCAGCCACAGGAGATGCATACATCACCCAAGGTCACACAGCTGGTAGGATGCAGAATCTGAACTTAAGGTTTATTTAAAAGCCCAGACTCTAAGCACAGCTTGGTCCCACCTGCCTTGCACAGTAAGGCATGCTATAGCAGGAAGCGCTTTAGAGGTCACACCCCCTGCTGTTCTCCAAACTGGATTTCTGGAGCACAGCTCTGGATGATGGCAATCTCTTGGCCATGACATCAATTTGGTGTTTAAGAAACAATAAGTCTTAGGCCAGTGCCCCCAGAAGCAATCCTGAAAAGAGGACATAAATCCAGTGTTTTATTGGGGAGGTGACCCCAAACAACCCTCACAGGGGAATAAGGGAGTAAACCCAGGAAGAGAAGGTGTCCAGATTGGAACACTCAGGTATCACCTCCTTGGTGAAGCCCTCTCAGATTGATCTGGACAGAGTAAGTCCTTATCTCAAATTCAGCGCTACGCCCCCAGACTGTGCTCACCTTCATATCACAGAATGTATCATGCTGTCTAGAATGTGCAGTTTTACATACTTACCCCCGCCATTAGCTTAAGTTATTGAAGAGCATTTTCTTCTTAAATCCTCAAGACAGCAGAGAAGTTAGGGGGGTTGGTGATGAGCAGACTATTTTTCCCAGTAGATCCTGAAGGTGGTGCACTTAGGTTTTGGGCAAATTCCACAAAGCTACATGATGTGGGTGAAGGAACAGACTTTACTGGAGGAAGGGAAACTCATAAGGCCAAGGTCAGCAGGAGGGGTGACATCCCCAGAGAGGTATGCTGAGCCAGGCTCCTTTGCTGGGCACCCGGACTGCCTCTACCCTCCAGTGGAGGGACCCTGACCTCCATTGCTCTTTTGTGTGCAGGACAGGCAAAATGGCAACTCTTCCAAAGCGGGGATAATTTAACTCTTTCGGCACTCAACCAGATTTTGGTACCAGCTCTTAAACCTGTCTGGGAACGCCCGCTGCCTAGCACCCGGGAACTTCTGAGTCACCTGCTGGAAGCAGAAGTCCCTCCAGTCAGTGGAGAGGGGAGAAGCTGGCTCATGGGCTGAGTGAGTGAATGAATGAAAGGCAGGTAAGGCTGGATTGGAGTCTCTTTCAGAATCCCTTGCTCATGCTCCATGCTATGCCGAGCTCTGAGGGGACTCACACCTTGACAGGTAGTGAGCCATCAAGATACCTTGGTTTATTTTTGCAGTCATTCACTCTATGTTCTTCAAAGTCTTACTTACTACGGGCTGTTCAAGGCAGGGAAGAAAACAGAAAAAAGAAAAAAATCTCTCTTCCTAGAGTTCACATTCTAAGGAAGAAAGTGGGCAATAAAGTAATCTTTTTGTTTTGTTTTGTTTTTGAAAAACAAAATATTTCAGGAGGTGAGAAGTACTGTAAAGAACTGAAAGCACCTTTATCACCCAGTCAAGCTGAAATACACTGATCCCAGAATGCAGTAGCTACCGTCAATCAGAATCTAGTAGAAAAGAATGTATCCCCTTCGGCCAAGGCAAGAGGGGCTCCTGCGCTGGGCCCTCCCACTCTTCAGAGGGCCTGCAAATCATAAACACGCTCTTGGGGTGTGAAAGAACTCGTGGGGGCCTCTGTCCCTGGGTCCTGGCACAGCATGTCCCAGGGTCCTAGCCACAGTTCGGGACCCTGGGAACGCTTCTCGGCATTGATCTCCTGATAGCAAAGTGTGGCTGCACCCAAATGCTTCCAAGATTTGTAAGTTTTGCTGCCAACTTTAGAGACAGACACTGCTTTAAAGTGTGAGGAGGATTTGAGCAGCCTAAAGATTTCGTTTCAAGAAAAGACAAATGAGTTAACAATGTGCAGCCTCTCTGCTCTGGAGTGCACTGATGCTGTAGATTCTTGCACAACAAAGTAGCGTTTTCCTGCAGTGCAGAGTATCCTTGTCTTGCTTCCTTTTGGTTCCAATAAGTAGATCCAGGGGCACCCATGAACCTGCCAGGTACTGGCAAAAATTGCACGGATGGTTTGGGAACATTTTGCATTATTAAAATTCATCTTATGATTATAGCTGGATATGGTAAGTCTAGATAAAATTCATTTGAAGGGTGATACAGATTTTTTATGTTGGCAACTAGATGGACATTGAACCCTTGATTTGCCAATAGTTTTATTTTGTAAAAATACTCGATGGGATTTCATTACATTTTCAAAGAAATAAATCCATTTTGATCGACAAAACTTTTATTTAAATTTTTCATTCTTCCATTTGATGTATATTCTGCCTCTTAGTTTCAATAGATAATTTTGAATATTATAGGAGAAAAGTAACTGAAAACATTCATGAAGAATACTTTTTAAAAATTTGTACAATTACTTTAATTTGTGTTTCTGATGCAAATACATTGTAATTTTGTACACTTTGAATACAAATATTTTCAAAGATCCTTTAGCTCAGTGACTATGAGTCTAAGTCTCTGCTGGGAATAGCCAGCCTCTCTTCCCTGACTGGGGGACTGTGGAGAAGGTCATCGAGAAGAATGACCACTGAGCTAAAGGTTGACCCCTGAAGTGGACCGGGCACTCAGAGGCTCCTCATCCCCTCCCCTGTCCTTGAAATGTGGGTTCTTTTTGCCTTCCCTGCCCTGCTCCTACAGGCTGCTCGGAGGACAAAGCTTCGAGCTAGTGATGTGGTGTTGAAAACACCTGCATGATATACAGAACTGAACCTAGTTAAGGCGTCTCTATACAAACTTAAGATTTGATGGATGGATGCCGGGATCCATTCGTCTTGCTGCTGCCCAAGACAAGCCTCGTATGGAAGTTCCCTTGCTTATTAAAACTATCACTACCACCCTGGAGTGGCCTGCTTCTCTTCCACCCCTCCCCAACCTCTGTGTAGGGGGGCCAGTTTCAGATCATACCCGGGAAGCTCTGGAGAGGGTTGCAAACCAACAGGGACCCCTACCCAGCCCCAAGCATCCCCTCAGCCATCTTGCATCTGGAAATGCCCCCACTCTATTCTCCAACCTTGACAAAGTGCAGACTTCCTCCTCTACCTGCCTGCAGCCCTGAGGACATCGCATGGTCAGGCACCATGGACACGGGGAGCATCGTCCCCTTTTCTGCCATCTGTGTGGCCTGCTTTCACTGCTCCAGTCCCTACGAGCAACTGAGAACATTAGTCACCATTTTTCCATTCACTGAGCAATTATCGTGTGCCAAGTGCCATAAAAAGCTTGTTACAAACATTCATTTAACTATGTTAACCATCCTATAGAGACCACCTCTCCCTCTTTAACACGTAAACGGTAAGGCTCAGGAACTGGTTCATCCACTCACTTCTTTGGTGAACATGGGTGCAGACCTACCACGAAGTGGGCACTTCCAGCTCCTGTAAATCAAATCACGAAGGAAAGATGTGTGGTGCTTGCGATCTACTGGTGACGTGAAGAGCTTCATTCTGAAATCCCATAGCTGGTGAGCGATCGAGCCGAGGCTCTCAAGGTCCAAATTCCAAGTACTCAGCCATGCACTAAAATGTCTCCCAAGTGGCATCTGGAAATGGAGGCAGACATTTGGAGACATCTGTGGAAGTGCTCCTGGGATTCTATAACCAAATTCAAATCTAACCACAAAAATCCATGTTTAGCATCAGTGGAGGGGAGTTGGTGGTGGCCAGGGAGGGGAAAGCAGACACCAGCAGGAGAAAAAGTTCACTACGCCTCTTGCTACCAAGCCTACTGAAGACTTCTGTGATGAGGCTGCAAAATGCATCTAGAGCCAGAGTCTGATGATGGGGCCTGGACGAGAACCCCAAACGCCCCTCCAGCCTACCTCCCGATCAAGGGCTGGGGCCACCTTAAGAATCAGCTGGATGAGTGTGAAGTTGCGAGGACAGCTTTATTTTGCTTCATTTTGAGTGATGGTTCCTATGCAGATTACTCTGCAGGAAAATGTGCAGATTACTCTGCAAAATACCTGACATGGACACAAAGTTGTTTTTAAGTGTGATGATGCAGTTTTACAAGGCATCGGGTAAGACCTTAGTGGCGTCAGTAGTGGAAATGAGAGCTGTGTCAGGAAGGCCTGTAGGAGTGTGGTACTTATAAAAGTCACTGATAAAATTTGTTCTGCTCTGCATTCTTCAGATATATGGGAGGAAGGGAACGCATAAAATATTTCTGGAGTCAATCCCTATTGTGGGGTGCTCAGAACCCAGCCGTGAGCAGCAGAGGAGGTGTAAAACGGGGCAGAACAGTAGGCAAGCAAAAGTCTGTGACTTGTGTTAGGACACGTAAGTGCAAGAATCTAGGGGAGAACACAGCAGGCGGCTTGTCTTGCTTGGAGTCAGAAAATACTTTGTCAGGAAACAGACTATCCTGATGTCCAGTAGTCTGAGCCTGATTGCGGTAGGGCTTGGAGCAGGGAAGGGTTTTCCAGGCAGGGAACAGCATGCCAGGAGCCGAGGTGTCAGAGGGAAAATGACATGTTTCAGATGCATGTTTTAAAAACATTTGATACCTACATATAAGAGGATATTATTACAGTGCGCTCCCTAAGACTAAGAATTTCCATACATTTTTCTGGCTTATTTGTCAAAAGGCTAATTCTGTAGTTGTAAGAGGCACAGTTGCTGCCGAAAAAATCTCTGCTGAACAAATGAATAAGCAACCAAATAAGAGTCTAACTCCCCATCTAGCTGAAATGGAATTAGGAAGATCTATGTAACAGCGTGCTTTCTCAGTGACCTGTCTGGAAGCATATTCCGCCATCCGATTTTTTGCCAGTTTCCTTCTTTGTTCTGAAACATTTCAGTGGTATAATTTTATACTATGTTTATGGTCTCGCATCCCCTGTGCCACAGTGACGTTGGCTCAATTCGCAGAACACCCCATGTCTTTTGGAAGTCGGTGATAAGAATATGCAGCCCGCAAGTGAAGACCATATACAGACATCCCACACCGTGAAGAGCATCAGCTCTGGGATTCAGAAGACCCGGGTTTTGTGGCCAGCAGCGTGACTTTGAGCCTCGGAGCTCTGAGTGTAGATGGGGATCGGGGGCTCATCTCTCAGGAAGGCTGTCAAGGGAGAAAGCACTGGAAGAGGCAGCCACAGATGCTCAGGAATGGTATCTCCTCTCTAACTTTCCTTGCGCTATGGCAGGAGCAAAGCCCCCCTCTTGGAAACGAGAGCCTCCTCCTGAAGGAGAAAGGGAACTATTCACAGAAAGAGGGAAAAAAAGCAGGAGGGCATGCTTGACCCTGATCACCGTGCCAGCAACCAGGCGGCTGAGCCAGTTTCTGAAATGCTTTCCGCCTGAGGGTTCAGTTCCTCGCGCCCGCTTCCTGCCCCGGGTGTGTGTTGGCTCAGAGGCTTCCTGAAAGGAGAGAGGCCAAAGCACTCAGAGAGCTTCCCGAGGGAGGAAACCCTGACTTCACAGAAGCTGGAGGCCGTGGGAGCTGGAAGGCAGAGGGGATGTCAGGGCCCCGCTGGGGATGCCGGTTCGCGGAGGCGGTGGACCGCACGGGACTCCAGGTGGCCTTCCACGTTGGGGCGCAACAAAGGGCATCGTGTATTCATTCAGCCCACCAACCCTCCCCGTCCCCCCGCTAGGCGCACGTCCAGGGCGGTTCCTGGGGTGGAGACAGGCGGGCCCCAGCACCTCTGTGGTCCTGGATGGAGGCGTGTGCTGAGGGTGCACTGTGTTCCTGGAGCTGAAAATCACGGAAATAATAGCCGCCAACCCACACTGCTTACTCTGCACCAAGCTAAGGGCTCTGCATAATTGACCACTGAATCCTCTCTCAGCCCTGGGGGCCACTGGAGCTGTCTCCATTCATAGGCGAGGAAACAGAGAGCTTAAGTCAGGTAGCTGGAGAGGCATGGAGCCCCTCTGCGAGCCAGAAATGCTCTGGTCCCTCAGTTCTAGAGTGTGAGCCCTTAGTTGGGCTCTTCGGTTGGATTTCCAACCTCTAAACAAGCTGGGCCTCTAAGGGAAAGTAGGATGGTGGGTGCCGGGAGCTGGGGTGGGGGGGACATGGGTGATTGGTGTTCAAGAGCTTCAGTCTGGGAAGATGTCTGGAGGTGGACAGTGGTGACGGCCGTATAACAGTGAGAAAGTGCTTAATACCACCGACCTGTTCACTTAAAAATGGTTAAAATGGTTAAAAAAAATCATTTTATGTAAATTTTGCCACAATAAAAGTTGTTTTTCACAGGTACAGGGGAATAGAGCTGAGCTCTAGAAATGCTCACCACATTGCACAAGAAATGGATCCTCTTTCATTAGAAAAGGAATTATTTTTTTTTAAAGATTTTATTTATTCATTTGAGACACAGAGATACAGAGAGAGAGAGCATGAGCAGTGGGAGAGGCAGAGGGAGAGGAAGAAGCAGACTCCCCGCTGAGTCAGGAGCCCGACGTGGGACTCGATCCCAGGACCCTGGGATCATGACCTGAGCCGAAGGCAGACGCTTAACCATCTGAGCCACCCAGGCGCCCCTAGAAAAGGAATTATTAAAGATAGAAGCCAAGGTATAGATTTTCCATAGATCAGGGGCCGTAACCAGGTAGCAAGTCCCAGGTTTGAGATTTAAAAGAAGTCTGGTTTATATGTATGACACTCTGATACAATCAGCTACCTGTTCAGCTAAGTCAATTCTGTTCACTTGTTCAAAACAAATGTGTTGTGTGAATCATTCAGTGTCCTGTACGCAAAATCAGGGGGGGAAACCTGGGTCTCTGAACATAATCTCTAATACAACAATGCTATCTGCTAGCAGCAGGGAATTTTCCAGGTGCTCAGGAGACGGGGTCTGGGAAGGGAGATTACTCTTGACTGAGCGTCCCCCATTCTGCCTGAATCCTCATGACCGCCACTCTGTGAGGGGCTTGAGGACACTAAGAGCCCGGGGGTCAAACACCTTGCAAGGTGGGGGACAAGAGCCTGACCTGCTGCTGTAGCCAGCAGGCTCGGACCGCCCAGGGGGGAAAGGATTCAGTATTCCCATGACTGGCCCCTTACAAGCAATGAATCACCACATTTAGAATGAAGACAAAATCCAAAACATTACTTTAAATGAAGTCACCCCTCATGTTTCAAGGAAATTAAGGCTCTAAGATAGGGTAAGGAGCTGCCCTATGTCACACGGCTTGTTGGCATCTCGGGAAATTATTTTCTTCCTTTTTGTCTTTTCTCTGTCCCTCGGCAAGTATTTATTAAGGCCCTTGTCTTAGGCGGCAGCATAGAGAGGAGGATAGAAACACAAGTGAAATAAGTCAAGCAGAGAAAGTCAATTATCATATGGTTTCACTTATTTGTGGAACATAAGGAATAGCATGGAGGACACTAGGAGAAGGAAGGGAAAAATGGGGGGGGGAATTGGAGGGAGAGATGAACCAGGTGAGACTATGGACTCTGAGAAACAAACAGGGTTTTAGAGGGGAGGAGGGAGGGGGGATTGGTTAGCCCGGTGATGGGTATTAAGGAGGACACTACTGCATGGAGCACTGGGTATTATACGAAAACAATGGATCGTGGATCACCACATCAAAAACTAATGATGTATTGTATGGTGACTAACATAACAATAAAATTAAAAAAAAAAAAAAAAGAAAGAAACACAGATTTGAACCAGCCTGTCTGGTTTGAACCTGGCCTCCACTATTGATTAATTGTGTTACCTTGAGCAAGTTACTTAACTTCTTGCCCACTAGTGTCCCATCGGTAACATAGGGATGTAAGGATTCCAGAACCTACCAGTGGGGTTCTTAGGAGGATGGCCTTGGGGAGCATGCACAGTGCTCCAACACAGCCCCAGGCACTCAGCAAGCTCTGCATCCCTGTCCTCTGTTACTCACTCCCGTGTCCCCACACCAGGCACAATGGGATGCAGAAGCTAGAGGAAGAGCTGCGTCAGCTTCATGATTTTGCCAAGTGTCACCTTCACGTCTTCTTCAAGCCTCCTGTCCAGGCCTGTGCTCTCTGCCTGGGGAATACACAGAGGACCAGCTCAGCTCCTGCTACCAGGAAGCCTGAGTCTGACAAGGACATCGACAAATAAACCATCGTAAGGCAGCATGGGGAATATTACCTGTGTGTTAAGTGAAAAATTATAATCCTCTATGAATTACCTCAAATAATAATGTATTGCTCAGTGCATTCATTTCCTATTGCTGTGTAATGAATTCCCACAAACTTGAAGGCTGAAAACAACACCCATTCATTAGCTCACAGCTCAGGATGGGAGATGTCTGGGTGGAATGAGCTGGGTTCTCCTGGCTGGGTCTCACAGACCGGGACTCCTATCTGGGGACCCTGGGGAAGAATCCATCCCCAGGCTCATTCAGAGACAGAACCCAGTTCCTTATGGCTGTGAGTCTGCAATTCCCATTCTCTGCTGGCTGCCACCTGGGGCCACCGTCAGCTCCTGATGGCCACTGCATTCCTTCCCATTTTGCTCCCTCTGCCTTCAAACCAGCAACATCATGTCCTCTTATGTGTCGATACACAAAATAATTCACATGGCCATGCATAACTTAAAGGGGGCGGGAAGCTCCATCCCAGCATGGGGCCAGGAGAGAGGAGCCTGGACGTCTTTGGTGACCAGCACTAATGACTGCCATTAGGTAGTGAGTCACCAAAGAGAAAGCAGTAAGTGTGAGCATCCACTCTGTGCTGGGCTCTCTGTTGGGGACCATATTAGTCAGGACTCTCATTTGTAAGAGAAAGAAGAAAGCTCACTGAAAGGAGCTCTAGGGAGACCCCAATACTAGGTCTGCAGCCAGAAATGAGCCCAGTTGGCTTACAGAGTCCACAGAGGAATTGCAGGACTCTGCCTCTGGGACTGGAATCAGGGACGCAGCAGCTCCATCCAGACTCTCCATCTACATCCCAGCTCTGCTCATGCACATTCTGGGTTTGCCTGCTCCTCTGGCAGAGACAGAACTGCTGGAGGCCACAGTGGGGACTTCAGTGGGATGAGAGAGCAGCTTTCTCCCTGTTCTCATCTATTAATCCCAGGGAAGGACACGGACTGGTCCACCCTGGGTCCCATGCCCATCACCAGTGCCATAGCGGGGAGCTAAGAACTGGCCTGAGATGGAGTTAAAGAACAAGGTCTACAAGCAGGAAAAAAAATGAAAAGAAAAAGAAGATAAAAGGAACACCAAGGCTCCTACAGTCACCCCAGTTGCTTCGTGTTTATTCTATCTCCATGAAAACTCGGCAGTAAATGTTGCAAATCCCACGTGTCAGAGGCAGACGAGGGATGACAAGATTTGCACACATAATAACATTTGTTCACATCATAACAGAAGTGAGATTTAAAGTCTGTATTCCTCCAAAGCCTGTGCTCTTTCTGCTAAGCCAACTGAGATTCTTCTTGAAAGACTTTTTCTGAGTCCTTTCTGCATAAACAGGCCCAAGGAAAACGTTTGGGAGAACATGTCCTGTACACTGTATCCCATTAAAATTTGAATCCATGTTTTGGAGTCTCAGAGAGGGGTCTGTATTCTAAAACATGGGATTCTTTTTATAATCACTGCCCCAAAGCACAGCCCAGCCCTGGTGTTTGTCTTCATTCCTTCACTCTGGACCATGTGGGCCAAATTTCCTCTTGGGTTTGCCAAGAGCGCAAGTAACACACTCAAAAATACATCACCTAAACAGGGGGAGATGTGTTGCTTTTAATCAAAGGAACACTGATGTCAACAGACACCCTGGAGGCAAAGTTCTGGCTAGTGGCTCAACCTACTCTCAACTCAAAAACCTCCTGGCTGTCACCACTGGGTCCGGACACCACAGGCACCCCCCGCTTCCAGCTTCTGACCTCAGAGTGCAGGCAGGAGTGGGGAGACACAGAGGTGGCCCTTTTGCCAGAGAGATGGCCTCCAACACCAGCCTCTGATGTTAACCTCTGAGACTCTGTTTTATGCATAACAGAAGCTGCCCCTGGGCGCCGCCTATTGCTGCCAAAGTCAGCTACGGCTGGACATTAGGCAACAGGGATTTGAAACCAGCCATGGCCATTTCAACCTTGGCTGCCATCATGAGCATGTTCCTAGGACAGGAACGGAGGGAACATTCGGGAAAGATGTGATTCAGTGTTGAAGCCAGGTAACAAGGGGTCAGGAAAACAGCGAGTCTGCTCAGGAATTTCCCATAACCCCTTGCGCCAGGAGCAAAGAGTATTTTTCCCTGGTTACCTGTGTCCCTTATTGGATTATGCCAGTCTGAACAGTGAGAAGGAAAAGATTAAATGTTCTTTATCTAGAAATGCTAAAAAGGAGTCCCAGACTACTATGAAAGTGCTAGGTCACAAGACAAACAAGGGCAGGGTCTGCTACCAGCACGATGCTCAGGACTTTCTTTAGTGGTCATGGGGGAGACATTACATCTCTGGACGGGGATGACATAGCATGTGTCCTAGACTCTACTGGCAGCCACTTTGTGACCACATGGGGACCCGGCTTTAGGATGGAGCTGATGGCATGTGTGTCAGTGCAGGTTTAACCAAAGAAGCAGAACCAGAAACAAAGACAGAGTAAGGGATTTACTATAATGAATTGGCTGACACAGTTGTGGAGGCCAGACAAGAAAGTCCAAAATAGTAGGGCAGGCTGTCGGGAAAGGCAAAGTAAAACTCACAGGATGGGCAGAAGCTGCTCCACAGGCAAAATTTCTTCTTCTCCAGGAAAGTTCTTCTTCTTTATCAGTTCTGCTCTTAATATAATTCAACTAATTGAGTCAGGCCCACCCAGAATATCTAGGATAATCTCCTTTCCTTTAAGTCCACTGATTATGGACTTTAATCACACCTACAAATACCTTCACAGTAACACCTGGATATGTGTTTGACTGAATAACTGGGAACTGTAGCCTAAAAGAGTTGACACATCAAAAGACCATCACAGTATGGAATAGGGAGAGAGGAAAAGATGATTTCTTAATGACTTCATTGAGTTCCTAGATCAAACCATGCCTGAACTGCACTACCTCTGTACTTTCCAGTTGCACTTTCCATAAATTCAGCCTTTGGCATCTCAAGCTGTGTTTTCTGTAACTTGCAGCCTGCAGTCCTGACTGACACAAGAGGGACCCAAAACAAGGAAGTGACAGCCTCATTCTGACCAAACCTCCCAAGAAGGGTTATGTTCCAGTCTGGGTCCCAGATAGTGTGAAACACATTGTCACACACCAGGGTGAATAAAGGGGTGGTCACTGCTACTCAGAGGACGATGTTTATTGAACACATGCTCGTGTTGGCCCCGAGCTCTGGACACAAAGACACAGAGGGGACACTTGCTCTGCCCATGGGGGATGGGTAAGCAAGCAGACGGCAGCCAGAGTGGACAATGCCTGGCAGAGCAGAGGAGAGTACAGGGCCCATGGGAGCCTGTGCAGGCAGCAAGGACCCAATCCAGCCTCTGTGCATCAAGGCAGGCTTCCTGGAGAAAGTGACGTTTCTGCTCTGTCTGGAAGGGTGAGAAGCAGCAAACCAGGGAAGCGAGGTGAGGGAAAGGAGCTCCAAGAAGAGGGAATGGCATATTTGAAAGGGGACGGCCACTTGGGTATGGTGACGATGAGCCCTAGTGACTGCTAATACTGTGTGATTTGGAGCAAGTCACTTAACTTCTCTGGACCTTGGTGCCCCCAAGGGATAATGATAGAATAACTGCATTAACACCTGCCCTGGTCTTGGAACTGAGTTCGGTATCATCATCGCATCACCATCATCACCAGGAAAGGACTGGTAGGGGATGGTTGGAGACCTCAGACAGTCTTCTAGGCCTCGGGGAGCCAGGGAAAAACTTGAAACAGGGGGCTGGCAAGAGTGGATTTCTGTTTTAGAGATGCTTCCTGGGAGGAGAAAGGACTCCAGGCAGTGAGAAATTAATCATGATACGACTGTGGGAAAAAATCTTGCAGCCACTTCCACAGAAAAGGGTCCAAGATATGGGGATGGATGTTTGTTCTGAAAAAGAGCTGAATCTGTCTGGAGGGTCAGTGATGAGTGCTTGGAGACAGACTGAGGAATGAGGGTGGCCTTAGGGTCTACAGGGTTGTTCTGGGAAAGAAGTTACCAGAGTTTTAAGCTAAGGATGGCAGCACCAGGGAGTCATCACAACTCACCTTCATCTTGGGAAGAATTTGCATTAGCCAGAGCCACCGTGAGCCTGGAGGGTGGCTCCAGCAGGCAATGAGCTCCCCATCCACGGAGGTATGTAAGCAGACTCTGGATGCGCACTTGACGGGGAGACGGGAGGAAGCTAAAGCACAAGGCAGGTTGGTGGAGATCATTTCTAAGTTCCTCCCACCTTAATCTCTGTTATTCTGAATCCCAGAGAGATAGCGTGGTAATTTCCTATGGCTGCATAGCAAATCACCACAAACTGAGTGGCTTAAAACAGCACCGTCTGTCTCAGAGTTCTGGAAGTCAGAAGTCCACCCTGGGTCTCAATAGGCTAAAATCAAGGTCTGGGCAGGGCTGCGTTCCTTTCCGGAAGATCTAAGGGAGAACCTTTTTCCTTGCCTTTTGCAGCTTCTGGAGGCTTCCTGTGTTCCTGGGCTGTGGACGCTTCCAAGGTCTTCAAAGCCACCAGAACAGGATCTTCCAAATTCTCTCTCGCTCATGCACCACGCCCGCCCCCACCTCCATACCCATCCCACTTCCCCACAGCATCCCTCACCTGGCAGATGGAGCCTCCTCAAGGCCGGCCCTGAAGTCTGCTGTCCCGCCATCACCCCATGTGCTCTGGGGACTTAATGGGTCTCTTTCCTCTCCTCCACGAGGGCAGCAGCTCCATCTCCATCACTCACCATCTCGTCCGTCCTGTCCATCTCAGGCCTGCCCACTGCAGACTCTCATTAAATCCTGCGTGCCCAGGGGAGCCTGGGTGGTTCAGTCAGTTAAGCATCTGTCTTCTTCGGCTCAGGTCATGATCCCAGGGTCCTGGGATCGAGCCCCGCGTCGGGCTCCCTGCTCTGTGGGAAGCCTGCTTCTCCCTCTGCCCCTCCCCCTCCCCATGCTCGCTCTCTCTCTCCCAAATAAATAAATAAAATCCTAAAAAAAATACTATGTGTCCAGTGAATCAACAAAGAATCCATAAGAAAATGACAGGCATCTGCTGAGAGTCATCTGCTCGTTAGCTCTGGCTGTTCGGCTGTCCTGGCATAATGAGGTACCAACATGGGGCTCATGCTCTAACACACTACGGGGGGTATGGGAGAAACCTTTGCAGGAAGACAAAGACTTTAATCTGTCGGGGAATTCCTGCCTGTATTTTTAACAGTCACCTTCCAAACGGAGCAGCCTGATGCTGAAGGAGCCGTGGAAGGGGCTGGGGCCGGGGGTGCAAAGCAGGGAGCAGCAAAGGACTTGGTGAGCAGAACACACATGTAGGTTCCGGAGGTCTGCCCGCACCCAGGGCAGGGGGTCTCTGGCAGCTGGGGTGGAGCTAATTCAGCTGTGCTCTGTGCCTTCCTCCCGGGCTCGTGCCTTGCTCTGAGTAACAGGATGAACAACCATCAGGTTAACTCGGCAAAACCTTCCTTACGGATCTGCTCTGCCCAGCTGGCTGCAGGCTGCTGAACAGAAATGAGAAAGGAGTGGTAAGGGAGGGAGATGAGGTCCTGTCCGCTCAGTGTTTGGGGCTTGGGGTGCAGCGGAAGCCTCCGATTTGCCCAAGAAGCTCCATCAACAGCCACACACAGTATCCCAAGTGAAACGAGGCTGGCTCTCCCAGCAACATGTTTATCTCGACTTCAAACGCCCAGACAACTCCTGTTTTCCGGCAACATCCCCTCAATCTGAATGGTCCAAGGACTTGTTTTGGTGCATGGGCTTGTTTTTCCTCCCTGTCCTGAATTGGAACCTCGTTCGATGAACCCATCCAGAAGCCCCAAGCATTTCAAAGCTGGCCTGGCATCCCTGGCTGGGCTGGCTTGTCCGACAGGGAGGCCCACGCCCTAGGCACCTCCATGGCGGGCATGAGGAGACTCCTTCATCCAGAAGAAAACCACCTCTCTGTTGGCCGCTTGCCCCCCCCTCCAAACACACATAGTCCTGCCCTGTCCAAGAGGGTGCCCCAGAGACTGTCCCCAGGTCATCTCAGTAAAGGTGTTGAGAGAACACACGCTCACCTGCCAAAGAGAGGGGGCATGGCTGGGATCCCCACCCAGGGCTTTAACACCAGAAAGCTAGGTAAATAAAACCTCAGGCCTGGAAGAGACCAGAGTGACGCTACTCTGTTTACGGACAGGGGCTGCGTGGGCACCGGATCAGGATGGGATTTCTCAGGGCAGACACAGCAGGGGGAGGCTGGAGCTGGACACACACCCTTCCTACCCTCCCTCACAGCCAGAGAGTTCGGAGACAGACAGACAGACACAGGCCCAGATTTCTGTTCCTTATTAGCCTTGTGATCTTGACCAGTTTCATGTCCCCTGAGACTTTCTGCTTCCTCGTCTGGGAAATGGGAATAACCCCACTCATCCGATGGGGGCTCACGGCGTGTGTGACCACCGCTGGGACGACTGTCACAGAAGTGGTGCCAAGTGATGCTCTTCCTCTCTCTGATAGCTCCTTGTCCTTGATGGTTCCTTAGTCTTGCTTGGGCAGCCCAGGGACCCCAACTCATCTCTGACTCTGAGGGTCTCGATCCTCACAGGGGGATAGAAGGAGGGATGAGGACAGGGCACAAAGTCCTGTCTGGACCCGTTCACCTCCAGCTTTGTGACCTTGGACAAGTTGCTGGAACTCTCTGAGCCTCCATTTTTTCACCTGGAAAATGGGACTGTTTCTGGGGTAGCTGCCTCACAAGGTCACGTGTGGGAATGGAGACTCTGACATTAGCTCGGCGTCTTTTATTCCTCACTACGGGCCTCTGAGCTAGGTGCTTTTATCATCCCCATTGCACATATAACGAGAGGGAGGAAAGAGCCAAGAAACCTGCCCAAGGGCATCACCGGAAGTGGGCAACCATGCGCTGCACTGAGCATCTAAGGAGAGAGCTTATCTTTTAACTGGTTGTCTGTACCAAGCCCTGCGTGCAGAGCCTAGTCACTAAAAGAGCCGCACATTTGGAGAACCAGCCCTTCCTGAGCATCTGTTTTGTACTGGGGCCTGTGCCAGGGGCTTGAAGTGGCCGGGCTTCGGGGTGGGGGATGCTCACACATCCCCTGCCAACCACATGCACCAGCATGAGCCCCACTTCCAGATGCAGAGACACAGCTGCTCAAAGGGAAAATGACTGCCCAAGCTCCTGCTGGGTGGTCAGTGGTGGGTGGACGCTGACACCAGGCTGCCTGACCCCAAGCCCTGGATCCCTGGCACTCAGTCCTTCACTTCCAGCCCCTTTCCCTCCCCCATTTCTGTTCTGGTTTACGACAGGGTCCCCATTCTAACTGCAGAGCCTGACTGCCCACCCCTCATCCATCCTTGTCTTACTCTTGTCCCCTGCCCCCTCATCACCCGGTCCTACCATTTCTGGAAAGCCCCTGCCCGGAGAGAAACTTCTATTGGAAGTGTGGGAGAGGAAGGGCCTGCGCGTCCCTTCCAGGTGTCCCACACACCCCCAAGCAGCCCCTCCTCTCACACGGGGGCGGGGGGTGGGGGGAGCTTTAGGTCTGAAAGGATCCAGTGTCCAGGACCAGGTGGGCGTGCTGGATGGCCTTGGCTGGGCCCCACAGGAAGCGGAGGAGGCGTGGAGGACCACCCCCAAGCTGATGCTTTATTAAAGGGGTGCCTGCCATCGGCCACAGGACGCAGTGAGCCTGCCTCTGTACCATGATGCCCAGGCTGCTCGCCCTGCTGCTGCTTCTGGCCGGGCCCCCCTCCTCGAAGCCGGCTCCCCCGACCTGCTACTCCAGGATGCTGAGCCTGAGCCGGGAGGTCACTGGTGACTTCCAGAGCCTGCAGGCCGTGGAGCCCTTGGTGAGTCCCCTCCCGCTGCCCTCCGCGGACCAGGAGGTTCAATTCAGACCCAGTTCTCCAAAACTTGCCTTTGGACCAGGAAAAAAAAAAAAATACACTGTTTTTCTTTTCTGGCCAATGTTAATCTCAAGGGTTTGCATTTTATTCCCATCCTATTAAATACGAATGACAGTGGTTTGCATCTTTTTTAAAATACAAGGAAAATCTATCAGAGACATCACAATGCCTTGTCTTTGTTGGTAACTTGCCAGCAACAACCAGAGGGTCTGTTGTAAAATGTAAAAGAAAAAAAAAGGAAAAAGCAAAACCTTGCCGAGGAGCCTGGAACTCCTGAGTTAAGGAGGAACACAGAATTAAGGTTATTCTCTTCGGAAGCCTGGTGATTATGAGTGAGAGCTAAGGGGGGACCCCCCCAGGACGTGCCCTCCCCTTACTGCTGTTTACCCTGGGCAGACAGCTCAGCCCCTGAATCTCTGTGTGCTGAGCTGTGAAAGGGCTGGTCCAGTGCCCGCCACCAGCTTCGGGAGCTGCGAGGGGGAAGGCGTGATTGAGACATGGTAGGCACAGTGCTGGGCAGGGGACACCCCAGGAATGTGAGCACTGTAAGCGCTGCTCTTTTCACAAGCAGACCCACGGCTCAGGGAGGCAGGTTCCGGAGGGGTTGCCCAGAACCAGAACCCAGGCCCCCCTGGCTGCTTATCCAGGATAGAAACAAACGAATTAAACTTCATTAAAAGCTTTGATACAATTTGGGGCGCCTGGGGACAGGGGGGCTCAGTTGGTTGAGCGTACAACTCTTGATTTCAGCTCAGGTCATGATCTCAGGGGCGTGAGATCGAGCCCCGCATCGGGCTCTGAGCTCAGCTGGAAATCTGCTTAAGATTCTGTTTCTCCCTCTGCCACTCTCCCACTTAAAAAAAACCTTTGATAAAATTTAAAAGTGTCTAAAAGTGTCTCTTCACCCCTTATAAACGCTTCAAACGAAATGTAATGTTTCTCAGATGTGGGGTTATGATACCCTAACATCTTTTCTTTTCTTTTAAAACTTAAATAATGTGTATGTTTTTCCTAATTATAAAAGGTATACATAGTAGGCCCCCCTATCCACGGTCCACAGTGACCCAGAAGCAGATGAGCCCCCTTCTGATGTGGTCAGAAGGTCAGTGGTAGCCTAACCCTACATCACATGCCTACGTCACTCATCTCCTCACATGGCACTTTATCATCTCAAATCATCACAAGAAGAGTGAATACAGTACAGGAAGAGATTTTGAGAGAGAGAGGTCACATTCACATAACTTTTATGATAGTACGTTGTTATAATTGTTCTAGTTGATTAGTAGTAATTGTTGTTAATCTCTTACTGTGCCTGATTTATAAATTAGACTTTATCTAGGTTTGTACGTACGTATAGGAACAAACATACTATATATAGGGTTCAGTACAATTTATGGTTTCGTGCATCCACTGGGGCCCTGGACTATATCCCCTACGTATAAGGGGCAGACCACCATACTTTATAGACCAGTTGGAAAATGCACAAAGGACAAAGAAGAAAATAATATTACTTGCCATTTTACCACCTAGAGGTAACTGCTGCTCTAACATTCTGGGGGAGAGTATTTCAGCTTTCCGACTAAGCATAGGTATTCAAATCTGTGTGTGTGTGTGTGTGTGTGTAAGCAAATCAGATCAAGGAAGGCCCTGGTGCTGTCTGGCTGTTGGAGGGTGGCAGAGAGCCTTCTGTGAGCAACTGAGGATGCATCCCTGTGGGTGTCATCGTAACCCATCTTCCCTTCTGCAGGAGCCGTGTGTGAGATACCTGCCCACACTCTACCTGGATATACACGTAAGACAGTCTTCCTGGGGCGTCTGGGTGGCTCAGTCGTTAAGCGTCTGCCTTCCTTTCACTCAGGTCATGATCTCAGGGTCCTGGGATCGAGCCCCGTGTCAGGCTCCCTGCTCGGCGGGAGGCCTGCTTCTCCCTCTCCACTCCCCCTGCTTGTGTTCCCTCTCTCGCTGACTCTCTCTCGGTCAAATAAATAAAAAATCTTAAAAAAAAAAAAAAAGACGGTCTTCCTGCCTGGGGAGGCAGGGGGGTGGGGAGAGACCCCGTGCAGAAGGATGCAGGAGTCCCCAACTCCTGTCCCTCTGGCTACTGACCTCCCTCACGATGCCCTCCCTGCTGTCCACTCCCAGAATTACTGTGTGCTGGCCAAGCTGCGGGACTTCGTGGCATCGTCCCAGTGCTGGAAGGTGGCCCAGGTGGATGCCTTGAAGGACAAAGTGCGGAAACTGTACACCATCATGAACTCGTTCTGCAGGAGAGTAAGTGACACTACTGAAAATACCTTTTCTGCTTGTTATCACCCAAGATGCTCAGGGCTTTTAAAAGAGGAAGTCTGGGGGTGTGGGGAGATGAGGAGGAGGAAGAGAAACATTTTGGGGTGCTTCCAGTTCACAAAGCCCTAGGCCCTCCCTTCCATGAGCTCACACTGGTGTGGGGACAACACCCAGGACCACATGCTAACCATATAAGACAGACTCTGCTAGGAGCCAAATGGAGTAGAGGTTTGGGGGGAGAGGGCCATGAATTCAGGGAGCTCCAGAGTGCCAGGGTCGGAGGAGACTTTCTAGGAGGAGAGGAGGAGGAGGAGACTAGTCGGAGGAGACTTTCTAAAAGAAGGGCTTCTATACAACGGAATATTACTCAGCCATCAGAAAGGAGGAATACCTAACTTTTACATCAACATGGATGGGACTGGAGGAGATTATGCTAAGTGAAATAAGTCAAGCAGAGAAAGTCAATTATCATATGGTTTCACTTATTTGTGGAACATAAGGAATAGCATGGAGGACACTAAAAGGAAGGGGAAAATGAAGCGGGGGAAATTGGAGGGAGAGATGAACCATGAGAGACTATGGACTCTGAGAAACAAACAGGGTTTTAGAAGGGAGGGGGGAGGGGGGAGGGGGGGATTGGTTAGCCCGGTGATGGGTATTAAGGAGGGCATGTACTGCATGGAGCACTGGGTGTTATACGAAAACAATGGATTGTGGATCACCACATCAAAAACTAATGATGTATTGTATGGTGACTAACATAACATAATAAAATTAAAAAAAAAAAAAAAGAAGGGCTTCAGATGCTCTGTGATAGGAGGCTTCCCATAGAAGAGGGGAAGTAGACAGAAAAATGCAGAAAATCAGCACTACCAAAAAAAGCAGAGTCATGGGATCCCAAGGGCACAGGCTTCAGCATCAGACAGACCTGAGCTCCCGTCTGTCTTCCTGCTTCCCTGATGGGAGCAACTCGTCACCTCTCTGAACCACAGTTCCCTCATTTGTGAACTGGAGACATAATTATGCCCACCTCACGCCATCATTGGAAGGATAATAAGTACACCCTGACCATGTGTGTGAGGAGGGGCTGTTTCAGTAAGTCCCTTGATCCTAAGAAACCTAGCAGAGTGACCATACATAGAATTCCTAGCACTAGGCCTGGCACAGAGTAAGTCATCAGGATAAATAATTAGCTATTGAGTTTAATTTATTTGTTCATGCATGTAAGGTTTCTTACAGATTTCCTCCCCACACCCATTGCCCTCCTCACTCCCTCTCCCCTTGGTCTGCAGAGGGAAGACAGGAAGAAGATACAATTATAATACAGTATTATTTATATTTATAATGCAGTATTATATCATGCTCTACAGGAACGTGAAGACGGGGCCAGTTCTCCTTGGGAGAATAAGGAATGGAAAGTTTTCACACAAAAGGAAAGAACTGAACAGTCTTTGGAGATAACCAGGAGTCCTCTAGTTATGTCTGGGCTGTGGGGTGACATTCAGTAACATTCTTGCTTATTGCACATCTTTTTCAGGATTTGGTGTTCCTCTCGGATGACTGCAATGCATTGGAATACCCAATCCCAGTGACCACGGTCCTGCCAGACGGTCAGAAATAGGGCAGTCCTGACCAGAGAGAGAGAGCGCAAGGGGACCACAGTTACATCAGCTGCCCAGACACCATGGGCTAAAGCCACACCCCCCACCAGGCCTCCCTGTTACTATAGCATCGGAAGCTGTCACGTCTCTCCACCTTCTGGAAAACAGGGCTTCTGCTCCTCTCCCAGAACCTACTTTGAAAACAATTAGGAGCTTTGCTTTCATTTCCCCCTGGTTTTGTCTTGCCAGGATGGTTAGATACACAAGGATGTTTATTGGATCCCTGAGAAGAAAAGGCCAAACCCGCGTCTCTTGTATGAACGTCTAGTCTGAGAACAAGCAAAACAATAGGTTTGTATTAGTGCTTTAACGGAGTACTGGTAACATTTTTCTTTTTTGATAGGAATCTGCTTACGTTTAGCCAGGCTTCTATTTCATACCCTCTCCCACCACAAACTTTCCTTATAGTTAACTTTCATTTTTAAAGAAATTTCACTGCCAGATAAAGTGTATCTGTAAAGTTCATAATTACATAGTGCTGATGGGAACCACTCTTTCGTTTAAAGGTGATAAAAGTCCAATAAAGACCATCTCCATGGTGAGAAACACATGTGGTGCTGTATTTGTCTAGGCTGGATATGAGAGTTTTGATTTCATGCACATTCTAAAAGTTGCTGCTCTTAGCAAGATGCATCTTTCTCCCTCTTTCTGAGGGATGCACAGGTGTTTCTGAGTCTGTTTCAATCCACCTGCATGAATGTCTGCCCTTAGAGTACTGGGAGATGCTCCCATTTATATTTGGGCGCAGACTGCACCTCATGTCATACCCACAGACTGTGCGGTGCCTGGCACTTCCCACAAACACCAAGCCACTGAGTCTTTGGTTGCTGCACAAGCAACAAAAGAAAAACAAACACATGAGACTATATGAAACTAAAAAGCTCTGCACAGCACAGGAAACCATCAATCAAATGAAAGACAATTATGGAATGGGGGGAGATATTTGCAAACCATATATCTGATAAGGGGTTATTATTCAAAGTACATAAGGAATTTCTATAAACTCAATAGCAAAAAAAGTGGGGGGGGGGGCAAACAAGTAATCCAATTTAAAAAATGGACAAAGGACCTGAGTAGACAGTTTTCCAAAGAAGACATACAAATGGCCACAAGATACCTGAAAATATCACTAGCCATCAGGGATATTCAACTCAAAACCACAATGAGACATCCCCTCATACCTACGAGGATGGCTTTTATCAAAAAGACAACAGGTAAGTGTTGGTAAGGCTGTAGAGAAAAGAGAACCCTTGTACACTGTTGGGGGGCATGTAAATTGGTACAGCCATTATGGAACACAGAATGGAGGTTCCTCAAAAAATTAAAAATAGACCTACCAGATGACTCAACAATCCCAGGATATATAGCTGAAAGAAACAAAATCAGTATCTTGAAGAGATATCTGTACTGCCATATTCATTACAGTATATTCACAAAAAGCCAAGATTTGGAAACAACCTAAAATTCCATCCATGGATAAATGCATAAAAATGTAATATATATATGTATGTATATATACAATGTATACATGTATGTATGTGTACATATACACACACAGTGAAATATTACTCAGCAGTGAGAAAGAAGGAAATCTTTCCATTTGCAACAACATGGATAAACCTTGAGAGCATCATGCTAAGTGAAATTAGCCAGACAGAGAAAGTTAAATACTGTGTGACCTCACTTATATGTGAACTTTGGGGCGGGGAGAGGTTGAATTCACAGAGAGGGAGAGTAGAATGGTGGTTACTAGGCACTGAGGTGCTGGGGGAGATGGAGAGATGTTGTCAAGGGGTACAAGACTTCAATTATAAGATGAATAAGCTCTGGGGATCTAATGGACAGCATGGTGACTCTAGTTAATAATACTCTATTGTATACTTGAAATTTGCTAAGAGTAGAACTTAAGTGTCCTCACTACACACACACACACACACACACACACACACAAAGTAACTCTGTGAGGTGATTGATGTGTTAATTAACTGGGTTGTGGTAAATATTTTACAAAGTATAACATGTCAAAACACCATATTATATATTTTAAATACATACAATTTTATTTGTCACTTACACCTCAATAAAGCTGAAGAAACAAAACAAAAGAAACCAAATCCACTTTTCCTATAAGGACACCAATTATTGGATTAGGGCCCACCTTAATGGAGCATAACCTCATCTTAATTTGATAACATCTGCCGAGACCCTATTTCCAAATAAGGTCACAGTCACCCACTCGAGGGGTAAGGGCTTCAACATATCTTTTTGAGAGATAAACTTCAACTCACAACAATCATTCTTTCAAGAGAGAACCCCTTCACAGAAGGAAATTATGCAACAAACTAACTCTGTCACCACCACCAGCTACTACTTCCTGACAGACACTAAATATGGAGGCATGGTACCAAACAGACAGCATGCACGCATTTGCCCGCTGACCCTTCACAATGATGTTGCCCCCGGGTGGGCATTATCCACCTGGATTTATGGTGGAGAAAACACACTCAGGTCCAAAGGATAGGTGATTCCCCCAGACAGCTGGTAAGGGGTGGTGGAGGGATTCCAAACAAAGAGCCAAGGGCTAGACGTCTTCATTCCATGGCTCTGCTAACACTTTGTTATTTCCAGGTAGCAAAATAAACCCCTAAAGACAAGGACTAATTTACACATTTCAGACATTCATTTGTTGGCTCATGTCTTCAATATTTACCGAGTGCTTATTATAAACTCGGCAAATATTGAGATGAAAAGTAAAGAATTCCTCCTCTTAGATTAGCAGAGGAGACATTTGCAGAGCTGACGATGGAGTGGGGTCAGAATATAAACAACATTCGTTTTGGTAAGACCTGCCAGGGACACTTTGGCAGGATGTCTATCCCACACCAGTTGTATAACCAAGGTCACATAAGGAGAATCCCTTTTGAGGCAGGGAGACTGGAACCCAGTGGTTGGGAGTTGTCATAAGGGATCTCTTGCTTTGGATTTTAAGTATAGCAAATCAAGGACACTACTCCACCCCTGTGGGCCAGCATCCCCAAGCCAGATGATAGGGCACCACCCGGGATGCCTTCTTCTTTCTCCACAGCCAACTGGTCAACCCTATCTTATTCTGTCTCTCTTGACTTCTCCATTTGCTCTTTACCACCTCAACATCAGCTCAGAACCTTCTCAAACTCGATGTGCAGTGTTTGCTCAGAACTTAGACTTCTGACAGGTCTCACCTACCAGGGGCTCTTTTGGTCCCAGGTGAGAGTCTGGCTATCACTGGTCCTTTCCCCTGAGGCTGCCCCGTCAGAAGGGATTTTTTTTCCTCATGGACTTGTTAATAGTTACAGCTGTGAAAGAAGATTCAGAATGGAGTAAGCATGGCTAAGAGAGTCACTCAAAGTAGAGTTGGGAGGATATTGAGGAAGCAGGGCCTATGCACCTCTCCTATTTCAATTCTCAGAACACCACAGGCTTGACTTTGGTCAACTGCAAACTCCAACCACCTCCTGGAACACATCCTTCTACTTTGGATGCCTGTTAGCCAAATAGCCAATCGTGTATTAGATGGTCAGTTCAAACTCTGCCAGCACTAATCATAATTCTTTCAAAACAACTTATGTAACCTTGTGGATTTTGCCTTTAGAAACCTGCACCCCTCCCTCCATGCCGGCACACTTTCAATGCCTGTCCACTCTGGCTCCTGGAGTGTAATTCCTAAACCCCAAATAAATGCTTCTGGTTGCTTTATAACCTCATTGTGTTCTTAGTTGACAGAGCCCATGTTCTGTTTCTTCAACTGACTAAACTCACCTGGTAAAACAAAGCAAGGCCACTCGCTTGTTAGCTGTGTGTCAATTTACTTAGCCTCTTTGTGCCTCAGTTTTCCCATCTGTGAAATGGGAATGACAATAATAAAACTTCCATAGGCTTGTTTAGGGGATAATGCAAATTCACGCTTTCAAAGCACTTACAACATCTGGCCCCTAGTAAGGTTTCTACTTTGCTCTAATTAGCTCTAATAACATCAAGAGCAAATTTAGTAGTTGCTTAAGAACTTATGAACATCTAAAAATTTTCAAAAATGAAACCATAAGAGACTCTCAACTATAGGGAACAAACTGAGGGTTGCTGGAGGGGAGGTGGGTGGGGGGATGGGGAAACTGGGTGATGGGCATTAAGGAGGGGCTGTAATGAGCACTGGGTGTTGTATGCAACTAATGAATCACTCTATCCCTGAAACTAATAATATACTGTATGTTAGTTAAATTGAATTTAAATAAAAAATTTTTAATTTATGAAATTTTGTTCATCAGAGTACTTGCAGTGCAAAAGTACTGAGTACTCCCTCTTCCAAGATAAAAATCACAATTTCCAATAAACCCTTCTTCTAGCCTCCCTCCTGGAGAACAGCAGCGGTGACCTGACTTCCTCCTCCCTACCTCCAAGTCCATCCACCATCAGCCAGAGGGGTGTTTATAAAGTGCAAAACTACTTCCATTATCCTGGGTGCTCACCAGTGGCTCCTCATAAGGCTTTCCTGATATGGCCCTGGTCTTCTCTGGCTTCGCCTACTGCTATTCCCCGCCCCCACCACCACCATACACACACATACACACACATATCCATTTCCTTAGGCACTGAATCTCAGTGTTTCCTGAACGCTATAAATCTTGTCAAATGCTGGGCTGTCTTTTCATCCCCCCCGCCCCCCGCTTGAAAACCTGTAGAATTCTTCATTCCACTGAAGTGTAACTTCTATGCTGAACCCCTGGTAATAAGAAGAAAGTCTCTTTTCTGGACAACCTCTCTTTCTCTCTCGCAACTATTTTATATTTTTATATTCATGGCAATCATCAGACTCGAGCTGGTTGATCACTTCCTCCTTCTTGCTGCACCTTCCTCAGCTGGAGCCTGTGACCCTACCCTCAGGGTCTCTCCCGCCTCACTCGTCCCCTCTTCTGTCTCCTTTGGGGCTCCCCCTCTTCTCTTTTCTCAGCAGCTGTGTGATCCAGGCTCAGCCCTGGGTCCTTCCCTCTCCTTTGTCTGCACTCACTGTCTTGGTGACCACCCTGGTGTCATAGCTTTGGACACCATCTTTACATCAGGACCAAGAAGGCTGGGGTCAAATTTGATCCTTCTCTTTCTCACATAATCTACATCCAATGCATCATCAAAAATCCCTCCCTCTCTAACTTCCAAATAGACCCAGAATCTGACCACTTCTCACCACTTCCACTACTAGCAACTTGGCTCAAGGTCACTGGTGTTTGTGTCCCACTGTCATAGCTGTTTCTACCCTTGCCCCATACAGCTTATTCTCAGCACATCAGCCAGAGTGATCCATTAGTCGCCTTACATCTTTCTTCTGCTCAGAACCCCTCACTGGCTCCCCATTTCACTCAGAGTAAAACCCAAGTCCTGACCATGGTCACAGGGTCCTTCGTCAGCCGCCCCCACACCCTCTGTTGTCCCTCTGGCTTCATCTCCCCTCTGTGTGGTCTTGAGCAAATTACTTGCTGTCTTTCAATTTCCCCTCACTTTCCTGGCCTCAGCTGAAAAATAGTAAGAACACCTTCCCCAGAAAGTTGAGCTGAGGACTCAGTAAAATAAGTCATGTAAGTTGCTGAGCACAGTCTTGACATTTAGCAAATACTCACTAATGTCACCATTATTACTATTATTCCCACCTTCATCCTGATCATTATGAGCATCAAATCTTAGGGGGAAGGGGGTTTGGTGCGGATGTGAAACATGGAACATTTCTCATTTCACATCGATGTACCTTCTGATTCTGCAGGTTTACCTATTATTTACTGTCCCCCCAACCCATTGTCCTTGTACTACCTGAACGACCAAATCTGAGCAGGTGACACACCTATTGACAAGTCTTCAGTGGTTCCCCACCGCCCTTGGGACAAAATCCAATTTCCTCACCTCCAGTTCATTCCTTGCACATTGCTGTCTGACTTCTCACCACCACACCCATAGAACCACTCTTATGAAAGCATCCCTGAGCTCCACACTGTCAAATCTAGGGTCACTTTTCTTCCCCCCTTTTTTTCTTTTTATAAATTACAATATAGTTAACATACAGTGTAATTAGTTTAAAGTGTATGATATAGTGATTCAACACTTCCATACAACACCTAGTGCTCATCACAAGTGCCCTCCTTAATGCCCATCACCTATTTAACCCATCCCCCACCCCCTTCCCCTCTGGTAACATCAGTGTATTCTCTGTCATTAAGAATCTCTTGGTTTCCCTCCTTTTTTTTTTAATCTGTGTTTGTTTTGTTTCTTAAATTCCACATATGAGAGAATCATACGGGATTTGTCTTTCTCTGACTTATTTCACTTAGCATAATACCCTCTAGTTCCATCCATGTTGTTGCAAATGGCAAGATCTCATTCTTTTTTATGGCTGAGTAATATTCCATTATATATATATATGTATACACACACACACACACACACACACACACACATATATCCCATCTTCTTTATCCATTCATCTGTTGATGGACACAGGCTGTTTCCATAGCTTGGCTATTGTAAATAATGCTGTTACAAACACTGAAGTGCATGTATCCCTTTGAATCCGTGCTTCTGTATTCTTTGGGTAAATACCTAGTAGTACAATTGCTGGGTTGTAGGTAGCTCTATTTTTAACTTTTTGAAGAACCTCCATACTGCACCGCTTTACAATCCCACCAACAGTGCAAGAGGATTCCCCTTTCTCCACATCCTCACCAACACCTGTTGTTTCTGGTGTTGTTGATTTTAGCCATTCTGACAGGTGTGAGGTGATCTTTTCTGTCTCCTCTTAATTGATCTCTGAGTCTCCCGGATTGTTGCGCCACATACTTTCCTAGCTTTATACTTTCTCTCTGGTGACTGTGCCCTTCTCCTTTGCTGACCCTCCTCCTGCATCCCACCTCTGAAGCTGGTGTGCCCCAGCATTTTGTCCTGGACCAGCACCCTTCTCTGCACTTCCTCCCAGATTCTCATCTGGTCCTGCAACTTTGTCACCATGTTTATGACACCCAAACCCATGTCTCCCACCCCACAGACTTCCCCAGGAGGTTTAGACTAATTTTCCAAGTACTTTGTTATCTGGAATCTCTCAAATGTCTCAGAATTAGCTTGTCAACTCTTGTTCTACTTGTCCATTGACCTTTCTTGTCTCAAAAAAATGGCCCCATCCGACACCATTGGCTTCCACCAAAAACTTGGACGGATGTGCTTCTGCACCCAGTTCCAATGTGTGTGTGTTGGCGGGGGCGGGGGGGGCGGTTTCACGCTAAGGAGCAAGTCTCTGACACCAGCTGGGTGCCTTACAACTGAACTAAATTCTGACAAAAATTCTGTTCGCTCTGCCTGATGGCATGCCCTCTGACCAGGACTCACACCACTGACACTCCAATTCTCAGTCTTCAGACTCGGACTTGAACTATGCCACCGGCTTCCCAAGGTCTCCAGCTTGTAGACAACAGACCAGGAGACTTCTCAGTCCCAATCATCATGTGCGCCAATTCCTTATAATAAATCTCTTTATAGGTACTGGCGAAGCCTGACTAAATCCCCTGAGCCCCGCTCTTGTCTCCATATCTGTTGCCCGCCCCCCAGGCAAGGTCATCGGGACCACCTGCCTGGAGCATGGGCTTCAGTCGCTTCGGCTTCTGGCTTCCATTCTTGCCCCTCCCATCCAAGCGCCACACCGCAGCCAGAATAAGCCGGTTGAAGCATCACTTAGATTGTGTTCTTCCCCTGTTGAAAAACGTCCTATGGCTTCTGTTAAAGAACGCAGTTCAACAGAGGAATTTTGAAGATCTAACTGGCTTTATTAAACAATCCACCAACCAGACAGTACCCCATGTAGCCGGCAGATGGGAGCCCTGAGGACCTGCACGACATGGAAGGTCTCTATAGGAAGGCGGTGGAGCAAGGACGCTATAAACAAAAGAAAAGAAAGGGTTGTTTCGGGCAAGATCAGCACTTCCCTCAGGGGAAGGATGGGGGATCTTACTACGAGGATTACCTCATCTTTCTTTGGGGGATGGAGAAAGCCTTCGTGAGAGATTACCTCACGGCACTTATCAGCAACTGCCTGACTGACGGGTGAAGACCCATATTTTGGGGGAGGGCGGAACAGCAATTAGGTTAGGTATTAAGCTCCCATTTTAGTGACGTGGCCTGGCCCAAGTACCGCTATTTTGGGCCCGTGGTTTTCTTTTTAACGCTTCCCACTCTGAATGAAAGTTGAACTTCTCACCTCGGTCTACACAGCCCTGGTTATCCCCAGCATGAGTCTCCGTAAGGCTCCCTAGAGCGCTGCAATAATCGATCACATGTTTACTGGTTAACTTCTCTGTCTCCCCCACTAGAGGATCAGCTCCAGGAAGGCAGGGACCCTGTCCTTCTGTCCACATTTTACCGCCTGCACCTAGCACCATGCCTGGCATTTAGTAGATGCTGCGTAACTGTATTTTGGATGTTTATGGATCCTGGATACTGCTCCCTGGGAAGACAGAAAGTCAACAGTTGTGATCTTGTGATTCCAAGTGGTCCATGCGCATTCTGTCTTCATAAAATACACGCTATTTGCACACACTCATATACTTACAGCCTCAGAGACCTGGTTTCTATTTTCAGGAATTGCTGATTCTTACTGGTTTGGTCAACTTCAAATCTCAGTAACTCACACACACACAGAGGCACACACAGTTTATATATTTCAGGTGTTTGTTCTCACAGTGCTCTAACCAAGCTTTTCCATGAAACATGACTGTCTGGACCTCAGCCAGCAGCAGAGAGACCCGAACAAAACCCTTATCTTTTCTTCCTGAGTACACCTAAAAGCTTAATAATCTGTTTTGGATGTTTTGGAGCGCTTTGACTGAAGGCAGCATTGTACCTTCACACCCACAGGCAATTTAAACCAACAGAATTATTAGGCAAAAATCCTCATAGTTTAAGCCTACCTGATTTGCAAAAGTGCTAATAATATGAAATCACCTTCTGCATTTGCAGAACGTTTCAGGTCTGTAGATTGTCAGAGTAGGTGTGTAGGTTACAGGATAGAGTAAGGGACTGCCCTGATACTGAGTAAGTGTTGTAGGAGAAGAAAAAACAGAAAAACAGAGCACAGTTATACAGAAAATGGCCAAGTCTGCAGTCATCACTTAGGTATTGATCCCTTCATAGTGAAGGGATCCTGGGAATTATTTGGACGTTGGATATACATTGCTAAGACATTGGCAATCAAGTTCCCAAAATGCAGCTCTACTTATTTTTCAAGAATTTTCTCAGGGTGCCTGGGTGGCTCAGTTGGTTAAGCGTCTGCCTTCAGCTCAGGTCGTGATCCCAGGGTCCTGGGATGAGTCCCTCATCGGGCTCCCTGCTCAGCCAGGAGCCTGCTTCTCAAACAAATAAAATCTTAAAAAAAAAAAAGAATTTTCTCACTGCCACACAAAGATAAGGAAACCTGCTCTGGAGTTACTGCCTTTCTTTTATCTTCTTTTCTTTCTTTCTTTCTCTTTCTTTTTTCTTTCTTTCTTTTTTTTTTTAGAGATAGAGAGTGGGGCAGGGGAGGGCAGAGGGAAAGAGAGAATCTTAAGCAAGCTCCACGCCCAGAATGGAGCCTGACACGGGGCTTGATCTCACAACCCTGAGATCATGACCTGAGCCAAAATCAAGAGTCAGACGCTTAACCGACTGAGCCACCCAGGTGCCCCGATTTATTGCTTTTTAATTCACTTTGTCTTGATTCGAGCATCAACCCAGCTCAAGACGCTATGAGATCAGAAGCTGCTCCTTTTTCAGAAGATGGGCTGAGACCACCAGGTCTGTCACAGCGTGGTGCGTTTCCTTTGGCTACAGTGCTACGGACATTCCAAGTTTGGGAACCATTCAGCCTAGAGGGGAAGGGGCTAAAATTTTGCTTTAACATTGTTTATTGATGCTCCAAGAGGCTCTTAATTTACTGATGTTCATAACATCCTAAACACGTGGAGAACTTGGCAATGTACAAAATATTTCCATGTCTGTTTTTCCCCTTACTAACTTCAGTCCTTATGCCAACATCGGCAAATGGGTGGATGAGGAGGACAGTTTGTTTCCACTTAATAGATTTAGAAGTGAAGCTTCAATTAAATACCCTTTAAAATGCCTTTAAAATGCCCACGAAAATGCCTAAAATTTTAAAATCTGACAATATCCAGCATTGGCGAGGACACAAAGCAACCGATATACTGCTTATGGTGGGGATACCTGGAGAAACAATTTGGCATCACCTAGTAAATTTGAAGATGTGAATACCCTATGACCCAGCAATTCCAACCCTAGAATATATCCTAGAGATATTCGGGCACATGTGCCCCATGTGTCTGAGGATGTTTATAACAGTGTGGTGACTGTCAGCAAATGACTGGAAGCAATGCAGAAGTCCATCAGGGATAGAATGGATAAATAAGTGGTTGTAGTCATATAATGATATCGATGATTAATATATTATAATGACATGTACCTACATGGCTGACTCTGTACCCAACGTTGAGGAGCAGAAGAAGACATACAGTATGATTCCATTTAGGCAAAGAACAAAACCAGGCAAAACATAAAATATGTTTTGTGGGATAGAAACATACGGGATAAAGCTTTAAAGAATTTCAAGAGAGTGTTTAAAACAAAATTCAGGACAGAAACTATCCCCCTGAGGAGTGGAGGAAGAGGATAGTAGGAGAAGGACGATATAGAGGACTTTCAAAAGAATTGCATGTTTTTTTTTTTTCTTAAACTTGACTGAAGGGTTTCTTTTTTAAATTCAATTAGTTAACATTTAGTGTATCATTAGTTTTAGTTGTACAGTTCAGTTATTTATCCATTGCATATAACACCTAGTGCTCATCACATCACGTGCCCTCCTTAATGCTCATCACCCAGTTACCCCATCCCCCCACCCACCTCCCCTTCAACAACCCTAGGTTTGTTCCCTATAGTTAAGAGTCTCTCATGGTTTGTCTCCCTCTCTGATTTTGTCTTATTTTATTTTTCCCTCCCTTCCCCTGTGATCCTCTGTTTTGTTTCGTAAATTCCACATATCAGTGAGATCATAGGATAATTGTCTTTCTCTGATTTACTTATTTCGCTTAGCATAACACCCTCTGGTTCCATCCATGTCGATGTAAATGGTAAGATTTCATATTTTTGATAGCTGAGTAATATTCCATTGTATATACCACATCTTTACTGATGGGTTTCTAGTGGTCCAATATTTTGTCACTCTTTAGAAGCACACACACACACATAATTTTGTTAATAATTAATAAAGAATAAAAATAAATTGCATTCACGTAAAACATCAAAAAATAATTGGAAATGAAATTTAAAAACTAACTCCATTTACAATAGCAGAAAAACTATAAGGTATAAATATAAGACACCATGTTTACCATCTCCCTTTAGGCCGGAACCACCAGTAATTGACCAAAATGACCAAACAAAGGGAAGAGGAGGGCCCCTCCCATGTACTCGCTAAACCTTTTAGGAAACATGGACCTGTGCCTTTGGCCACATTCACGCAAATCTACAAGAAGGGGATGCCGTGCACATGGAGGGAATGGGCACTGTTCCAAACGGAATGACCCACAAATGTCACCATGGCGAAACTGGAAGAGCCAACCGTGTTACCCCCACAGACTGTTGGCAATGTAAACAAACAAGTGAAGGGCAAGATTCTTGCCAAGAGAACTAATATATGTATCGAGTATATTAAGCCTCTAAGAGCGAGACAGCTTCCTGAAGCATGTGAAAGACAATGATCCGAAAGGTACTTGGGTTTACCTGGAGCTCCAGCCTGCTCCACCCAGAGAAGCTCAGAACCCATGGGAAGGAGCCTGGGCCATTGGACCCCTTTCCCTATGAGTTCATGGCATGATAGGTATATAAATATATATATATATATACACATATATATATAATAAGGCTTCTGAACTGTAAAAATTTTTTTTAAATGTTTACAACATCATGGAGAAAATTATACAACTTTATTCAAGGACATAAAAGAATATATAAATAAAGAGATAAGCTATGTTCATGAATCTTAAATTAATGTAAGTTTGTCATATCCAGTGAACATCTCAGCAGGGTGGATCTTGATATGAATGAGCCTAAAATTTATAGAAAAATATAAAAGATCAATAAATTTTGAAAAAGAAGAACAGA